>NC_088602.1:176186826-176523612 GCF_036013475.1 Columba livia
GTCTAGATGTCAGTTTTAAAACAAATGCGGATGTGAGCACAGGGAAACTATCCACAGAGAAAACTGCTATCAACTTAGTTTTGGGGTATCTGGAGAGCTGCAAATCAGGCAGGAGAGGAGCTGCCTGTTGACTTCAAGCCAGAGCTTTGCTCAGTGTGAAGGGGGTAGCTGTTGTGCAGAGCCAGGACTGCAGTGCTGACACCGCAGCCCCATCCATGGCGTCGCGCCTTGTGCCTCAGCTTGATGGTCCTCAGTGCCTCTGCAGTGAATCAATCCAAGGAGCTTGTCTGTCTGAAACACGATCAATAAAAAAGGGGATTAATTCAAGCAATTAATGATCTCTAGAGTGGCTCAGTGACAAGGCTGGAGCTCAGCCAGCTGGGTGCAAGGGCAGGGAAACCATAAATAACAAAATGGTGGGCAACAGAAACTTCGGTGGGTCCTGTGGGCATCCTGCCATGCTGATGCTGAAAGGTGGGAACAAGGTTGCCTGTAAGACCCTGTATTTGGGGACATTTCAAATGACAGCTCACCGTGAAAATGGGTGTCAGATTTAAGTTGCAGAAAAAACCCCACAAAGTAGCAGGGCAGAGGACAGCTGGCTGCAGGAACCAGTGCAGCCAGCCTGCAAACAGTGCCTGCAGCGGCTCCGGCTGACCCAGGAGCAGTCACTGTACACGGCTGCTGTGTGTTTGTCCGCTGGGGCTCAGGGTTTCGGTCCCCTTGGAGGACGCTGCTGGATGGAACCTCCACGGTGAGGCCAAGTTAGCTTGGAGGAGACTGAGGGGTGACCTTGTTAATGTTTATAAATATGTAAAGGGTGTCACAAGGATGGAGCCAGGCTCTTCTCAGTGACAACCAACGATAGGACAAGGGGGGCAACGGGTACAAACTGGAACACAGGAGGTTCCACTTAAATTTGAGAAGAAACTTCTTAACGGTGAGGGTGACAGACACTGGAACAGGCTGCCCAGGGAGGTTGTGGAGTCTCCTACTCTGGAGACATTCAAAACCCACCTGGACACCTTCCTGTGTAACCTCATCTGTGTGTTCCTGCTCCTGTGGGGGGATTGCACTGCATGATCTTCCGAGGTCCCTTCCAGTCCCCGTGCCCCAGCCCGTCACGTGGCCCAGAGCCGGCTCCCCTCCGCCCCGCCTCGCTTGTCACGTGACAACGGCAGGCGCGTTGGGGAGAGGTGGCGCGAGCTTCTTCCCTCACGCGGTCGCGGCGCCGGACCCGGAAGTAGCGGCCGTGGTGGAGGCGGCGGCGGCAGCGCCGGGCGGGATGGGCGAGTCGATCCCGCTGGGCGCGCCAGTGCCGGTGGAGCAGGCCGTGTTGGAGACCTTCTTCTCCCACCTGGGCATCTTCTCCTACGACAAGGCCAAGGACAATGTGGAGAAGGAGCGGGAGGCCAACAAGAGCGCGGGGGCCAGCTGGCTGGCGCTGCTGGCCGGGCTGGCGCACCTGGCCGCCGCCGAGAAGGCCTACCACAGCATGACCTTCCTGGGCCAGAAGCTAGGTACCGCCGCGCCCCGGGGGGAGGGATCCGGCTCCTCTCCCCGAGCCCCTTGTCCCCTGCCACCCTCCGGGCCGCCGCTCGCCCGCCGCTGAGGTGGCTGCTGGGGCGCCCGCGGCAGCTCACCACCCGCCCCGGATTTAGCTCCAGGGGTGTCGGCAGCGCGGTAGGGAAGGGGTGGCTGCTGTAGGCCTGTGAGGGTATCTGTCAGCCGGCAGTTGCACAGTGCTGGGTACCCGAGGACCCTGGCCTCGGTGAGGTGCGTGTCGGTGCGTCTGAAACACGGGGCAGCAAGTGTCCCTGGGTCCCGTGAGAAATCGGCTGTGCCATTTGTGCCATCTTTAAAGAATAAATAAGACTGTAGGTGGCACAGTAGCTGTGCAAATTGGTGCATCTCTGTATTGGCTGGTAGACTATCATATCTACCTGCCGTTCCCGAGATTTAGTCAGAGGCGTTTCTGTGCTGGGATGCTCTGGCTGAGGTTCTGGCAAAGGTGAGCTCAATGGGGTGACCAAAGGGCTAAAGCTTTTTCACACCACAGTTCCAGGGCATAATATTAGAGCTGTACGTGCTTAAGTACATGTGCAAGTACTCAGGGCAGGAGATAGCCTCTTAAAAATTGTTTGTCATGTAAACACTGCTGGATCTCAGGAGGTTTTTGCCACAATTTTGGCTGCTTCTCATCCTCTCAATATGTGAATAGAAAAATCTCGAACTGGCACAGGATGAGCTGTCATCATGTTGCCCTCTGAGCAAAGTTGCTTATTTTCCCTTTGAACTGCAGACTGACATGGAAAATGGAACAAGGGATATGACTCTGATGTGTAATGCAGTAAAGCATAAAAAAATCTCCTTTGATTTTTTTGAGTGGTGACTTGAAACTATTTTATAAAAAGATCTTTACAGACAAAACTCTTATGTATAAGTCTGACTTCAAAAATTTAGTTTGGTGGCTTGCAGAAAGAACAAAATTGAGAAGGGACAAAATTTTGTTTATGTGCTTAATGAGCAATGTCAATAGATGATTCTTCATCCTGCCCATGATCTGGGAACAGCTTTTGGCTTAGGGAGGCAGCTGTTTCTCCATGACAACCAGTTATCTGCTTTCTTGCCTCAAATTCCTATAGTCCCTTTTGAACGTTATATGGGTAATATGGATGCGAAAAGGACCAGCCACCGTTACAAAATTTATAAACAGTTTCAAAAGGGAACCTAAATTCAAAATCTCTTTTTAAAAAGTTCTGCAGATTTAGTCCTTGTGATCCTTGCTCTCTTGCAGCTCCTGAGTGCCACAGCAGCACATAAGGCCATCTGTAAATAGAAATGATGAAATAAGGGGAGTACCCTTGTACAGTCTTTTGGTAGCATCAAAGTTAAATATTTTTTACTTTGACTCTCTACTTTTTTTTTTTTTATCCTTCACAGTGTTAAGCAGGTAGAGAAAAGCACTGACAATTCCCCTCCCATTTTAGTTGTGGATTAACCTGCACTGTGGTCTCACTGAGATAAATTGCAATTGTTTTGCCTTTGAATTCAGATTTATATTAGGATTGTGTAAGGACTTGTAATGTTTTATTTCTACACACGTGGTTCCCATTTAAAGGTTGCTTTGCAGATTTGAGTGCTTTTTGTTTGAAGAGGTATTGTTGGGAGAATTCTCTTGAAAAGATCTAGAGATATTAATAGCAGTGAAGACTGTTAAAATTTCATGATGACTTGATTTTTCTGACTTCTGCAGAAAACGGTATTTCCAGGTCATGTATCATAGTAGCAAAGTGAACGGAACCCTTTTCTGAAAGGTCACACTATAACTAAGACAAATGTAAGGGAGTTGAAGAAGTTTTGTTGGCTACTAATAGAAGTAGTCGTTGGCTACTGAAATATGAATTAGGGCAAGTGTAACTTCTATAAAATTACGTAAAGTGCTTCTGAGTTTATACTACGTGTAATTCAGTTACTTAAAAATTTCAATGTATTATTTTTCTTCTTGATTAAAAAAAATACTGGGATCAAATACCGCTTAGGAACACCTAGTGTAAAACAAGTGTGGTTATATGCAGTTTTCCAGTATTGCTGTCTATCTTTGCTGTCCCTGGATTTTGGTAATACCTCCATATTTATCTGAACAGGTGGTCAGTCATTCTTCAGCCGAAAGGACTCCATCCGAACCATCTACACATCTCTGCATAATGAGCTGAAGAAGGTGGTGGCAACGGGTCGCAATGCACTAGGAGGAACAGCTCCTCACTTGGAAGAGCTGCTTTCTCACCTGTCTGAACAGCTCTGTTTTTTTGTTCAGGCTCGGATGGAAATTGCTGACTTCTATGAAAAAATGTACACGCTCAGCACCCAAAAGTTCATTAACTCTGAGGAACTGGTAAACATTTTGGAATCCATCTTAAAGAAATACAGCTCAAGGTCAGTGCTTATTTGCTGGCAGTAATACTCAGACATATGATCTGTAATAAATGATGTTGAGGTTCAGAGCGGGCCTAAAAACTTCGCTGTCCTACAATTGCCGCGCAGCACAGCCCCTTGCATGAATTTGTGCCTGAAGTGAATGTCGGTCAGTAGCGTCAGATCTGTGAGGTCTCAAAATATGACTCATCTGAAGAAGAAAAATAAAAAAAGGGAAGGTGTTTCTTCTCATCATGTTCTAAGAGCCATTTTTGCTATTCCTTAATACTCTGCATGTTCATATTCAGCAAAGAGGAAGTAATTTTCCTTCTTAAAGGAAAGGTGAAGAACTTGCACTTTTTCATTAGGAGCCAAGAGGAAATAAGGCTTAATTTCGTATGGACTTCGGTAAAATGGACGTATAAATAAAACAGATATTTGTGTGACAATTTTACTTTTAGATTAGAATATATTTCTGCTCAATTCTAGAAGGTACATCATCACTATCTGTCCTACCTAGTATGGTTTTATGGTGCTCTGTTATCACTTCTTTTGAGGTGTTGGACTCAGTAGGAGGAACACCTCTGAGTCTTTGGTCCCTGCTGTTATGCATTCTGGAAATTAAGATCTAATAGTTCCTGTTAGAAGAATCCAAGGATGTTTCTAGATGACTCTGGGGTGGGTATTTCATACCTAAGATGTGTGAGCCCTGAAAGTGGTGGCATATTAAAAAAAAAAAAAATTAAAAAAATTGGCGTGCTTGTCAACAGACTCAATTTTTAGCTCTTTATTTTCAAGAAAAATAGGGTAGCCAAGATATCTTTCAAATGTAGTTGAATTTTAAAAATTATTTGTTAGTGAAATAGTGTCTCAGATGACATTGGGGGAGAATATTCTGAGGTCTAATTTTTTTCAGTTATGATTTTTGAGGGGTACATCTAGGTAAAATTAAAATACTTCAGTGCTGCTTTCTGACATGCCAGATCTGATCACTGCAGCAGACTCTCTTATTTTTTTAAGGAATAACTTAAGCAAATTGCTACATAATTTTGCTTTTTTGAAAATCGAAACTAACCTGTATGATCTTACTAGTGAATTTTTTAGCAATTCTTGGTTTGTGAACCCTTACAATATATGGGCTGTTAGTCCAATGAAAACCAAAACTTACATAGTCTTTTCCCTGGTGTGAAAAACATTAAAAGGATGTGTAATAGGTTTTTTTGAAAACTTTGTGTTGTACACAAACCATAGCCATGTGTTCTGAGCATGTGCTGAGTCAACAGCACTGTTAAAAATCTTAAAGCCGCAACTGATACTTTGACAAAGTGACTTGAGACTGTTATATATGAAATGTTTTACTATCCTATTTAAATACGTTTCAGTGACATGTCTCTATTTCTAAGGCATTATTACAACCTCTTTTTTTAAAAAAAAAAAAAAAAAGACGACTCACTGGGAAAAATACTGATGATCTTGCTTTGGGTTAATGAGCACTCTCTGTGATGGAGATGTTCTAAGATGCTGTTAGAGCTAATTCAGTAGCTACTGAGTGGTCCTCCCCAGTCATGTACAGATTATTTCTGATAAAAGTGGGGGTAATGACACCTTCCTTTACTCCTTCCTTAGTTTCTTCATATCTCATATCAGTTTCTGGGGGCTGTTAGGTTGATGTGTACTGGCTGGAAGGCATTTCTGTTCTACAGTTTGTTCATACTCCCAGGTGAAAGGCCAAAGAAACTTGTCCTTACCCAGCCTTTTCCTTCTGTGAACATATCCCTCAGTTGTAGCTGGGCATGTGTGCCATTACTTCAGCCAACTGTGCTAAGACATGGTATCTGTTCGGTAGATAGGTTCTGGCCTTGGTTTCTTTAATTTACATCTAAAAATAGCTGATCAGATAATGCAGGGCAAATAACTGCTTACTGGTAAAGGAATGACAGAATTAACTGACTGTCAGCAATCAAATTGTACTGTCTGTATCTGAAAAATCATCAACCCTTGAATAGTTTAAAGCTATTTTGTTACTACTTATTTCTGACTTGTAAACAGCCAATACTAGACATTTTCCTCTCTGTTTTTCTATTGAATGCATCTTGACAAGCAACTTTTCCAGAATTCTTCAACTATTGGTTTGGGTAGGATGTTAACTGAAATAATTCAAACAGCATCAGAAACAGGATCCTTTATAAGCTTAGTATAAAATGAATATGTAAATAGTAAACCTATTTTGATGTAATTATTTTAAAGTGTTAAATGTTATTAATCTAGCTGGCATTTTGTAAATACGCACATGCACGTGTGATCTATGGAAAGAAATAAAAACTTGTAAAAAAATGAGGTTTCTTTATAGCCTGCAAAACAAAATTCTGTCATCCCTCTGCTTCAGAGAATGATTAGGGGGAAAAATCAATTTTCCAATCTGTTTTTAGGTTCTTAACACTCTGGCTTATTGAAATATTTGAAAAACCTGTCAGTTTCACATGATACTGAGCTCAGCTTCTGTGTTATGAAACTTAATTACAGCAGATACACTGAGTACATAACCTGTTAGTTTACTTTGCTACCATATCAAGCTTCTCAGCTGTGGCTGAGATGTGTATTTTTGAATTAAAACAGTTTAGCAAATTGTGCTGTGCAGTGAAATGTGAAGATAGCTATGAGCTATGAAGCAGAGTGGAATTGGGAAGCCATACGTTATAATGTTAATCCAGGAGACTTGGCAGTGCTGCATTAGTATGAATTTTTTCATTGCTTTTAATGTTGAAGAATAACCTTCTTGGTCTGACTGAAAGTGTGTTGAAACTACTGTGCTAAGTGTGCACTTGATGGGACTGTCTGGAACAAATAATGTTGCATAATGTTGTGGGTTGTGTGTTTTGTTTTGTTTTGTTTTTTTCACTCTTCTAATATATGGCAACAAAAGTGTTTTTCTGCTGAATACCAAAACCATTGGAAAAATGATGTTGACTGTTAGTGGAATATTATTTTTAATTGATCTTTGTTTGTTTAAAGAAATGTAAATATACTCTCGACTTCTCAGCCCACCAAAGCAGCCAGTAATCCCTGGATCTCCGCTGTAGCGGATGGGCATGATGGTTGCTGACATGTACTGTGTACAGAAGGTGGCTGGTCACCCAGCCTCGCCTGTTTGCAGAATGGGGTGCATCAACTGATTTATTATATGCATAATTTGATTTTCTTCAAACAAATTTGGACTTGCATCTTAATAGCAAATCCTTTCAAGACATGTATTGCAGTTGTCAAAGAAAGAGATGCTTAAAAATAGCGTGAAAATTGTGAGACAGTTTTTACAAGCCTAAGAATTAACGTTTTGGCAAGAGCTTGATGGAAAATCAAAGAGAAAATAGTGAAGGAAGGGGGGATGAAAAGCCTAAAATTCTCAGTCTTTCTTCTGGTCCACAACATAATTAAGAGCTTCAGTTTTGAACTAAGTATTTCTGAAATGGATTAGATGTACTGTGTCCTTGAAGCTGAGGGGAATAATGGAGTTGCTTTCACTTTGTCTGAAGATAATCTATTAAAGATCGAAAGGATTAAATACAAACTTATTTGTTTTAAAGCAATAATAAGATCCACAGTATTCTTCTGAAGTGAGGGGATGCATCTGTCTTTACTTAAACAGAAACCTCATGAAGTCTTGTCTTTGAATTATTGGTTGTTCTTTGTTGGAGGCCTCTTTAAGAGTCCTAAATGCCTATTAGGGAACACATTTATTAAGAAGGCCACCTCTGTCTTTGAATACTCGTTATTTCTAAAGTTAAGTATTTAGCTTCCGTAACTGGAACAGTTTTGCACAGTTTGAGCTAAGTATGTATTTACTGATTATGATGTTATACCTTTATAAGTAATTTGAGTATGAAGAGAGGGAAGGTAGGCTGGATCTGTCCTACTTCCTGACATTTAGAGAAAACGAAGTGAGAAAGCTATAGAATGAATCTATAAAGTTCCATTTCATTGAGATTTGCTCAAATAGTAGGATCACCCCTGTGAATAAGATGTGCAGTGGCACTTCTACCTGGTACGTGAGGTGTATTTTTTTTTTAATCTGTTAAATTGAGAGCTGATCTTGACCTGAATTTTTAGTGAGAGAGAAATTTGTTGTTACCGTGCCTTCGTTGTGATGTGATGAAGTTCTGCCAAATGTTTTTCCTCTTCATAGTGTTTGGTACACTGAGGTTTGAAGTTTGAGACCTGGTTTGTTGGTAAATACAGTTAATCATGGTTCTGTTGACTGATTTCTCATCACAAATTTATTGTGAATTAAAAAAAAAAAAAAAGCTTGGCTTGGCTTCCTCAGCTTCCTGTACAAACAGCAGATTTATAACCTATTTCCTTTGATTTAACTTGATAGTTCTGCAATAGCAGAAAGACATTAAGATGTATTTTACCACCAGAAGGGATTTAAAATTGGAACAAAAGCAACTGAATTTAAAGAGAAATGGTGCTATAGTAGTTCACGGGTCGAGATAAACAGTGGTTGTTCTTGAACTGATCAAATATAGCTTCCTTGCTTTGATAGAGAAATGTCTGACAGGTGTTCTTGTCAAATCCAGAGTGTTGTATATTTATTAAAAGACTTGCTCTAATTACATTAAAATATATAATTTTTTTTACATTAACATGGTTATCTTTTGGTTTACATGTTACTCTGCTTTGTTGCTTGTTCTGTCTGTGAATTAACAAATACATCCTATGTGATTATTTCACTGTTGTGTACAGCACTTCTCATGTCTTGAATAATGTTATGTTTTCTAGATTTCATCATCCAATCCTCAGTCCTCTTGAAAGCAGTTTCCAGCTGGAAGTAGATGTGCTTGCACATCTCTTAAAGGCTCAGGCTCAGATCTCAGAGTGGAAGTTCCTTCCATCCCTGGTCAACTTGCACAGTGCTCACACAAAACTACAAACTTGGGGCCAAATTTTTGAGAAACAGCGAGAGACCAAGAAGCATCTGTTTGGAGGGCAGTCTCAGAAAGCTGTGCAACCTCCGCACCTCTTCCTCTGGCTGATGAAGCTCAAAAACATTCTCCTTGCCAAGTTTAGCTTTTATTTTCACGAGGCCCTTAGTCGACAAACAACAGCATCTGAAATGAAAACTTTGACTGCTAAAACAAATCCTGATTACTTTGGGAAAATTTCCAGCTTCATCCGGAAGTACGATGCCGTCAATGTTTCCTTGATTTTTGACAATCGTGGGTCAGAGAGTTTTCAGGGACATGGTTATCATCATCCCCACTCTTACAGGGAAGCCCCCAAAGGAGTGGATCAGTACCCTGCAGTGGTGTCTCTGCCCAGCGACAGGCCTGTTATGCACTGGCCCAATGTGATCATGATTATGACTGACAGAACCTCTGACCTCAACAGTCTGGAGAAGGTTGTTCACTTCTACGATGACAAAGTCCAAAGCACGTACTTTCTGACTCGCCCCGAACCTCACTTTACCATTGTAGTTATTTTTGAGTCCAAAAAGTCAGAAAGGGACTATCATTTCATTTCTTTTCTCAATGAAATTTCACATTCCCTTAAGAACTCCAAAGCTTTTGCAAGCTTGAAGCCTGGATCCAAAGGGTAAAATACAAACTACTTACAAGTCATCAAGGCGGTATGCCAGCCTTGGGGGAGCTGTAGCTTTCAAAGATTACATAAATTCATGATTCTCAGAGTCTAATTAAAGAGGAACTGTTATTTTTAATGTTATAAGTTTTTTTAAGCTAACAGACACTTGAAGAGAAGTATTTTTGGGCAGTACTCAGTGGGACAGCATCATTGTGGGGTGCTAAATGGCCACAGTAGGATTTTTTGTGTGTGGTTTTCAATTTTCAGTATGATTTATATTTTCAGTCCACAACTTTGTTGTATCAGAAAGGAATATATGCACTTTAACTTAGTGTGATCATTGACTGTCTGCTACAGAGTTTATTGAAAATGTGGTGAGGATGGAAGATACTGTCTTTTCAGAAAACTGCAATGTCTGACAGGAATGATTTCTGGGAACTAAACACTGATATAAGGGAATATTAAAAAAAGCAAACCTGCAAGGACACATTTTTAAATAAAAACACAAGAATCATGAAAGGCACCACTGTTAATTCTAACTTAGCTTTCAAATTATTTTAAAATGATAATTGAGGTCTCTGACACTCTGTTAAGCACCAATGTCTATTTTGAACACCTGTGTCAAAGCTTTGTCACTGCTTCAGAGTGCTGCTTGCGGCAAGAAAAGCTGCAGCATAGGCTGGAAGGCCAGTATTCACTGGGCTGTTGTGACAGCATGTGCCCAGTACCAGTCTTGGCTCAGATTAACTGAGGGAAACAAGATGAGTAGGTATTCTAGAAGGAACAGCTCCTTGGGAAAATCAGCAAAGCTCTTTTCATATTGTGCTTTTGTCTGGGTAACTTAAAAAAAAAAAAAAAAGCAGTAGGAAATGCCCTCTGTAAATGAATTATTTTCTAATTTACTATTAGGGTCAACCTGGATTTGTTTTCAGATTTGTATAGGTATAGTTTTCTCTTTCTGTTCAGTTTTAAGTAATTTCACCATTAAGCCAAATAACTATTGGAATTTGAATTTAAATATATAGCCTATGCAGTATGTTTACCTCATTCTAAAATGTTACCACTTGTAGGCTGCAGGTTTAGAAAAGGTATGTTTTCTGGTTACCCTGAAAGTGCTTTATTTTGGAAATCAATATTTCCAGCTACAATAAAAGGGTCCATATGGCTGTACCTGTAGCCTTATATTGTGTGATTCCTCTGTCCGTTAACTATGCAGTTGTGCAAGCACTTTCATGGGAGTTCAGGAGGACTGATACGAGTCTACCGTATGATGTATGCAAATATAGTAAAGTTATTCTAGATCCTTAGCTGACACTGTGTAAGGTATAATATCATCAGGTTTGTTTTAAAAGGGAGTTTAAATCGAAATGTCAGTTTCTGTTAAGACTGAAATATAAAAGATAACCATTGCAGACATGGCTTTTACTGATTCCCTTTCTCTCCTACAAAAGGTGATGGTAGCTTGTCTCGCGTCTTGCTGCAAGTATTGATTTCTTTACAATCACATAAGCATGTTCTGCTCTCCAGATGTAAGCTCTTCCACATTGTGCCAGAGAGCCTTCCATGCTTTGCTATAATTACATGTTAGTCTGTTGTGAATATCTGTGCTACTGCCTTTCATATGAAGTCTTAGACTGACTGCAGTGTCACTCTCAAAAGTTTAGAGACTGTTCTTTGTCATTGGAAAATAACAGAGTTGGAAATATACTAGCAGCTGAAGGGCACCTGTTTGTAACAGTGCTGCTCTTGGCAGCCTGAATTGCCTTTGTAACAGGACAAAGTTGCAAATGACAGTACTGAGAGAGTTTGTGTGCTTCCCTCTATGGGACAGTGACCTCGTAATAATACTGTACTATTGGCTTCTTCAGCCTAATTAATAGAAAATAGTCTGTCACCAGAACTGATTCGCAGTCTTCAGCAGCATAATAAAGTGTTGCACAAATTCTATCTGCCTCTGCGGTATTTCCCCATTGTACTAGTGTCATGGTTTAACCTGAGCTAGCAATACAACCATGACAGCCACTCACTCACCCCCTCCCTCACCCCCGCAATAGGGCAGAGGATCAAAAAGGGAAGGGAGAAACTTGAACTGAGATAAACACAGTTTAAAAAAATAACCAAATACTAGTATACTACTAGTAAATATATATGTAAAACAGAAATAAAAGATACTCAAGGCTATTCCTCATGAATGTGCTGAGCAGCCAGTCCCAGGAAAGAGCACCTGATCCCAAAGAGAGAAGAAAGAGGTAAAAGGCAGAAGGGCTCGGAGGCCTCTGCAAAATGGCAAAAGGCCAAACTAAAACTCCTGATCCAAACTCCCCTGGCTGCAGCCCAGGGCGAGAAAGAAGAGCAGAAGAACCAGCGACCCGGAAGGTCCTGACTTTTCTTAAATATGTGGCATGATGCTAACAGGATGGAATACTCTTATTGATCCGTCTGGATGTCAGTCAAGCTCTGCCCCATCCATGCCTCCCCTCCTCGATGCCTCACACCTGTGGGCAGAGCGCTGAGAGTGTCCTTGGCTCTCAGACCAGAGCAATTAAAAGCATTAGCTCTGTGTTATCTGTTGTTCTCATACTAAGTCCAAATGATGTGTGTGCTAGCTATGGAAAAGAAATATTTCTAACTGCATTAAGAAAATTAACCTGTTTTCAGTCAAACCAGCACAACTAGTTATCTGTGGGAAGGGGGTGAGAAGGCTGGGGGAAGAGACTGCCTGTGGTACAAACTCCTGCCTCATTTCTGAGTGGCAGGGGCGTATTGGAAGAGGTTAAAGAGAAATCTGCTGCACTTTGGGGCAGACCAGCAGCTTTTGTCATTTGCTGAAACGCTGAAATGGCTGGAGGCTGTTCCTGATGGTTTTTATGGGAAAAGGAAAAGGAGACAACTCTGTTCAGCAGACCTGGGGGTTTGCTGCATGTTCCTGCTGCTGTTTTTGGCAAGCAGTGTCTGGGAATGGGGAAGGGACTCTGTCCCTTGTCACTGGTGGGATTGTTTGCTGCAGTTTTCTCCAGAGAATTTTAAGGAAGTGGCCAGAGGAGCCATTAGACTTGTGGGTGAGAATTTCTGGAGTATTTAGACAGATAAAGAACCAAAAGGACCTATAACCATCTCTCTCCCATGGTGTGAGAAGGGAGGCAATGGGAGAGAATTAGATGCTGGAGAGACAAACTTTGTGGACCTGTCTCTGGGTTTCAGAGTCTTGTTCCTGAGGCTCTCCTTGTGAGATCTCAGCCTTAAATTAACACAAGGTGGGGAGCAGAAAATCCAGGCTGTAGGAAGTGGCTTGGATGAAACCTGCAGGGACCAAGCTGAAGAGGTAACTGCACTAGAATAATCAGTATAAAATAGTTTTGCAGAGCTGAGGTGTGCTATGACCAAAAACTAAGTGTGTGTGGGGTGTGTGTGTGTGCAAGGAATGAGTATTTGCAGATTTGTTATTCCAGTGAAGACTTAAAGCACATTTCCTTAGATTATGCTTTGAGGAGTTTATAATTTAAATGACGAATGAGTTCTCTCCAATGTAAAATTGGCTAGGCCAGTAATGACAGTCCACATAATTAAGGGGGGCAACATATATGTGGAGTAGGTAAAGGTGACCAGAAACTCAGTAACTGGAAAAAAATATATTCAAATCTTGATCAGTCTTTTTACTCTAAGAATCGGAGAAAAAATGTACTTTTTGCTGAGCTGGGCAATATCCCACCAGCCAGTTTTTCCTCTCCACCAATTTAATATACTAGTGTACTTTAAAAGCCTTGTGTAAGTGACTGAATGCAAGATGTAAAGATGTTTATGATACCATAATGAAAGCCAACACTTCCAGACGTATTTTAAAGTTTTTAAATCAGCTACTGAGATTTCATATTCTTGCTACCCACTCAGATTGCTTAGAATAGCAGTGTGGAAGCTGATCTTGTAGCGAATTTCATATACCTCATCACTTACTTGGGTCCATGAGGATTTTTTTGTCAGAGCATTTAATTTAGTATCTTTTGCTTGGAATGTGAATTTGACAGCAAATGTATTCTCACACATCTTACATATTTTGTATTTGTGCTCTGTAAGCTGTTTTCTTTTAAATGCAGTGGTGTGTGGTGTTTGTGTATGTGGTTTGGTTTGGTTTGGTTTGGTTTAATTCTTGAATAAAACATCTTTCCTTCCCCCTTTGCACAAAGACATAAAGCCAGAATTTTTTGGCAGCTCATGGCTTGGACAGGCGTACCCCTCACTGGGTAAAGAACTGGCTGGAGGGCCTGGCCAAAGGAGTTGTGGTAAATGGAGCCAAATCTAGTTGGTGTCCAGTCACGAGTGGTGTTCCCCAGGGCTCAGTATTTGGGCCAGTTCTGTTTAATCTCTTTATCAATGATCTGGACAAGGGAATTGAGTTCACCCCCAGAAAGTTTGCAGATGACATCAAATTGGGTGGGAGTGTTGATCTACTGGAGGACAGGAAGGCCATACAGAGGGAGGGATCTGGACTGGCTGGATCGTTGGGCTGAGGCCAATTGTATAAGATTTAACAATGCCAAATGCGGGTCCTGCACTTGGGTCACAACAACCCCAGGCAGCGCTGCAGGCTCGGGGAAGAGTGTCTGGAAAGCTGCCTGGCAGAGAGGGATCTGGGGGTGTGGTGTTGATCGACAGCCAGCTGAACGTGAGCCAGCAATGTGCCCAGGTGGCCAAAAATGCCAACAGCATCCTGGCTTGTATCAGGAATAGTGTGGCCAGCAGTAGTGATTGTCCCACTGTACTCAGCACTGCTGAGTACCCACCTTGAATCCTGTGTTCAGTTTTGGGCTCCTCACTATAGGAAAGACATTGAGGTGCCAGAGAGAGTTCAGAGAAGGGTGATGAAGCTGGTGAGGGGCCTGGAGCACAAGTCTCATGAGGAGCAGCTGAGGAAGCTGGTGCTGTTTAGCCTGGAGAAAGGAGGTTGAGGGAGACCTTATCACTTTCTACAACTGCCTGAAAGGAGGTTGCAGCGTGGAGAGTGTTGGTCTCTTCTCCCAAGTAGCAAGTGATAGGACAAGAGGAAATGGCCTCAAGTTGTACCAGGTAGAGTTCAAATTGAACACTAGGAAAAAAGTTATTCACAGAAAGGGTTGTGAAGCACTGAACAGGCTGCCCGGGGAAGTGGTTGAGTCACCATCCCAGGAGGTGTTAAAAAGACACATAGACAAGGCTCTTAGGGACATGGTTTAGTGCCAGGGTTAGGTTATGGTTGGACTGAATCTGGAGGGTCTCTTCCAACCAAAATGATTCTGTGAAATGGAAACTATCAATATATTTTGTATTGTGCTACAAAGGACTGCAATATATGCACAATTCACATAATATTCAGGTTTTAATGATCTAAAAGTAATGTAAATTCTTGGTATCTATTTGAATATTAACACTCAGTGTTTATCTAAATCACTTAAAAGAATGTCTGTGCTATAGTTGGAAATAATTCTACGGCATTCTTCCAGTTAATTATTGTGCTGGTCCACTCTTCTTCACGTATGAACTTTTTGAGACACTTATCATCATTTTAGCGGTTGTTCTTTGTTTGACATCAGTTATCTGAGGCTTCCTTGCATAGGAGTCCGGAGCACCTGCTGCCACAGGTCAGCCTGCTGCCTTTTACTGCACTGGGTCCCAGTCTTCTCATAACCCAGGTTTTCTGAAGGAAATCAGCAATGCGCTATACTTCATTCCTCAAGTCCTCTTTTTTGTCCCAATATCTGCAACCCCTCGTCTTGCTGTAAGACATGTCACACAGCATGGCTGGCCCTGGACTTGTGCTTAGCTCTGATTGCTTCCAGAAGTGCTGACACTAAGCTAACTAGCTTGGCTGAAACTTTGGTGTTTCTGCCCCGTTTTCTCCAGAAGTCCCATTTTCAGACTCCCAGAGATGCGAGCCAGCCCTGCCCGGGTGGACACAGCTGAGACCAAGCACTTCTCGTTTGCTTGGCCTCTGCCTGAGCCTCAGGTGCAGTGAGTGTCCTGCCCCTGGGGACAACTGTGGTGCTGCTCAGCCGGGATGGCCTTTGGGCTGCGACTGTGCAAAGGCAGGAGCTGCTTATGGGAAAAACAGGAGACGCTCTGTAAACAGGAATGCTGACAAAGGACAGCAATAGTGTCATGCTTCACAGAGCAGGCACACAAAATAAAGAAGTCAAATGCAAGATGGAATCGAACTTCGATTTCCTTTTCCTGTTGAAGGACTGATTTAAAGAAAAAGTCTCCTTTGGAGGATAAAGGTAACGGATTATTTTGCCATGAAATTGTTTAAGTACTCAATCATTTTCCTCCAGGAGCTGCTTCTTTTCCTCTCTTGTGCATGTGTGCTTTCAACACATTGCGTGACTGATTTTTGTAATTGCTGTGGAGCTCTTCTGGGAGGATTTGCCTGTTCGAGTTCAGTTCTCTGCTAACTTTTAACCTGGTGTTGCAGCTGCTGTGTCTGCGGTAGAGTAACAGGGCTCTCCACCTTGCAGCTGGGACGTGACTGTGGCCTGGCTGTACATGGCAGCGGTAAGAATAGCAAAGAGCAGGAGAAGAGGAGACAAGTCACTGTGAGATGGTCTGGGGCAGATGACAGCTCTGGGAAAGATGGGCAGGGAGAAAACAGATGCAAAAGGACTGCAGCGCAGGCAGACCGTGAGCAGGTGGGATTTGCTGGTCCCTCTGCATTGCTGGCCTATTTTTGTGGGAATCTATAAATTTTATATCCTGCAAAAGCTGTGCTAGACCCTGCCTGTAGTAGCTGCTGTTTTATGTGACTACTTTAGAGTAACTATGCTATTTCCAGGACGGCAGTGTTCAATCTTTAGGTACCAATAATGCTGGCAAAGCATCTGGTTTTGGACAGATGATTAAGACAGGCTTTGCTGTATCCCATTATTAGCTGGAATGTGCTGGTACAATTTTATGAGCTAACATCTGAAGCTTCAGAGTGGTGCAGTGTTGTGCTTTATTTGTGCAGTTCACTGCTGATCAGATAAAATATTTAGTAGCACTAAATTTTTGGCTCTGTGGCATATGCATAATTTGCTACAAAAGTGCTAGGATGTTTTTTAGTGTCTGCAAGTCAAATTCCTCAGGTTAGAGCCATAAAGAGCCAGCATCACCATGATCCCCATACCGGGATGCACAACCTTGCACCAAGACCTTTAAGTGTCCTGTGTGGAGGATGATGTGGTCAGAGGGATGAGGGCCAGTGAGAGATGCTAAGGGAGACGGGATTGTCTGTGTTAAACTGAATTCCCAGTCTTTGATTTTGTCTTGGAGTTATTCCTCCCTGGGAACGCAAGCAGAGGAAACATTGTCTCCCAGAGCATGCAATAACCTGTTGGTCTTTTAAGCATTTACTTAGTAAAAAGTCATACCCATATCCAATGTGGTTTTTGGCCAGGGGAATCCAAGTCAGTGTGTCCCTCCTCTGCATGTTTGCACAGATGTTCAGCAGAACCTCCAGGTATTCCCCTGCTCTCTCAGGTGCCTGTGACTTCCAGATTTGGCTGGAGGGTGCTACAGCCTTAGCTGCTCCTAGGGGTTTCCATTAAACACCAGGACACATACAGGATCATTCTATTTTCAAATGGGGGATGAGAGCTTAAACTGCCTGAAAAGGAGAAACTTACTTACCTATTTTCTGGATGGGTGCAGTCATCACTGGGCCACTGTGTGAACAGTAGTGAAGGGACCATCACCTTCTCAGGAGCGGGGTGGCTGCTGCAGCCTGGGGTTGTGTCCTCCCAGCATACTTGCTCTGGTTCTTTGGATGTGGGGAGTGATGCTTCTCCAAGGACCACCTGGGACTGTGTGAGGCTCTGCATATCACCTGGAGGTAAAAGCCCAGGAACATACAACAGTTAGAGGGTTAAAACTTGGATTATGAGACCCTACTTTTTATCTAAGGGCTCGATTAGCCATGCAGTGGGGCAGCTGAGGCTGCCTTTGCCCCCAGCAGCACAGCAGCCCACTTGACAGATGTCCTTTCCCCTAAGTAAATCTGGTGTCCATACCCTGAGAGATGCCAGCACTTGTCAGAGGGATGGATGAGGGGTTGGGAGCACTAAGCACTTTAGCTTTCTGCCTTTATTCTGATACTGCAAATCTTTCAGAACTATTTAATAAAGTTGGCCAATTAAGTCCCATTCTAGGTGTGGAAGCCTTTTCATAGAGCTCACCTCTGAGTAAAGTGCCTGGAGCTCTGCTGAAGGCAAAACGTGTAAGCTGAGTAAAAGCTATCTTCCCCTGCTCTTCGTGCATCCCTGTCCAAAGAGAGCAAGAGCAAATCACTTCCAATTGGGTAATTACTTTTCATTGTGTAATAGGTTTTTGGGAAAAGCCTGGTCCTCATTTATTGTTACAGAAGCAGGGAATTAGTGTGATGAATCAAGTCCCCACCCCAACCTCCTAAGCAATTTATCTACACCATTTTGCCTGCAAATTCAATACAATGAGATGCAGTTGATCAGCTGTTTCCATGCTGAAGTTACGGTCTCTGTGCGGGCTGGCTTTGCCTGCAGAAGTCAAAAATTCTGTACGCTGTGTTTTCCTAACCCAGTGGTTACCTCAGGCCAGCTGACCTGCTGACTGCACCACCCAGTGAGAAAAGCAGGAGGCAAGTCTCTGAAGTTGTGAGGAGGCAAATTTCTGAAGTTGTGCATTACTTGATTATACATAAAAATAGATGGGCCTAAATCTTGAACCAGTCTAGTGGGACTATTTAACTTCTTTTTTTCTTTCCCTTTCCCTGTAGACTGAGTTGATATCCCAGATCCACTCATCCCTGAACACGTAAGGATCTCGATATCTAAATATAACTTGGGTGCCTCAGGCCCATCTCTACTTAGGGATGATGTGTTGAAATGATGTCTGCTAGATTATGGCTAAGTGTAGATGTCTCTGACTGAAATAGTGAGAGAACGATCAAAAAAAAAGCAAACCCACCACCTTGCTGATGAGTTTGTAGCACGTCCAAGAAGGAGGTGCAAGTCCAGAGACTGAACTGTCACATCTCTCTTTAAAGCTGTCAACCAAAAAGTCTTCAGGAGGCTAATAAGAGAATAATATATTAAAAGCATACAGCTCATGCTTTGGAGTGTAATTTGCTCACCAAGCACTGAGGAACTTATCCATCTGGAAGGTTATTCTGCAGCTGTTCATTATAGGGAGTTCATTATTTTATGCTTTTCATGGTAGCATTTTCTTAGGCACATGTTATGCTTGAAACAAGCCAGGTACGGCTCTTTCCAAAGCTGCAGAGATTCAGAGGCTGCAGAGTGTGGGTGTAAAATTGAGCGCAAGTAAGCAAATTGCTATTTGCAATTTTTTTTACCATTTCTTTATGCATAAAATCAGTATGTTAAAACTACCCTTTAGCTTCAGTAAAGCAGAAAAACTGCCACTAGAGGGCGGTATTAATACAAAAAGAAAAAGTGATTTTGGACTCTGGCTCTTTCCAGGATAAAATAATTTATACTCTCCTACACATTTATAAACATGAGATGGGTTTTAGTGCTCTAGTCAGGTTTGTTTGAGTCTTGTTGGCTTTTTTCCCAGTTGAGTGATTTATGTAGTTCTGTTTCAGCTGTAAACAGCAATAACAGGTATCTAGTTGGATACCTTAATGTATATATGAATACTAAAATGACGTTTCATCTTCTTTGCGAGGGACTTTTTTATTGAATATAAAAAAAAAAAAGTAAAAAAGCTTTTATTATTTTCCTGTTGAAAACTACTCATTCACTTAAAATTGCTTTCCATTTTAGAAAAGACAAGGTAGGTTTTTTCCTTCCTCCTTCATTTATTTTTTCTTTTCTTAAACAGTGGGAGAACTAACTGATTTTTTACCAAGGCAGTGTAGTATGGTTGAATGACTGTTAAAGTCCATATAGGGTCAGGCTGGGGTTTAAGCCTAATGCAAAGTAGAAGGGTTTTGATAGTCTAATGTGAGCAGAGTTACTGTGATATATGAATATGCATATATATAGATGCTGTAAATGTATATGGTATATGGTGTATGTATATGGTATAACCATATGTTATATATTTATATGTATATGATGTTATATATATATTTGTATATGGTTATATATCTATGTGACATATATGTTATATGCACCATATGAGCCAAGGTAGACCATACCAAGCCTGAGTGGTGGAGGCCAAGGTGCAGTGACAGGGTGTTTCAGGGGCTGGGTGGCCGGTCCCCAGCTGGGTGGCTCAGGCTGGGGCTGCCGCTGCTTTGGACCATCAAGAGCCTCACAAGACAATGCTGGGCGTGCACCTTCGGTGCAGAAATTGGGGAGTTTCACTGATGCTGCATCCTGCATCAAGCCCAAGGAGAAGCTGTGGGAGGCAGAGGATGGGTGCAAGAAATGGAGGGAAGGTGGGGGGGATACAAGGGCCAAGGTGGCAGCAGGATCCTAGCCCTCTCCTACCTGTCCTTCAAGAGGAGCAACAGCTGATTTTGTGGCACTTTCAGCATGATTGATGCACACAGGGTTGATCCACAGGGCTCGGCAGGGGCACAGGCTTGCTGTGCCCAAGGTCCAGGTGGGGATGGTGCCCCTGGGCCGTAGGAAGGAGAACCCCCACCACAAACTGCTCCAAACCCGCTACATCCTTCTGTGCTGACCACCAAGCTTGTGCGTCACCCACACTTCACCCTCTGCCCCCGCCCTGGGTCAAACCCCAGTAACAATTGTGTTTATTTTTCATTATTCCATATTAGAAGGTAGCTGGATGAAAGACATCATCCGGCCGTGAACTTTTTTCGGCTTTGATGTGATCTGAAGTGTTAGTGTGTCTTTCCCCTGCTGCTGTTTCGCATCACCGCACACCATGACAACTCTGCCAGGGAGGCAGCGGCCCGGCCTGAGCGGGCGTGTTAAAATGACGATCACACGGGTTTTGGTGGTGCACAGTAAACACATTCTTTCGCCATGACGATGCTGAAATTGTGGCTCTTCAGGGGACAGGACGGTGCCTTTGAACTGATATTGCGACTGCGTGCGTGGGATGCAAATGCAGCGTGTAAAGCCACCCCATGGTGCGCTGGTTTAATAGAACAGATTTTCAGTGACTCAAAGGGAAGATGAAAATTTTCTGCTTACATTTAATCTTAGCTTGATAAATCACTTGAGTGGACGGGGGGAAAGCAATAGGAAAATGCACTAAATTAGTGCTCTGGCGATGACATGGACTTGGTTTTGGAGAGCCTGTGGTAACAAGGAGCTCAGCCGGTGGTGCGGGGCTGGGAAATGTGGACGGAGGTCAGATGAAGCCACAAAGATGTGTTGGGGTGGGACCAGCGGCAGGACAGAGCTGAGTGCCTGGCTGTGGTGGTGGCTACTCCTCGTTGGCATGTTGGCCACCGTACATGTGGTAAAAAGCTAGCGATGTTCAGATGGTTACTATGGCAATGATGTAGCACGAGTTGTCATGGTGATGGAGCAGAATTTTTCGTCACGTTCCTGCAGGAGGGGGATGGATGCTGTTTTGGGGGGCTCTGAACTTGAATGTTCGCCTCCTATCTTTTCCCTTGGTTGAAGTGGCTGCACCTGCTGCAGTTGCTGAATGTACCTGTCCTTCCAGTACCATTACCTGGTTTTCCACATACTGATGCTAAATTTTTATTTCATGTTTAGAAAGTTAAGAACAGCTCTGGTAAGCCATAAGTTGCTAAGCCTGACCTAATTATGTGCACTGCCATACAAAGTGTGTTAATCAAACATACTTCTGCTAACGGGGCTGTTTCCAGACACTTCCTTAATCTTGTGTGTGCTTTTCAACACTGAATCAGCCCATAATACAACTCAATAGGACATTACATGCCCATTTGAAAAAATAATTTTAAGCTGATCTGAAGTAAATTTGCCTCAAATACTCCCTTTTAGCACAGAATAATGTATGTTCTGTCTTGGAAATGCATCTCTTTTGTTGCAGTTTTATTTAAATTGCCTTTGCCTTCTATTCTTTCTTGGGCTTTAAGAGCAATACACAATCTTTTTCCCTTACTCATGAACTGTGCATCAGTTCCTCATTGTCAGGCTTTTTTTCATCTAGGTCATCAACAGGACAAGTACAGTGTATCTAAATTATATTGCTATCAATGGTCCTCTCCTTAGGACAGCTGGTGTAACTCCTCTTTTACCCACACAGAAACCAAGAGCATACCTGTCAGCTATGTTTATTTCATTTGTGCAATAAAATAAACTCCCAGAGTGTAGGGCATATTCAACAATTCCGTTTTGTAAGGACAAAAATCTCATATTCAGCTTGACTCAAGATGATAGCTGTTTTTAAAGACCCAAACATTCTGTTTTTAAAAAACAAAACATTCTGCTCCTAATCTACTTTTAAAGATCCCTAAACCCTTCATTACATGCAAGTTTTTGTGCTGAACCATACACCTCAAAATGCAGCCTGAAAATAGCATTAGTGGTGTTTCACAACAAGTTATCCATGCTGCTATTTGCAGGCACCAGGGAGTCTGGACAACAGAGTAAATCTGAATTTGGGATGTACAGCTTTAAAGCACTGATATTTCATAAGTGTCTTCGATATTTTATTTTGTCTTGTGCTTTTTAGCAGATAAATCTTGGGTGTGCCAGCAGAACTGTATTTATTGCCAGGGAGCATAAGAACAGTATTGGCTTGGAAACATCTTGGGATTTGGACCTATGCAGTGGAATCTGGGTTATGCTTGAGGCTGCGTAACTTTGGATTTAAGAAAGTAGTCACAGTCATATTTTTTAAGTTCTTTGTGCTTTAAGAACCTCTGATTGCTGTGTGCTTCAGCACAGGACTGATATGAGCAGTCCCTGTTGGCTACATGTGCTGGAGTGCCAGTTCCAGTTCCTCTAAGCAAAGTTCAGCTTCTACAGCATCACTAAGACATCTATACAAGATAATTTCTTTTGTTTTGTCCTTGTTTACAGTTGTATAATTCCATAAATTATGTGGAACTCTTTGAGGTCCCTTCCAATCCCTAACATTCTGTGATTCTGTGATTTAAGAAACTAAAGTTTCAGAAACTCACTGGGCTATGTGGTTCCCATGTGTTAATCTAAGCACAAAAATGCAGCTTCTGGGTGAGGCAAACTCTCAGCTGCAAGTTGGTTAGAAGCAGCAAGGTACCACTGGGTGCTGCATATGTCCAAACTTCCCTGGATATATGAAGGAGTTCCTGTTAGAGATGGGGAATGGAGCTACATGGACCTGTAGACGAACCTGGTGAAGCCTTTCTTGGTTGGATCCTTAACACAGGCTTCTCAGAACCATTAGTTTTACAAGAAGCTGTGTAAAATATTGGGAAATTGTTGCTACATCTCGTTAAAGATCTTGCAGATGTGACACCTCTGCTGTGTCATCTCCCTGCTGTTTGTTGCTTTTCATACAAAATATTCTGTGCTTTTACTTGCTTGAACCTTTTAAGTGCTGGACTTAAATCCAGAGTCTCCTTGGGTTGTCCTGTTGACGGAAGAACATAATGGCAATGTGGGAGGCCTGTGCAGTGCCTGTCATCTTCTTCAGGTGTTGCATCAGCCCTGGAAGCCGTTCAGAACCCCTCCAGGCTGTCCCTGCTCTCCTCTAGGATCTGCTCAATCTGCTTTTGTTTGGGTTAATGCAAGTCCGTGGTTATGGGGCAATTACAAATAAATGAAGTATGAAAGACTTCATAAGATCTTTATTTGGATATTCATTCAGGCATAAACTGTGATGTGAATCCAGCTGGGTCCCAGATCGGGTGAGGCCAGTGAATAAAGATTTGTAAATGCCATTGTTGTTCTGCAGGTATATTACTTTGAGTGATTTTTGGCAAGTCACCTCAAGAAGCCTTATGAGGCACAGTGATTTTTTTTTTCCTACCTTATCAGTCTTTCAGATGATAAAAGAAAACTGTTTTTTGAAATCATTAATAACTCTGGCGTTACACTGGTATAGATTAGAAGATTTATGCCCAGACTTGTTGAATGCTCCCTCCCCTCCTCATCCCAAATGGAAGACACAATGTCTGTCACCATATCTTGAGAGAGGTGGATTTAACTGTGTTCAGCTGCTGAAAAACTTTGAAGCTCGCTGAGATGAAGGAGGCTGTTTGAAGTCAACACTGGTAGTTTCTTACAGCAGAGGCTGTAAGATGCACAAGCCAACTAATGTGTAAACTTGGGGTTTATGACCTCTGAGAGAACTTTGCAATGATGTTACACAAACTCTACTAGATACAGTCAACCCCCCCATCTTTTGGGAGAGTGTTTTCAGGGACAGCGTTGGTTCAGAAACTCATTCTCTTGCTAGAAGGCAAGTTTATGAAATTGCTGCATATATTTTAATAGAAAGCTCTGATGAATGAACGTTTGTCCTAGAGATTTTTATAAGATGTTCAACAAACTGTTACAGTCAGTAGATGAGTGGAAGCAACTTTAAACATCAGTAAAGCTCCTCTGATATGTACATCGCTGTTTCTTTATGTGACAAGGAGTGTTAATGAGATGTTGCAGCACGCTACAAAGAACTACCAGATGAAGTTGGCCTAGTAGCCCGGTCTTTTTCCTTCTGTGAACAAAGTCAAGGCACAGACGACAGGCTCTCGATGCTCTGCTGTGAATGTACCGCAGAACACTGCTTGTTAAAATGCAAAGAAAGTCTGGGAGGAAGGAGAAGTCGGCATCCACGTGAAGGTAACTGGTCTGCTCATGAACTGGTTTTGATGGCAAGAAACACATGCAGTGCATCAAAGAGGATTTCAGCTTGTGACATTGTCACCTTCAGCCTTCAAAAATACATAAATAAATGTATATCTGTAAAACACCTGGAGAATGTTATCCCTGTTTGATGGGTCTGTTGGATGAGGAAAGATGTTAGAGAACTTTCCCAAAGCCTTGGGAGTAGGAAACCTCCTGTCCTCAAGGTTTGGGGAAGGGGTGCGAAACCAGTTTGTTTGTGTGTGTGTGTGTGTAATGGAGAATTGAGAGAGAAACCAAGAGGTATCTATCTTATCCTTGCAGGGATTCAAAAGTAATTGATTGCACAATAAATGGGAGAAGTGAAAAATGATGTTGTAGAAGTTCAATCAAGCAGCTGTTAAAAAACCCTAATATATATATATGGAGGTTATTTCTCCATAAAACACTCTAAGAGCTAACTAAGGGACACTTGATGTTAACGGATTAATTAAAAACGTAATATTTGTGAGGAGTCGGTGCCTGCAGGACATTTACAAACCATGAATAATTAACAGCCGGAGTTTCAAAGACCAAGAGTTTCCATCCCTTTCTGTGGTGTTTGTGACCTGAAGGGGTAGGAAGGAGCTTTAAGTAGGCAAGAGCTGAGACTCTTGAGTTTGGGGTGGGACTTGCTGCTAAGAAGAGTGTTATGGAAACCTCAATATCTCTGACTTATATTTCACTGGTTAAACTTCTTCTATTTGGGGTCCTGCAGAGCTGCTGGAGGAAGGGAGAGCAGCCACCTTCCAGTGTCCTCGAGTCGCTCAGCTGAACTCCCTAAATGAAACATGCGGCTGTTGAGTTTTTCATCTCTCTCTCTCAAATAGAAGCTCTTAGTCTGACAGCTCTTCCTTCATATTCTTAAACATGACTGTTTTGATAGCAATATTTGCCCACCCACACTTCAGCTTGGAGTTTGGGGTTTCCTCATGTGCCCCAGGTGGTTTCTGTGAGACATCCCAAAGCTGTTTGCCAGAACTGACCAGCAATTTTCCTGTGAGATGTTGTCCCACCAGGACATCTGCCTTGTGACACCCACAATATTTCCTTCAGACATACTTCATAGCAGTGTTTCATTCTAGAAAGAGCAGAAGTATTTTACTTATGTTAAAGAAGAATTGTTTTATCTAAATTGTTGCAATGAAATGCATTTATCCTATAAGGATGAAAGAATTGCAGCAAAGCATTTCAGTAAAAATTAATTCAAAAATGTCATTTAAGAACAAGTTACAGAGATTCTTTTGCCCATTTTTATTATGGAAAATATAGTTAAGCTTGTAGAATTTGCTGTGAAAGGGAAAAATCCCATTACAAATCAGCTTTGTTTTCTCCCTTTGCTGCTTCATTTTGTTTTATGTCTCATATTAACAAGGTATTTGGCTGTGCAAGAAATAATGTTTTCTCAGTTTGTGGTTGACCTTTTGATTGCTTAAATGTATTTACTGTATGATATCTTTACAGGCCAGCCTTCTGCACTTTATAAATTACCTAGATATAAAATACTTTCATAAAGATGCAGTGTGGAGTTAATGTGTAATATATAGAATGAGAGATGCAGTTGTAAATCTTGAGCCTCTTAAAGGACTGTGGGACTGATTGAGTTGTTATTTAAGTCTGGGAGAAAGGGTGTCACTTGTCAAATAATTAGTCAAATTTAAAGAGAAGCCAGAGGCTGTTGGACAGTTTAGCCTTTTGGAGGGTTTTTCCCTTATAAAAATCCAAACAGTGTGTTCTGGAGCACAAGGCGTATGTTTTTACATGGGTTAACCCACTGGTGGCTCTTGCTCTCGAGGTGCGTGATGTGGCGCAGGCTGAACGCCAGAGCTCCCGCCATCAGGTGTGCGTTCAGGGCTCCGTAAAAGGTAAACCCCACGGAAAAAACTCACAAATTGTGAGCAACTGTTATAAATTGAACCATGAATTTTTAATATCCCGATACCCCGAGGTAGCAACTACAGCTTAAAATAAATTGCTTTGTATTTCATGCTCCGAGTGGTGCGTGTAACAACTCAAAGGGAACCGAAGTTTCCAAAGGACTCTCGGCCTTGCGTCAAACAGGGCAGTTTTACAAATAATCATCCCAGAGGGGGGGTTGTATCTGTGCCTGGGGGAAATAACCTGGTGGTGCCTTTGGTTGCCTGTCCATGCCCGGTGTCTCGCCTCCCGCTTGCTAGGTCTATCAAGTCTTCTTGTGTGGTCCTGGTGTCCCACTGCAGCATGAGCTGTCACTCCTGCCTTCAACAACAAGGTAACAGACACAAAAAACTCATGGTGGGTAGGAAGTTTGATAGGAATTCAAGCATCACTTTTCACCTAATTATAGTAATTTTTGTTTGTTTGTTTGTTTTCCCCTCCATGATCTTTTAATTGTTGAAATGTCAGAGAAAATAGGGGCTAAAGTATCCTGCAACTTCCCCCAGCCAGTGCTGCTTCTTTCCCCACATCCTGGCAGGGAGGAGACCCTGCTGCAGAATACCTCCTGGTACCTCAGGCACACAGGAGTCACCTGGACCTGGTTCATCACCTCTTTGCTTGAATCTTTTGCTAAAAGCCAGAAAACTTTCTAAATGAATGTATTGCCATGGACAAACCCGATGGCTTTCACCAAAGATTTTGTTTCACCTTTCATAGAAACTGAGCTAATCACCTTTGGAAGGAAATGCTGAGGGATCAGCAGCAGACTTGAAATGTGGTCAGAAAACTTGGTTTTTGTTGTGGCTTCAGATGCCACAGCAGAAAGAGCACGTGGGAGGCTGGGGCTCGTGCAAGAGCTGCCCAGTGGAAATGTTTGCCTCAAAAAGCTGAAGAGGGCATTGCCCAGTGTTGTGGCGTTTGGGTGGGTTTGCCTTTGGTTTTGTCTCCCCAGGTGATGGAAGGTGTGGGACACAGAGGAGGGTGACGGGGAGGACAGGGTGGGAGAGGACAGGGGGACGAGCAGGGACAGGCATCCAGCCAGCACCCTGCCCAGCGCCCTTGAATGTGCAGTGACTTTCCCATATTGCTGGCCCAGATGCCAGTCTCATGGCAAGTGAGCGATTTTGGCTGCAAGACTACTGTTTTGGGCTACCACATTAGAAAGCGGTTTCTCCCGC
The DNA here is from genome assembly GCF_036013475.1 of Columba livia. Classification (NCBI taxonomy): domain Eukaryota; kingdom Metazoa; phylum Chordata; class Aves; order Columbiformes; family Columbidae; genus Columba; species Columba livia. The sequence goes on from NC_088602.1 coordinate 176,214,140, forward strand.
ACCCTTCCCCCAGCTCTTTTCTGTCCTTTGTATTTCCCTGAGCAGAGACGTGGAGATTATAGAGACAAAATCCTAGGCCTTGGTGGAATAAACCAGCATATACAGAGGGATGGCTTTCACAGCCTTTGGCTTTACCAGCTGAAAGAAATGTGTCTTGGTTTCAGTGCACCTTGCATGCGAATACATTTTGGTTCTTTCTATTTTTGAACTGATATTTGTGCCATTTGAAGTGCTTTATTTTTGCCTGTGCAGATGTGTGGATGTTGTCCTGTGAAGTGCAGCTTATATCAATCTCTCTCTCTAAGATTTTGTCTAGGGAGAGGCAAAGCTGCTAAAAATAATAGTAGGACAGGTATCTGCAGACCAGCGCCCGTTTTATTGAATGCTATAAGAGCAACGTGGAGGAAAAGAGTCCTGGCTGGCTAATTGATAACGTGCCAGTAAGTTTGGTTTAGCCATAAAATAAGCTTTGTGATGTGTGTGACAAATGAAAAAAAGGTCTTGGTGCTAGGTCTGAAATTAAGTTTAGACACGTTCTTGGAGGACCATTCAGTAAAAAACATTTTAATTGTTGAGAAAACCATCTATATGAAGTTCAGTTTAAACCTGCGAGTATTGGTGGATAACCCCGTTGTGTTCACCTTGGTGATGGTTACCAGGGGTGCTGGCGTGGTACTGTAATTGCTATCTCTGAAAATATTGTAGGCAGGAAAAAACAATTAAAAATATGTGTTGCACTGAGTCATTTTACAATACTCAGCAGTTGTTTGTCAAAGTTGTGAAGGATTTTAGGTATTTTCCACCTTTAGTACACTTTAATTCACCATTCATGACTCCATTAGCAATCTCCATGTTAATACTATTTCATTGTAATCAAGAAGTCACTGCCAGAAGAACGACCATTTCAGTGACCGCCTTATTCCTCTCCAGAGCAGTACCAGTGATTTGTCCTTCCCAGAGGGTAATTCATTAAAATAAATGCAAACCACTGTTTTATGTTGTCTGGTCAGTGTTTGCAGATGTCAGTCTATGCTACCGAAAACACACGTGGCAGATATTAAGGGAGGAATCAATGTGCTCCATGGAAACAAGAACAGGCGGGGTTTGGGTTTGGTTTATCCATGCTGCCCCACTGAGTGCAGCTACTATTGATTTCAGTCCCACAAGTGCCTGATGTCTGTTGCACAGTACCACTTGTCTGTCTTATTTTACAGCTGAATTTGTTTCGCCTTGTACTTTGCACTCCTATGCCATTGCTATGCTACTTGAAAAAAAAAAAAAAAAAAAGAGATTAATGTGGTTTGTTAATTAAAAAAAGGAAAAAGCCCTAACCTCCAACCCCGGACCAAAAAGCTGCTCTGGGGTGTCTGCAGTGACCAGCGTGGCCAGACCCGGCTGGGAGGTGGCAGCGGCACAATCGGGATGCGCCCCTTGTGCTGCCGTGGGGCACGGGCTCAGCTGACTGCAGAGCGTGGCATAAAATCTGTGTTGCTGCTGGTTTTGATTGGCATGCATGTATTGAGAAAGGCGGGAGAAAGCCGGCTGACTTGTCCCATTCAGCCAGACCCGGTTTATGTTATTTAATTCTATTTAATCTCTCAGCCAGCATCAAATTCTTCCAGTCTGAGTGAGAAGGTAAGGAAATACGTTGTTCTTTTCTCCCTTAAGTCTGGCTTAGCATCACCACACAAGTTTTTTCTCCCCGCTGCCTGAGATGGTGCATCAGCTGGCCTGGTCCTTGACCTGCCACCTCCTGTTTTTCTGCCCACCAGCACTGGCCTTGTTGATCAGCCGGACGCCTGGATGACAGGAACTGAAATACAGTGCCAGGGTCACTGTCCTGCTGGGGCTGGGGGGCAGAGGGGTGGTCAGAGGGAGGTGGGGGATCCGGGGGGCTGAGTGCCGGGCCGGGGGACAGTGTGAGCTGGGCTGGGGCTGCCGTGGGCTGCGGCACTGAGGGGGAGAGAGGGACTGACACCCCCAAGTCACAAGGATCCCAGTACCCAGCAGGAAACCTTGTTCACGCCGGGTCTGCTGGAGCACAGAGAGCTGCAGCAGGAGCTGCAAATGCCCTGGAGTAAAGCAGAAAGCAAAGGAGTAGCAGCTGTAGTTACAGCGGCACGTCTAAGCTAGGGGGTGGTCTTATCAATTTATTTTTTTTTAAACAGTAATTTAACTGTTTTAGCTAACTGGATTTTAAGATGCTAAATTGTTGATCTATTTGGGCTTTCACAGACTATAGTTTCCCTCACCGTCTCCCCTAAGAACCAAGTTAATGGAAAAAGCAATATTCTTACCTACAAGAATGGCACTTTCATCCTGTGCCATCACTAGTTAATACTTAGGCTGGTTTCAGTTGTTCCCCAAGTACCAGTACCATGCAGACTAACGTCAAGGCTTGTCCCAGGGTAGCCGTGGTTGAACAGAGCAACTGTGGATCCTTCTGGGCAGGGTAAGTCCCCATTCGCTGCACAGCAAGTAACAAACCACGCGTCTCTACTGAGGAGAACAAAACCTGGGCTGATCCTCTGCGGTCTCCTTACGCAGGCTGAGCAGGTCATTGTGCAGACCGGGGCACTGCTGTGTCCTGGGGCTGCACCTGGCTTGAAACAGCGATTTTCAGCTGTGGCCCGAGAGTTAAACACCCCGTTGCCACTGCTGCTCATTTTCTGTTCAGTTAACACACTTTTCTCAGCAAAACAAGTGCCAGTAATGTCAGCGGTTCCCTGTCACCTGCCAAAACGTTTGGCTATCTTGGTGAGAGCTGGGCTTTCTTCCACTACACAACCTGGAAGCAAGCTAAGAAATCAGCGCAGTGCAACACGGAAACTTCACATTACACAATGGGAGGAGACCTCTCTTCTAGTGTTTTCTTATTTATTTTAAAACAGATTAAAAACCACCACAGAAGCCTTTCTCCTCACCAGTGTATGGGCTGACTGTGGAAATTTGTTTGTATCCTCTGGGCTGTGCAGGACCTTGAAGGAGGAATGACTTTTGCTGTCTCCTCCTGAATGTCTTAGTTGGCTTTTGTGCAGTAGGGGACAAGAAGAAATACCCAAAGTAGGTCACTGGACACTATGGTAGAAAGGCTGCCAGCACAGGCTGATTGATGGGCCCACTAATGACCAGTTGTGTTATGGCAGTTTTCCCAGCATGAAGAACAGAAGTCCTGCTCTGAGCTGGGGTGGCTGGTGTGTCCATCCCCCTGTACTGCCCCACACCACCTGACATCTGGCCCCTTCTTCCCCTCCAGGCAGATGGTGGTCCTCAACCACAACCAGAGATGACTTTAAAACCAGCCCCTTCAGCTGTGGCTCCTGCCTTTTAAAGATTTTTAGAATTTCTTAAAAATTTAAAGCAAGGATTGAAAATGCATTTCCAAGTAGCTCTTCTCTCCATAAACACATGTAAGTTGGGCAGCATGGTGGGTCTGTCCATGCAGCCGCAGGCCAGGCTCAGGAATTGTCCTTGACACCATCTGATCCATGACTGAACGTCCCCTGTGCAGCCAACAGCCTGATGCTCACAGTCCTCCAGTTCCTGGGCACAGCTTCACAGGTGTGTGTGTTGCCACCGTTACCTCAATGAGTCACTGAAGATAAGCTGTGGCACAAGCCCCCAACCCCAGTGCGGTGGCCTCCCTTTTTCTGCTGTAAGAGCCCCAGGTAGACTTTCTTTTCACTCTGGCAATGTGTATTTAAAATGTGGAAGTTGGAGCGTTTTTTTCACCCCATTTTTTCCTGTGGGGAGGAGGAGACTGGTGACGGGGTGATGGCCAAGTGAGTGGCGGGAGGTCCCACAGGCAGCATGAGCCGGGGTTTGCCGGCCTCCATGGGTGCTAAAGCAGAACCACGTGAGGTTGGTGGGTCTATGTGAGGGATCTTCAGGTATGGAGGGACTTTGAGCTTATGGGGATGGTGATCCAAGTCAGGTAGGAGCCTGTTCAGGAACAAGCACTTCTTCAGGCCAAATGGTGATGGGACTTGATGCCAGGTATAGATGGCTGGAGGATCCTGATAGTTTTTATGTGGATGGTGGATTGGCAATCCACCTTAAAAAATGTGGCAGTTTACCCAGCAAAACTACACGCACAGACAGAACTATCATCTTTATTATAAAGGTACAGTATGAGGAACAAACCTGAATGTATACTGAAGCTTGTAATGGTACATGCCAAAAATGTACAGTACTATACATAAAAGTGCATTGTCACAACAGATTAACAGTACATTTCTCTTCCAGAACCGTGAAATTTCCATGTTTTTCTTTGTTCTTCAAGAGTGGAAGGAATGCAATGGGAACGCAGCCATACACGAACAGGGAAGGATGCAATGGAAATGCAACAGTACAAGAGCAAGGCTAAAGCTCCTCTAAAATTTAAAGGCACTTTCACATGTACATACTACAGATGTACATTGACACAATTAGGTAACAGTCAACAAGCAGGTAGCTACCAGTACTGCAATTCATCAAACTTGACAGTAAAGGACAATACTGATTGGATTAGGTGTGCAGGAGTTACCCTTTAGTACGTCTGTAGTTGTAGCAGTCTTTCCTGTTACATATCCACTTACTATACTTTTAAGTATCTATAATAACCATCAAACTACACATTTAACTGTGTGAATGCACTAAGAGGATGCATTCACTAAATGCACTGTTTCTAATATTTTCTTTTGCTAAACAATTTCTAATATAAGCATTATGGAGTCCAGTACAGTTATTTAAACATACAAAATTCCCTATGCAATTTAAAGATACAGGTATCCATCTCAATTATGCCAGGTGGGTTAATTTAAAAACACTAGACTAAAACTGCATGTAAATGAATGCTGAAATTCCAGTTTGTTCCACTGATCCTAGTAAACTGGGGAACTACTTGAAAACGTCTCTGGTCCCGACCGAGTGAACAGACCCTACGGACCAGTGCTGGTCTGCAGCTGGGGCTGGCCTGGCTTAGGCTCTCGCTCTGGCTTTAGGACTAGGCAGTACGGTCACAGGGACCGGGTGCTCACCAACTGATGCTGCACAGTCCGCTGCAGGGGATTAAGACTTCGTCTTCAACCCAGATGCACGTGAAGTCTGTGGCTGGATTGAGATGGGTTTGCAAATACCAGGAGCAGTTTGGCTCTCAGAGGCGGTTCATGGGATGCTTTTCACACCTGGGGCTTTGCATTTCCTATCTACTGGGTGGAAACCAGAGCAGGAACAAATTACTCCTAAAAAAACCAACAGGAAATCACTCCTGTCACCTCAGTAATTATGTCCATCAAATTTTGTCACTACTTTTTCCCTCCCATACTCAATTTTTTATGTATGGCGAGTGGTAAAACTTCAGGCTTTCCAACAGTGAGATCTTAAATAATACATGGAAAACAGATCTTACTTAAAGCCAGTTGTACTCCTGTAGGTGAGCCACAATTGATTTTTTTTTTCCCCATCTTCTTCACTGAAACTTATTTTATGGATTGGATGTTGGAAAATGTATTCACAGAAATAATATTATGGCTTACTGTTGCAATGTGCAAAACAGATACTAGTTCGCGCCTAACAAAGTTTAACAGAGCGCTAAGCGAAGTTGACAGACGTCACTCACGCAGGCATAAGAAAGGTACTGATTTCTGCCGTTTAAAAAAATATAAAGGGAAGCGGGAAAGGGGGAAGTGGTTATGGAAAACTTTAGTCAACTTGAATCTAGGCAGCAGAAGCGGGCAGGAGGCAGCCCCTCTTCAGACACCCCCGTCTCACCGCCGAGGAGCGCGGTGTCCATGCCCTGCAAGGCGGCCAGCGGAGCCGGGTCAGCCCGGGACTCCGACTACTCCAGCTCAAATTGTGCCTTTACGGACAACGAGCAACAAAGCCAACAGGATACTTGGCTGTATTACTGTGAAGCTGAGCCTTTAAATCGCCTACCAGCCAGCCTAATGGACCAGTGGGTTCGTGTGCTCCCGGAGCCTGGCTTGCTCAACTATGAACTTCAAAAGAATTTAGCTTTTTGTGAAAAACGTGACATCAGAGAACGAAGGTCTAGCTTCACGGGAAAAGGTACGCTATTACAGAGGACAGCAAAAGGAGTTTCTGAAGATGTGCTTTAGCTGTGACCTGGAATGCTGCTTTTTATCGGTGAGAGCAATGTGATCTCCAGATCCATCCACCACTTGTCTCTCAGGAGATTGACAACAAGAAAGCTAAAGCTCGGTGCCAATTGTGAGAGTTGTGAGGGTTTGGTGTTTCTTTTTATTTTTTTTTGGTGTGTCTTAAATAAGAAATGTGGCCTGAGATGACTTAGACATTCCACACAGACACTTAATCCTCACATGCTAGATTTCAGCTCTTACTAACCTGCTTGAGATTTGGTTTGGTGACCCAGAAATCAGAGGTCCCACCTCCCCTGACCCCCCCACCCCCTAGTTTTGTGCAGGATCTGTTATTATATAGCTACAGTAAGACTGTGAAGTATGGTACAACGTGGCAAGCTGTTTGTGATCCGTGTTGTTTTTATTAGAAATGGTGCAGCATCAAGATTTCAAGTAAGTCTATGTTTGTTTTTTAAAACGATGCACAATTGTCCAGTTTTTCTTTTAATTGAAACCATACAAAATACAAATGCCCATGTTAATGTAGCTAGTTTCAGACAATACATTCAAAAACACTGAAACCAGAGCCTCTCCAGTTACAAACATGAACAAACAATGTTACGGAGCCCTGACTTCTATCGTTAATCCATCTTTTTCCCTAGCATACCCCAGCTGGGCACTGTGGGTGGCTGAGCTGTCTACATTGTGCAAGATTTGTCAGCTGGACCCTGGGAAGGAGGGGAAGGCCCGATGCTAGGATTTGTTTTTGGAAGAACAATAGGTTTTGGCCTAAGAGCAGGAGGTTTCAGCTGCACTCCCATTCTCGGGGCCACCATGGGCTTGAATGTACTCATGGTGTCACTGGAAGAACTAGTGCTGCGGCGGATCTGGGGCTCGGAGCTCCTCAAAACGACGCTGTGGAGAGGGCTGAGCGACTCCGTGGAGGTGGCAGGGGTGGGGGTGTTCTTCATCTGCTCCAAGGTGTCCAACACCACGTCGGGAGCGTGCTTGGCCGAGCTCTGCCTCTCCAGCTCACGCAGCTCGTTCAGCGCTGTGTTCATCGTCTCCTCGATGTCCTGGGTCAGAGCACAGAGAGAGCGGGACATCATTTCAACTGCTACCGAACGCACGGCACCGGAGGAGCAGCGGGAGGGGTGAAAAATGCAGGAGTTGATTTGCCCACCATCCTCTCTCCAATGAATATTATAGCGCTAAAGCAAATTCCCACTGGATTTATTTGAAAGACGCTACGATTGACAAGATGGCATCTTTGCCTGGATTTACAAATATTTAACCTGTTTGCCTGAGACAGTCAAAATTCAGCTAAGAATATTTTAAAATATCAATTAAACTAAGTCCCGCAGGCCATTTTATTAAGTGATTGTCAGGACAATAGATATTTTCTCAGCGGCATTTTTAACTTGGGTACTGACAGCTGTAAAGATTTTAGTCCATTTGCTGTCTCTTAGCTGATGGCTCCCCTCATCTAGTGCCCCAGGTGCCCAGGATCTGTATTGCCCCATGGGGACAATAAACAAGGTTTTGTAAGGAAACAAAGCTTGTGTGTCTATCAATCAGCTCTTCTGTTTCTCTGAGTTAAATTTTAAGCAGAAAAAACTTCAAGATGTTGTTCAGTGAGCTTACCTAAGAAATATTTTTTTTAATCAGGATTTCTAGCACAAATGCTGAAAGAATGCATCAAGACACTAGTTTACCATTTTTCAGTGGCACTGAGATACAACTGAGGTTAAATATCTGGTGTTCCTTGTTTGCTCACAGTAACTTTCATGCAGTTTAATCAAAGCTTGGGTTCTCTCAATGACAAATGATCACTAGTCTGTGTATGAAAGCATACAGCTTAAACCAAACAGCACTGTGTGTGGTTTCAGGAAAGTAAATAAATAACTTACAGTAAAATAAAACAGTAACAACGTTTACAGTTTCTGATTCTCTAATGCACAGTTCAGCTTTCTGACCCAAGCACGACAGTGCCTTCTATCCCTCGTTGGAAGCAGAGTTTGAAAGCAACCATCACCAGTACATTAAATTTTAAAACATGAGTGCCAGCGTTATTGTAAAATACTTTTGCAATCATATTGTGCCCTCAGGGCGCCCCCAGTAATCACGTTATACTACCTAGACAAAATGCGAGTTCTGAAGACAGCAGCATCTATTTGCTCAAGAGCTGTTACCAGCTCTGTACAACAGACAAATCTGATGATTCGGGTGCTCCCTATTCCATCTTCACTGCCACAAATGAGACCAGTGAGTGCTCACACAGGGACAAGATGGCCCGCGATGTATTTGTGTCTTGCACATTGGGTTCTTAGGCACAACTACAAGTATCAAATCAACATACGGTGTGAACTATATGAAAACTATGTAAAATCCACAGAACCCTGGAATGTAAATCTGTGCTTTGAATGGCAATGGTCACTGCTAGGGAGCCAGAGCACTTTTCTGCAAAGCATAATACTGAGGAATAATTGAACACTAATTACATGCAAGTTAGAATAGGCCAGGCTCCATCAGAGCACACAGATTTACGCCACTGTTGTAATCAGATACTATCCTGGTGTTCTGCATGGCAGAGGCGATTTCATTATGGTGTAACAGGAAATAACTTGTTTTTATTGCTACCAAAACATCTATTACCCCTTGTGCTTCTTCTATCTGGGATCCCTTAATGCGCCTTATTTCACACATACTCTGTTTAAAAAGCGAAGCAGGATATTCTGCACATGTACTCTTAGCAGGGTACGTGCTCTGTGCTATGCTGCTCACTGAGACTTGCTCCTCGGAAAATCAGAGAGTGACATAAAATAAAAAAGACACAAACCTGAGCTATTGACTCTGGGTCCAGTGGTTTATGGTCATTGAAACCTGTGTACTGACCAGATGATGTAGATCTTCTAATTGGAGGGCTATCAATCTTCTTCAGAGAATCGTGCCTACTGATGTTGGTGAGACTGCCGTGTCCAGGTCTACGCCTCCTCTCAGGGCTGTCAGCGTTGAGGCTGCGGTTTTGAAGGAGGGCCCTGGGACTGCAGTGAGTTGCCAGGTTGGGGGAACCCAGCTCCACAGATGAGTTGGAGAGAGGGTGAGGTGGGTGCACTGGGCAGTGACCGTCACTGCTCCGGCCGGGGCGTCTTAGAGGAGGTGGAGGTTCTGATCTCTTTCTTTGCCTGCACCAATGAAGAAGTGGTTACATGACAAGTTGTAGAGACCCACCATAAGCACACGGAGAAGTAATTGCTGTGTTACCTGAGCTGTGAGCAGTCCTACTGAAAATGTTATGCTCAAGCTTACCTTCCTAAATACACATCAGAGTGACGGTCAGTGGGAGAGTTCATGTCCTTTGATGACGACTTGTCTTCGGTTATGGGTCCGCTGCTGGCTTCACTGTCTGCTTTTTGGCTCAGCGTATCTGAGAAAGTGTCATCCCTGAACAGAACGCACATGGTGAGATGAGAAGTCAGTAGTTAGGTGCGACAGAGAACATCTGGGCACTCCCAGATTTTAATCCCCTTAAGAAAAGCAGGCATGTTATAAGACACTCCAAAAATTGCTTATAATCCTTCTCTTTACCCAGATCTTCACATTTTGACTGCAGCCTTTTATGTAAACAACTTTGTCTTCCTTGGCAAAGCACATGCTTAATACTGTAAAATAAGAGTTTAGGGCTGTATTACTCCAGCCCTTGCTACTCTGAAGTTAAATGTCAGTAATTGCTACAAAGAGATAGTCAAATTAAAAGAGATGCAGCGGTGTCCACCTCTTAATGAATATAATCATAATGAATATAAACAAAGTAGCTTAGCCTTGTAGAAGCTTTTGATGAAGAGCTGTCAATTCAGGGCAATGAAGACAGAGACATCCTGCATAGAAGGCTAATGTTTTATCTACCTGGGCCTTCAAACCACTGTACAGCTTGAAAATCACTTTGTTAATTGCTTCAGCATGTTTTTATGTCCCACCAAGAACCCAGTTATGCCAGACACTGCTTACATATCCTGCACCACTATGTACTGGTGAGGGACAAGGCCGTCAATTCCGTTGTGCCTTCCTTCCCACCAGTCTTCAGACGCTCGGTGATAGAGCAGCAGGGAAGCTCCTTTCTTGAATGAGAGTTCTCGTGCAGATCTTCCAACGTAGTCAAACTTGGCTATAGCTTCTATGGGCTCACACTCTGGGTACGGAGGGAAGAAGAACATATATCAGATTCCACACCAGCTTACCTGCTCATTTCGGTTTCATAAAACCCACTTATTGTATTTTGTTCTTATTGAGCAGAGCTGACAGAAATCAGGCAGACTTCAGGCAGCAGTTACAGTGTGTCCTTCACAAAGAAACATAATTAATCCATGCCCCAAGTGTGAAATATCTGGGTTGCTTCACAAGCTGCAGAAAACACAACAGCAAACTCAAATAAATGTCACAGCAGCAGCTGCTGGGAGAGAGGCCTCTGCCTCCTGCTGCAAGGGCTCCTTCATGGCTGGGGGGCGAGACGGAGGCCAGGCAATGAAGACCTCCAAAAATAACTTGAAGAAACCCAGATGAACAATCAGAGCAATAAGGGAAAAACAAACCACTGCCTTTAACACCCACAGTGGCAAAGGAAGGAAGACAGGATTTCCCTCTGAATGAGCAGGGACGCTCTGCCTAACCGGGCTATGAGATTTCTGTCTTTTGCATGAGGAATGCACAGACCTAGTGACAACCTAGTGCTTTACACAACGCCAAAGCCCAGTGCTTTAATCTGCTTCCTTAACGCCCTTTTTGAGCGAGGCAGACAGCTCCAGGCCGCCTCAGGATGACCCCTCCGCAGGGGCAGCCCTTGTGTGGCCTCAAGTTGCCTGTGGCAGCTCTGGCTGCTCCAACCTCCCGAGTTCCTCTGGTTTCTGCAGGGGAGGCCGGTGTTTTCTGAGGTCAAACATCGGTTACAGCAGTCCTGGCTAATCTTCCCTCAGTATACTGGTAAATTCAGCCTTACGCTGGTGACGGACTCCATCCTGTAACCTAAGCTTGGGGTGGAAACTTGCTGATGCCATTGGAGGGCCCCTGCGGAATGTCTGCCTGCAGGTATCTTCACAGCTGTGCCCAGACATCAGTGAAACAGCCGTGATTTTATCAACCTCTAGTTTCTTCTGCACATAACCAAAAGAACCTGAGCCCAAACAGATGAAAATTTGTCACCGCAGTCTCACAACATAAAGAAAAACCTGCAAAATACAGGTTTAAAAATCACACGTTTTGTTGACTCCAGTAACTCAGAGTCCCTGAAACGACAAATTTCTTTACATAATTAAAGCAATATTTATATGGAAATTAGCATCTGGGCTAATGACTAGCATAGCAACTTTCTGTCTGGTGCAAATTAAAATCGCTGAGGTTGTAATTCCCCGAAGAACCAGGCTGGTAATAAAAGCCACCGTCCCTTTATGACAACATTTTGCACAGGAATGTCTTTTTAAAATTAGCTTCATCCTGCAGCATGAAAACATAATGAAAGCACCTTTATTGAGGCTATAGTTTGCAGCTGTTTTTTTTTAATATATTTTTTTATTATTATTTTTAATAACTTGCCCAGCCTGCAGAAGGCTGTCTTGTGGTTTGCTGCTTCTGCAGTCACGCTAAGAGCTTCTGTCAGTGATGAGCTGCAGGGTGCTTGGGACTTACAAACCCAGAAACTTTCCTGAGATGGCATACAGTGATGTAGGGAATTCACTGTTACAAATGCAAAAGTAATGTATGCTGGCAGAAATTACTTTGATTATATAAATGTGAATAAGAACATAGCAATAACAGTATTAATTCCTGAGAATGCGCTGCTACTGACTGGCTCACTGGCGGGCATTCCCCATATTTCTTGGCTTTATGTTTTTAAGCAAAGAAAATGTAAAGACAACATAGAAAGAAACATTCAAAAAAACTGGGAAAACTTTAATGCTGGCGTATGTACTAGTAATATATTCTAATATACAACCTTGGTTTCATTTCTAGATACTCTACCTACAGTATATGTGTAACAGAATGTATAGATGTGAAAAAGCAACTATAGGCGTGGAAAGACACTACTGCCAAATGAAAAGAAATAAACTAAACATCCCTGTTTATCTTGCATCATGTTTAAGAGGTCAATATTAAATAGAATGTCAATAATGTAACAATGACAAAGGAATGCTGTTTTTATACATATCATGCATATTGCTCGTGGAATTAATTATAACAAGGTATTATGGGATTGAGTAGGATTGAAAAGTAGCAGACGCTTGTATGAACACGCTGTTCTCAGATTGCGGTTAAGTTACGGGTTATGGAAGAGTGGGTCAAGAATTCAGAAGCAAAAGCTCCCAGGTTTCAGTGAGCCAGCCACTCACTAAAGGGTAATGCTAGAAAATGTAAAATAAACCCCCAACCAAACAAAAAAGCCTTTACAATAAGTAAAAAAATCCCAGTTTGCCTTTACATCTTTTCCTTTGGCATCCTCTGAAGGTAACTGGTAATGGTCATGGGTACTGGATTAATTGATAAACCCCTACACTGATTAGCTATGTGATTTCCCATTTCTCTGCTAATTTCAACAGACCATATAGTGTCCCACACTTGAGTCTATAGGTCTTCCTATTTACAAATTAATGGACTAAACTAGAAATAGTTCTGTCTCCCTCAGTGGAATTACACTAATCTAAGCATGGTGCATGACATGAGTCTGTTTATTGTGTCCCTTCCTCGCCTGCAAGATACACGTACGTCCTCAGAGGTCTGAGGGAAGTTGCCCCACTGGAACCAGCTGTATGAACTGGTAATGTACCGTAATGGATGTGACTTCAGAGGCATGTTTGTTAGATTGCCTAGGCAACAAATCCCACCTCCTTGGGGAGGAGGGCCCAGTAGATCTCACAGTTTTCTTAATGGAAGCAAAAATAGGTTCAGACAGGCTTTATGATTTTGAAAGGGGCATTTCCTTTGCTTGAATGTTGCTTTTACATGGAGAGAACTTTCCTATAGCAAACAGTACTGAGACTGTACTTAAATAGTAATTCACCTTGTTACAGGTCAAGCCTTAATAGTTAAAACCAAAGTACCATGACAGTTACTCCTAGAAATAAATGCATTTTGCAAAGCTAAGACATTTAATATCAAGGTTACCGAATGACAGACAAGCATTTTCAAAAAAGCAAAGGTGCTAAAAGCTAAATTTGGGATCTGTAACTCAAATTCCATGTGGTACTGAATGTCTAACAGTAAAACTGACAGCTCAGAGGGAAATTTAATTGCACTGCTCTGTCCAGACCTGGGGGCATTTGCCTACAATAGCAAGAAGTATTTGATGACATACAGGATCTCACCCGCTATTGTCTCTAGTGACTCGGTCAATGCTATGGAACTGAAAAATTAGGACAAACTGAAGAACTGTGGGAAAAAACTTCCACTGCTTGGAAGAGGAGGAAGGGCATAAGAACCATAAGAGCTAATTTAAATGTTGGTATTGGAGCTCCAGATGTGGCACTAACCTCTCTGCGGGGTGACGGCACTGAGGTGGCACCGAGCTGACCTCTGCGCCCCAGGACACAGGGAGCTAAGGAAAAGAGGGGAGACCATCCCCTGCGCTTTTAGGGGGGGCTGCTGTTACTCTGCTCTTCCTCAGCTCTCCCAGATGTACCCTGGCTGTTGGGACTACAGCACATCCTTGAACTCCCTGGGAAGAGGTTCCTTCTCCATGTGTTCATCCTCTTCTGCAGAGGAGACCAGCGGCTTTGCCATTTCTAAAGTCCTGACTGAGGAACGGAAAAAGTAAAGAAATGCTGCAAGGTGTTGACAGAACAGAATTTGGCAAAATGCTGATCACAGAACGCACTGCTGAAGAGCGGGAAAATTACTGTGTTGGGGACACAACAATAACTTACAGCCTAACGTGCTCCTGTAATTTTTGTTTCCAGCAGAACTACTACCTTAATTTTTACCCTATGAGATATCTATGAACAGTAGGATATTAATTGTATGTATGTTTTCCCAGGAGAAACCCATCTGTTTAACTTCCTCAGGAAATTCTCTCTTACTTCCTTTGAAAACAAACCTAGTCACCCTTTTCCATATGCCTCCAACAAGAATAAAACATCTCCAGCAAACTGAAGGTAAAGGAAATGTGCTAAAACCTGCTTCAGTAAAACTTGAACAATATCCTTTGAATCTTTACTGCAGAGGCACTTACAGGTAAAGGTTTTTCTGCAGCAAAATTACAGATAGATTTTTTTTTGGTGCCTCAGCTTGAGTACAAATGTTCTGAACTTCACACATTAAATTTCCTGTCCAAATTGAGGAGAAAGAAGAAACTTTGGTGTTTTCCTTACTAGAGATGCTTTCTGCACATTTAAAGAAGACTGAAAACATTACAGCAAAACGCATTTCCTACTTCTGTCTCTCCAGTGATCAGCAGAAATATAAGAACACAAGTAGTAACCTTAGGAAAAAAAAGGTAATTTATATGCTTAAACTTAAGCAGTTATGAAGTGTTTATATGCTAAATTGTAAATTCCAGCCTTCTCTTCCCCAAGCTACCAGATTCTACCTCTGCAGACATAATTTATTTTTTAATTTTTAAAAAGTCTTTGTGTTTTCTAAACTGTAATTAAACATTCCTAGTGCTACGGAGCCGGCCCCTACAGACAGGTTTATTCTAGTAGGCACAGGGAGATTCACATTTAGTTTAACTTTATACAGCAAATAATTCTTATAACAACAATAACTAAAGTAGAAAATTAAATCCCTTTGCTTTTGATCATAGCATCTGGATTATGTTTCAGTAACACAGTAATTCCTATGGGGTTAGCTGCTTGGTCTTGTGTATGTATACAACATCTTAGTATAAAACTAATCAGATTTTCAACATTTAAAAAAAATTAGTTATAGAATCTGATTCTTTCACCTCCTAACAGAGGGAAATACCTAAGTACCACATGTCTGATCAATACAGCAACAATGGTGTGTCTCTCTTTCCACATAGAGCTGGCAGTGATGCATTCAGCTTATAATCAATGAATCAATCACATTAAACCCCCAAAATACTCCAGACGCTTTTTCATCCATCACAGGTCAATCACTGACTCTCAGGAAGATCGATATGGAAACTGAAAAATTCTCACCCGCTCTCATATTTGCTATCAAGGACATCTTATAAAAGGAATTGTCCAAAGGACAAACACATGAATGTATATGCAAAGAGATGGTAAATGCATCTAATTTAAGGCCTGTAACCTACGTTAGAAAAATGTGCTATTATAATGGACAGCCATAGCCATGGAAAAAAAAGGGTTAGAGCTTGCAGGCTGGGAACTGAAGGCCAACACTGTTTTGTATGTGATCCAGGCTTGCTAATCTTTATCTCTGCAGCAGCGTTTCCCTAGATTACACATATTTTCATGCTAACAATTATTTTGATGTAAACACAAATGCTTTCTGCTGCTTCCTTTTGGCACTGAATTAATTAAAAAGGTGTGATGGGGCAACTAGAATTAAACTGCTGACTGATCTGGTCGAACGAAAAGCCATGTCTTGTGCAGTTAAATCTTTTAACAGAATTCTCTCCTCTTGACAGTATTCTCTCCAGGGTTTGTCTCCACCAGTGACAGAGTTGTAACACAGGCAGCAACACAACGGGAATGTAAAACTGCTATTGATAATAATCAACACAGTGGTGGGTAAAGCCCATGACTACTGAGGCACAGGTGATGTACTATGCAAAGATATGGTCCTGCTCCTCTGGCTCCAGCTTATGTTTTAATTTTTCCTAGGCACAGCTTTGAAGTAACAGTTTCTGATTGCTGAGGAAAAGCTGCACTTTTCCATGCCCATTCAAGCCTTTATCTCTCAGTTTGGTCACAGGACCCAAAAGTCAGCCCCAATATACTGAACTGGTGTGTTGCCTGTATTTCATTACTTCACTTGTGCTCTAAATGACAGACAGACAGACTCCTTCAGCTTCCACTCTTGCTTCATACCTCTAATGGAAGAAGGAGTTCTTATAATAAAACATAGCTATAGTTCCTTGGAAAAATACAGCGCAATTATGACTTTGTTCGCACCATTTAGTGGAACTGTGTTGTAGGAAGATGGTGGGTTTAGCTCTGCAGAGCTGGTCAAGAGGAACCCATGTACCAGCTGTCTTGTAAAACTGTCAGTATTGCCTGCTGTGGGTTCAGGCATGGGTAGACACTCCAGGCAGAAGATTAACATCAACTTATCTCCTACCTTGAATTTTTCTCCCTTCTGTGATGCCTGCCCACCCAACTGCCCCTCCTCTCCAAGCAGCTGCACTGACAGACTCTGCCTGTCCCTCCTCACGGCAGCAAAGGGGCAGAGAAGCCAACCTGTCACCGACAGCTTGTCGACGTGACAAAGCCGACAGATACAGCTTGAGTGGAACTATTGTTTACATTGTTCTGTATGCAACAGGACCAGCGTAGCCAGGTTTCCTATAGATACATCTTCCTGTTCCCCTTCCCTATGGCAATTGTCCCAGCTCCAAACAAGTATCCCTCATGACATCCTTTGGAAAAACAAAAAAAAGAGTCCTTCTCTGCTGGAGCTCTTTTCCTCCCCTTTCCCCCTCTCTGTCTCTTCCCCTTCCTCCTTCCACACATCCTCTGAGACGGACAAGGGCAGCTTTTGTTTCTGCTGGTGCTCAGTGCACAGGTGCTGGTTGCTCTGTCCGGGTTGACTGCTGGCCAGATACACAGTGAGTTCACACTGCGGCTTTTCCCTACAGGGAGCGTTACTCTGAATCCTTCTCCTCTAACTGGCTACTAATTGTCAAGAAACTGGCAGCTATTTAACAATTTTGACACCTCTTTCCACCTGTTACATTTGCTTGAAACCGAGCAGAAGTTACTGGGAGGGACATGTGAAGGATGATCCAACTGAAACATGTCACAGTCAAATACACCTATAGGAAATCTGACTAAAAAGAGTAGATCTAATAGAGATGCATCCATTTTTTCATGGATATCTATCGTACCCAGAACTATCAGAGTATATGCGATTAGTATTTATAGCAAATGACTATTGTTCAGAAGTTTCACTGTGGGGGGTACACAGTGGTTTTAAATCCTTTAGATGGAACACCTTTTAAATTTATATCAAAATAGAGCCTGCTGAATGGCAAATATTCTTTAGTTGATATATTTAAAGACAAACTGTTGATCAGTTTGGATTTTGCAGACAAAAGACAAAGAGACACTAAAAATGTATAATTGTATCAGAAAATAATATGTGCTGACTGAAATAGTTTTTCTCTTGCCCTTCCTGACTGGGAAAATCAGGAGAGAACAAGGAAACAGCTGGTCAAACACAGATGAATCAGAGTTAAAACGCACACAAACAGAGATTAAAGATGCCGGCTTTGCCACAGACCACCAGGACTGAAAACCCCTTCTTTCAAATAAGACGCAATCAGGAAAGGAAGAAGGTCTCCCGTATGAAACACCTGTAAAACGTGCTCCCATCAAAGGCAGAGTAACATAACAGACGTACCGTCTTCACTGGTGTGGGGCTCCGTACTCGCGTCCTGGTCCACCTCCTCCAATGTACCATGTTCGCTGTATGGGCTGTCACTGGATGGAGACAGAAGGTCAGGCAGAGAGACAAACCACACATCTCAAAAACATGCCACCCCATGAGATTAATTTAAAATTATTCTTACAACGTTGTAAAGTTATGCGCAATATAATTCTCATGACACGCTATGAATATGCAATTACTGAAGAAGCCTACACACCTCTCGTTCAAATAACATCTTCATTTATTAAGAAGTTCCAAGAACCTTTGGATCCTTTCATGTATAAAAAGTGTGTGTGTAGTGCTAAGAGAGGAGCAGGGGGAAGGCATCAGAAGCTGAAATTTGGTAGGGTGGTTCGCAGCCAGAGAGCCAGTTTCCTACCTGGCTGTGTGCTCTGCACAGTACAGCTGGAATTCTGGCTGTGTTGGGCTGAACACAAAGGTAGCTTCCTCCACAACATGTTGTAGGGAATCTCATCCTAACTGCCTTTGCTTAATGTTTTTTATGGCTAACACTTCACTATGTGAACCTAAATGCTCTTCTCATTTATCTTCATACTTCTGTTGTGTGTGAAAGCAATTCTGTATCACAGGAATTATCCAGACAACCAGCCTAATGATGTTGTTAAGGAGACAGAAGGGTAATATTCTGACTTACCAGTAGTCATCTCCAGCCATGCATTTTTCATACACTGGGCCATCAAGTTCTTTAGCATCCGGAAAAATAGCCTCATGATGGATGATGATAGTTTTGATTATCTCATTCACGTGTGCCTGACAAGACACTTGGTCTTGTATGTCTGGAACAGGCATCAGGGTTGGCCCGAAACAAATGGCCAGGTTGTACGGATCCATCATGTTTTCATCACTGTACTGTGAAAGGCTGTTATAACAGAAAAATCAAGAAAAATTGACTGTGACTAACCTTATTCTGAAAACTAGAGAAACTTTATGTTTGATCACATCTCAGAGATTTCCTGTTCTCCTTGACACTTAATCCCACATAAAGTAACAAGACAAAAAGAGGATTTCTTCAATAGGCTATATACACTATAAAGTGAGTTCATAGCATACATATGCATGTACATATATGTGTTCCCACACTGCTGTGTTTACTATACACTGACCTGATGGGCTAATGTAAATGCATTAACTGCTGCTGCTTCTATCTGATCAGTGCTTATCCTTGGAGGTCCAAGTGAGCTGGATCCAAAGTGGGTACACATGCCCATCTCTTCTCATCAGACCTCGATGCATCTCTACCATTAACTGGCTGTATAACTTAGGCAGACTGTATTGTCTTCTGGAAGCAATTAAGTTCTAGTTTCTGTTTTCACCATACAACCTAAAATCCCTGAGCACCTTGCCTTTTGCCCACAAACTTCCACTAGAGTTTCATTTTGGAAGCATCCGTTTTGGATGCCCTTTACCTCAATGTTGTTCTACACTCTGAAGCAGCACATGAATTATGATGTCTGGTTGTGTTTAAATACAGCATCATATTCCCTTTAGAAAGGGAATTTGAGAGAGTGTTTTTCATATAGAAACAATACAAACTGAAGAGGCAAACCTCCTAAATGACTCCCCTCATAATCAGCTTGTAAAATTTATCATGGTGTCCCCTTTCTTATGCCATGATTTATTATGATGTCATGAGTGTTAATTGGAGACATCTTGTTCTACTGATTTATAAAGTGGTCCAGCCTTTATATGTGTGCAAGAATGTGTGAAAAAGATGACAACTATCATCATGAAACAAGTGAAGTTCTGCTGGTGGCTGGCAGCATGTGGTGCTCCTCCGGGCTCAACACTGAGGCTGATATTGCTCAATATCTCCATGAATGACCTAGACAATGGGATGGAGCACACGCTCAGCCAGCTTAGAGATGATGCCACACTGTGGCAGGGCAGAAGATACACTAAAGGTCAGGGGTGCCATTTAGAAGGATGTTGACAAGATGGAGGAATGGACGAACAGGGATTTCATAAAGTTCAACAAGGATCAGCACAAAGTCCTGCCCATGAGATGGAATAACCCCATGTATTATTACAGTTGGGAGCTGACTGATGGATAGCAATTCCCAAGGAAAAACACTGGGAAAAGCACTGGACAAGAAGCTGGCAATGCCCCCCATTGCAAAGAATAGTAGTTGCACTTTTAACTTTATGAGGAAGAGCAAAGCCAGCACCTCAAGGGAACTGGTTGTTCCTCTTCCACTTGGTTCTCATGAAGCTGCACATGAGTACTATCTCTAGCCTGGAGAGACTGACAAACTGGTGCAAGTCCAGAAAAGGACTATGGAGATGGCTGAGGATCTGCACCATATGGGTTATAAAGCGAAACAGAGAGAACTGGGTTTCTTCGGCCTTTAGAAGAGAAGGCTACTGGACAATCTAGCTGCAACCTTCTACTATCAAAATTACAAACACGAGAGAGTCAGACACAGGTGTGCAGCAAAGGAGTGAGAGGCAACAGACACAAGTCACAGAAAGGGATATTCCAACTGGAAGCAGGAAGAATATTCTTCATGATAAGGGTGATGAAGCACTGGGACTGACTGCCCAGAGAGGCTGTGGATTCTCTGGCTTGAGCAACTTGATCTGACTTCAAAAGCTCTGAGCAGCAGACTAGACCAGAGGAGGTCTGCCATGAGGTCTGGTGACTTCCCATGGCCGAGCAGGCATAATTGCATATGCAATAAGCAGAGCTGGATTTACAGAAAGTCAAACTATGGGAACATTTTTCCTGTGGATGCACCAGG
Organism: Columba livia; assembly: GCF_036013475.1. Lineage (NCBI taxonomy): Eukaryota > Metazoa > Chordata > Aves > Columbiformes > Columbidae > Columba > Columba livia. The sequence continues at coordinate 176,234,538 of NC_088602.1, forward strand.
AGCAATTTGCAGGTGGTAAGGGATTTAGCCTGCTTTCTGAATTGCATTCCTGTGGAGAGCAGAGATGTAGATGACATGACCATGTAACAAGTACAACCCCATACAGCTGGTCAATCTGTAGGGGAGAAGCTGTGATATCAGCCTTTGAGGCATTTACACAGACATTTACAGACATTATATCCCTGTGTCACTTTGCAGGGATGAATTCATGGTTCAAATGAATGGTTATTTTCATAAAACTTTAGATCTCTGCCCCTCTTTTAAACGTTGTTTGAAAGTGGTTCAGAAATTACTAGAAGAAAGGAAATGGGAACAGCTGTGAATACAGGCACACACACATCACCTGGATGCAAAGACCCTGTTTCTATAGGAACAGAAAGGATGGATGAAATTGGGAAGGTCAGAAAGACAGAATGAATCAGCAGAGGGCAAATTTAGGAATAAAAAGAGGAAAAAGGCAATATGAAAACAGATATAACCGGAAATGCATAATATGACAGCAGAAAGAGAAAAGCTAGGGGAAAACCAGGGCAAAGTGCATAAGAAGCCAAATTTTCAGTGAAAATACTGGGGTCAGCAAAACAAGAAAGGGCTGTGAAGGACTGGAGGGAGAAACACAGCGTGATTGCCCAACCTGTCTTTTGTTTTCTCTTTGAGAATGGAGAAGTTTTTCTGGGATGATGAGACTCAAACACCACTTTGCCTTTCTCACACTATCCTCCTTCCAGCATTTGCCTGAGCATTGCAATGTGAAAACCAAGCTACTTTATATCAAAGCATACACAGGGAGTGTATGTTCTCTATACTGGTAGCCCTATTATCAGAAAACAGAAGCAGCAAACACCGTGTCTCACGCTGGCAGTGCCTAGCATCAAACATGTAGCTTGTAGTGCCTGTGCTTCTTGAATAAGCTGTTTATTTTTCCTGTTAGGAGATTAAAATCAGCTTGAGATAAGGAAAAAAAAAATCTACCTTAAATTAAGTAAACTATTAATTGCAGTTTGTTATTTCTCTTATCAGCTTATTTTGTTACCAGCTCTAATGCTGTAGCCTGCACTCCCCATTTCAGACAACACTTCAATCTGTCTTATTACAACCTTGCTCAGTTTTGGACAAATGCAATTGTAATTTGGATGAAAACTGGTGTTTTCCTTCTATTTTCACTGCCAATTAGATCAGCTTTTGTGTTAAACGGAGCTCACATGTAAATTCTACACAGAGTATGAGTAAATCCAAAGAACTTCAACAGCAGCAGAGGAAGGTAGAAATACAGTATGCTGGGGGATTATAAAGCACTTACTGGTTGAGGAAGGCGAAGAGGTATCTCATCACTATAAGGACCGACCTGGGCAAAGTAAGGAGGAGTTTGCGGATGTGAAGAGCCCTCTCATAGAGATTGTCTATTCCTGGAAACAGAAGGAAGCACTTTAAGTTCCCTTTTGTATGACGGTCTAAAATAACATTCAATCAGTTTACTCAATTTACTTCAACTCTACCATCATATGTCCGTAGCCAATATGCTCTCATTTTGGTGTATTACAAAACTAAGATCTAAAAGTCCTTCTCCCTCTCACAGTTTAGAAGTAACATCTTTAGTTTAAGAAGTCACAAATTTGCCCAAGTCAAACCCTGGCCACGTGTTGAGCCAGACAGCTCACGAAATCACAATACCAGTCCATAAATCACCTGAGAGAACCAAGGAGAGATGTTTGCTCTCAGTTTCAAATACAGATTCATTCTCTTTATCTGAAGGTTTATATCAGGTATAATACTCCAATCACTGAGCTTCTTTAATGAGTTTTCTTAAGCAAATGTCCAGCTATAACTCTCTTAATGGCAAAGCAGGAGAAAGGCCTTATGTTTTATGGTGTGTAAGCAACAAACAAAATATCACATGTATTTTCCCAAAAATGATTTTATAGCAGTCTACCAAAATTCTTCTGAAGCAGGCAGAACAAGGTCAGCTTAACAAAAGCATCAGTTCCTAATGTCTTATAACAAGGATGCATTATCTTCCGTGTTGGCCAGAAAGGTTATGTGGCTGCAAGTGGTGTAGTGATGGGATAAAAGCATAAATTGTTTTTCACAATAAGTAATATCTCAATTTTTTACTCTATGTGTTTTCTGTGTAAATGACACTATTAGAAACAACCTGCAATTTCAGTAATGCTTTTTATGTCAGCCAAGAAAGAATGCTGCAACTAACAACATCTAAGGGAAATCTTAGCAGACTACATGAGAAATACTGTCCAGTGGCAACAAAATGGATACTCAGAACTGTGGAAATGAGAAATAGGAGCTGACTCCAATAGCTGAAAATCCATTCGTACCACAAAACGTGACATTTAAGAGTACATGTTTTAAATAATCACTTACACAAAAGTATGTAACTGTAAATAGAGTTCCTGGTGTTTATTTGTGTTTTTTGGTATGGCTATCAGTACCAATTAGCATTTACTTGTTGATGCACAATCTGTGTTGACTTGTGTTTCTTAGAAGAACAACTAGTGTCTGGTAATTGGTATTTTGGTACCAAGAACTAAGCATATGCAGAGCACATCAGCTGTGAGACTTTTGTTTACCACACAGAAGTGCTGCAGCTCATTAGGAAATGCCAGTGTAGTAAACTGGAGTCGGAAACCTGTTCCCACACCTGCATTTACAGGAGATTCCACTGGCTCGGTGGAATCCCACTGGATGGGGTGAAATTCGGAAAAAGAACTGCTGACCAGTTTTATAATTTATAATCTAATGAGGCACACTGAACCCAAACTCTAGCTGAAAATCAGTTCAAGCCTTTACACTTTCTCAAGTGGAATATGAGTTGGAATTTATGTTTATGTTGCTGTTAAACATGGACTGCATGAATCAAGTATTTCTGGTTACTGGTTAGGAACTGGAGTCCACGGCAGGGATGTTCTAAGCCTGGGAGCTGCTTGCACAGCGACGATGCGCAGAGCAAACACAATTCTCCTCTTCCTGGCTAATGCACATCTTGGAGATGACAATGCTATGTCCCCTCACTTCTGCAGGGTTGTGCCACACTGCTGTTCTGTGCAGCCCACAGACGTCACTTTTAGTGCAGGGCCTTTCTCCACCTCCTTAAACTAAGCCACTGCCAGTAGAAGGAGCCTGCCCGTATCTTTGGTTCCTGCTCTTCCAACAGAAGGAGCTGCTGTTACAGCTGGGGCACCTTGTGAGTCTCCAGCTCAGCCTGCCTTTCCCCTGACAAGCCTGTTTGTGAGTCTCTGTACAGAGCTGTAGGTCTGAGTGGTTTTGTGCATGTGCACAGGTGGGTTTTGTAAGGAGTAGGGCTGAGAGAGGGAAGTCGAAAGGTGCTCTGGTTACATCTTTCAGCACTCCCGCCTCAGCAGCACTGCTGTGCTGTGTGGTGGCACCGCAGTTCCTCTCCAGCATTTCTGCCCCGTGTGCTGGCTGTGGGAAGCTGCATGGAAGTTGTGATGCAGCACCAGAACTTGCCTTCTGCATTACAGCCTCTCCCGGTTAATGCCTTGTGCTGCAGTCCTGCCTTTTCCAGCCAGTTCTGGAGACTGGCCCTGGACCAGGTTCAGTCATCGCTGAACTCAAATCAGACCTGAGAAATGCACTGGCTGGGCTCCCAGGTGGATCCAGCATCTCTTTTCAGCACTCTGCTGCCTATCTGGTGCTCTGTCTAAACTGGTGAGCTAAACCAGGACGGGTCGCAGTCGTAAATATCAGCAGGCAGCTGCCACACAGTGGTTATCCCACTCTCCTATGTGCTTTGTGGTCTGTGCCAACTGCAACTCTTCCAAGCAGTTCCTAGACATGGTTCACAGGATGCATGAGCCAGAAACTGATTCCAGGAGGCAGCACGGACACGGCAGAGTAGTTACAGAGAGTCTGGCTGCGTGGCCCGGTGCTGAGCTATCCCAGCTGCCTTACTATGGGCACGATCAGTAGTAAGTACTAGCAGGTCACCTCTACACTGCAGCAGTTACAAGCTCTACAAGCTGGAATGAGATGTGTTTATTTCCTATACCTTCCTGGTAACCCAGCCCCAGTTTCCATGAAAGCCCCTTTATTGAAAATCCAAACTACTGCCAAGTGGTAAATTAATGTGCTTTCCACATTATTTCAAAAGGATTTTCTTTCTCAGCATTGATTTGGTTTAAAAGAGATAGGTAATAACATTATGTATTTGTGTGCAGCTTTTAAATGAGGAGCTAAATTTCATATTTGCTTGTGTGTATGCAGTGTATGAGTGTTTGTGTACGTAGGAAAGAAGGAATGAATGCAGAATGACCTTTCTGCATCCAGGCAGAAAGAATTTGCAGCTTTGCTGTTTCCCATGCAGAGGGAAGGGAAAGCATTGCTTTGCCTCTGCTGGTTTTGCCGAAGAGCCTCAGGGCAGAATGGGCATCCAGGCTACAGGCTGGTTGCTGTGAGGAGCCACTGCAGAGAGCTGGCTGTGCCTCCCCTCTCACAGCACTTCTGGTGGAGGCCCTCTTGCCATTACTCTGATTTTCAAGAACTGTAATTAGCCCTTCCTCAGTGCCTGGTGAAGTATTACCCATTTCTCAGCTAAGAAAACCGAAGTGCTGATATTACATGACTTGTCCTAATAACGCAATTAGCTGCCAGGCAGAAACAGAAATCATGGGATTTGAAAACTGCTTCATTACTCTAATGATACGAGACTCACATTCTCAAAGACAAGCAACAGGACAAGCCTCTGGCAAGGCCAAGCACACTGAGAACTAATGTGTTTTTTCTGACTGTGAAGGAGGGAAGGGAGATCTGTGTGAAGGACACACGAATATCAACCACAAATCAAAACTACTGTCAGGTAAATATCACTAACAGAGGTGGCTATTACTTTCTAGTTCCCAGTTCTCTGAGCAGAACAAAACTTATGGAGCTCTGGTCCGACACACACAAGCTCTGGCTTTCCAGACCTGTCTCAGCCACAAGGGTCTAACCCACAAGCAGGAGAGTTTCCTGCAGCCAGATGAGAAGGTGTTTGGTGCAGGAACACTGCTCCTGTTGAAGTGGAGCTACAGGGCAGCCCAGAGCACAGGAGACATTTGTGGGGTGAAACAAGGGAAAGGGAAGAGGCCAGCTTCTGGGGCTTCACGACTATAGCACTCCGGGGAAGAGCCAGGCACCTGTGTCCAGAGCTATTAATGTATTTTTATCAGACAATAGTTGACCAAAGCACTCTAATAATATAAGGAGATTGGTTTTCCATGTATTCACAAAATTATCTAGGCATCTAAGTGTCAGAGGTGTTTGGGATCTAAGAAGCCTCCACCAGTTACCACAAAAAACGAAAAACAGAGAGCTTGAAGGACTCTTCAGAGGTCATTTACATCTACAGTCTCACTCTTTGACTTCACACCAATCACCTCTGAGAGACGTCTGTCCAACCTGTTCATAAAATCCTCTAAAGAGGTGGATCACAACCTCCACAAGAAAATCTGTTGAGGGGCAATCTTGCATTGTTCTTGGAAAATATTTATTTCTTGATCTCCCATGGACTTCCTCTGCAAACACTCCTCGTCCTTGAACCGAACGAATGAATCCAGATGAGACTAATGTCATTGCATAAATGAAAGAATTACTTATCAGCCAGCTGCCTCTTTGTCAGCCATGGGCTAAGGACCAGTTCTCAAAAGCCTGAAAGAGGCATAAATCTGAGCTACTCAAGCCTTAAAAAGTGTGATCTTCAGCCTCCCAGAACACTGGAACCTACTCTGGAGAGGTGGTGTCACCTTTGCTTACTGCAGAGACACACAGAATCAATGAATGTCCACTTTTGCCTTCTAGGAGAAATAACACATTTTAACCACCTGGTGACTCACGATGAAGTTTTTGCAAGGGCAGAGTCTAAAATGAAAGAGACTGAAAGTGAACAATCTGCCTCAGAAGAGTAAAGGAAAGCTGAGATGGGAGAAAAGACAATTACTAACATGAGCCACCAAACACAAACAAAACAGAACTAGATTATAAATGAAGACAGGGGTACATTCATCCTAAATAATGATATGAAAACGTAAATTGAATTTTAATTAAGCAATAATGCTGAATCAGTGGAGCATATAAAAGGCAATAAATATTCAAATATATAAATGGAGTGCTTTGGTGATGGAGAACAAAAGACTTTTGCAAGAGAGCAGTTGCTGGTGATTTTGAAATATTTTGGGCCAACTGGACAGCTACACGCCTTTATCACTTTGGTTTAGCTAAAAATGCTACAAAAGCCCTGTACTTTTCCTGGTCTGGGTCCAACGCATGGCCTCCCCTGCACTGGGGGTGAGAGGTTATCCAGCGAGAAGATTCACCCTGGGAGCAGCCAGAGCTCAGAAATGGGGAGTTCCAGATTGTGTATGTTCTACCACTCTCTGTTAGCAGACAGTTTGCATGCACCAACATCAGTAGCAACAAAAGACCTGCAAACATTTGGCAAAGTGTAGATATTATTGATCACAACATGTGGAAGGAGAAACCTGGTGTCAGCAATGAATGAATTGTGCTACAGTAACAGCTGTAGCGCAAGCTCAGCATATTTCACAGGCAAGGGAAGCAAAAAGGAGGAAGAAGAGAGAGAAAAATGTAACGTAAGCCATCTCTCTCCTTTAGGATCACTGTTTGGAAGGATAAAACCCAATGCGGCATCACAATGTGGGAGTCACTTGCTATTTCCACTTGGTGTGGCACTAACTAATGGTAAATTGAATGTCTAATGCGTATTTTACACACCCACTGAATGTCACATGGGATTGAGTTACACTTGCAGATGTAATTTTTATGGTCAATTTGCAGCTGACAAGCAATTTACGTGAATATGTATTAGTGCTGAAGTTAACAATTTATGCCTCCTTCCACTTTGGTAGATGAGTCCAATCCAACTCAAAGATACGTATATATTAACTCAGCAGTACCACTTACAGCTCTTTCAGATCTATTTAAGAAGGCATTACAGAAGGACAAACACAATCGTCTCCACTGTCACTTGGGGAAGGAAACCATTGTAATTTTGTTGAAACTTTTTCACGAAGAGCTGACAATTCAGAATACAGTTTTTTACTTTTTAAGTAATGGGCAATAGTCTGGAGAAGTGATAAAATAATTTCCTTTCATAACATTTATGCCTTTAGGTAAACAGGCACTGCTGGCAGCAAGGGATTGAAATGATGAAAATCAGAAGGAAAAAATATATCAGTTTTCATCCATCCTGGCATCTTAGTGTATCAAATATAAGGCAAGTGAGATGAAACCAAGAAGAATGACAATGACCTGAGCAGAAGCTAGGTGCTGTGGGTGGCTGTGTCTGCTGCTGCATTGCACAGCTACATATATTAAAGTGAACAGTAATTCACATGTATAAGAACTGACACCAGGAGAGGAGCTGCCATCCCCCAGCAGTGAAGGTGAGTTATGATCAGCCATGTAACTCCTATTACAAATATTTTGCTTGTGTTTGACTCAACCTTTTTCCTACAAGAAGCCCAGTGCAACTCTCCTTCCTTCCCCACCACCTCAATTTTAGCCGCCGGGTTGCTGAGTACTGCTGGGAGCAATAGTAGCCACTTCTTTTGCTGAGAATGCAGAATTATGGCCCATAATCAGATGGATTCTTTACATTCTGTCCTACTTTTCATGCTTGCTCTGGAGAAACCATAATTCGGCACAAATTTTATCTAAAACAGTTCATAAGCCTAAACAGCATAACATTGTTCTCATGAGTCTAATTAATACAAATTGCCCTAAAAGTCACAGTCGTTTTGCACTGTTTCCACTGTATTTGCAAAGGGAAAGCATTAAATCACAATGCTCCATTTCATTCGGAAATATATGCATAAATGCAAAGGAATTCCTCAGTGGCTGTACTGAGGAAAGGTTCATTTTGCAGCTGTAGCCTCAATTATGCTTGACATCCATAACTAAGCACTTCAGTTTCAAGGGGTTTTTCACTGGCAACATCACATTTCCATATAAAATGTGTGACATTCCACCCTTCTACAGTTTTATGTGAACATTAAGTTTATGTATTTGCCTTCTCTCCCCCACTTTTTATAACAATTTCTGCCAACAATTAAGAAAAACACACATTTATCTTGAAAATCTATTTGAAAACAACTTAATGTTTATTAATTTCCCCGCTGTTTATCAGACAGCGAATTCAATACGAACTAAGAGTATTTAAACCCTCTTAATTAAAAATGTGAAACCTTTGTGAACTTGCACGTTGTGATCTAAAGAAGCTACAGTGATGTGTGTTCTCACAGAGGAAAGGGAGTCTGGCCCTGCTTCCCTTAACGTGAAGACCAACATACTTAATATGTGAGGCCATGTGAGCACAGAAAAAGAAACTAATGCAACTATCACAGGTTCAAAGTCTGAAATAGAAGAAAAATCTTGCCTCGACTATCTTCCTTTTTGCAAGATCTACAAAGTGTTAAGGTTAAAAGACAGCAATGGAAAGGGTCTTTGAGAATGGCAGTTTTTGTTAGCACATGCCACGTAGGTGCTATTTGAACTAAACTGTGACAGGTAGTAAATTCTGAAATGCTTGTTGTTTCATTAAAAAATAAAAAGCGTGTCTTATTCCCTGGAAGTGGTGGGCCACTTAAGGAAGCGTGTAGACCAGGTACACAGCTGTAAAAACACTCCACCTCAGGATTCTCAGATAACGAGAAGATGCAGACACACAGCCCACTGTTCCCAGCAGGCGGTCCTGGGGCTGGCTGTGGGTGCAAAGCACAAGAAAGGTTCTTTCTCTGCTCGTGCCACATTCAAGCCCCACACCGTGACAACACAAAGTAAAACCACCCCAGGGTGTTCAAAGAGTAAACCCCTTTTGTCCTGCCTGTTCCAAAGTGACCGCTCCTCCCTGCGCTGAAGGAAGGCATTGACGGGACATTTCAAAGTGCCCCTAACGATAACCTTGTGGAAAACAAACCAAACCACGACGAAACCATCCTCGCCTGGCTTCCTCCAAAACATGCCAGAAACAGACCTGGGACTCTTACAACACATTATCAGGAAGAAAATCCTCTGTTTTCCTCTGTACCAGCAATAGCAGAAGTCAAACCTAGCACAACCACTCAGTCATTACACCTCATCTTGACAAGGTGCCGTAGAGATGATAATCCAGATTTACGACAGCCTCAGAGAACAGACAGTGTAAACCAGGATCAGATGGCAACACCTCTCTCCCAATAACTGTGCCATTTAAAAAGGTGGCTGGGAAAAGCAGTGACTTCGTTCCAGGCTATTGGTTGTTAAGGATTTCAGCTTCTACCTCTCTTTCAAAATACTGTGGCCTGTCTTCAGAAGCTTCAATGGTGAATGGAAATTCTTTGAAATCATCCAGGTTCCTCTTCTTGGAAGACATTTAAAAGATTGTTTTGGGCAAATATTTTTGCATCCCCTAGGCATTCACTTGTACAATAGTTGTAAGCCAAATACTCACTCTCGTTATTTTGCAATTCTATTTAAAGCTCTTCAACACAGCAGAATGCAATACCATCTCCACATACAAGTAGCCTCATTTCTAGTTTTCATAATGCTTAGTCAAAATAATAAAGTCATAAAGAGATCCAATGGGCAGAATCTCACAGCAGAAATTTTGAAAAGGAAATCTGGTACAAATGTTTAACGATGAAAGTGATTAATCGTTTGAACAGCTTATCCAAGGATGTGGTAATTTTCTGTCAACAGAAGCCACTAAATCAATATTTTTTTTCCAGCAGACACGCTTTAATTCATTGAGAAGTTATGGAAATCAGTGCAGGATTATTAGGTAAAGTTCCATCATCCCTGTCATGCAGAAATTCATTCAATCAAAACGGTCCCTTTTTAGATTTCAATTTCTATGACTCACAGACATTTTCTGGGCTGTGGCACTGCAGCTAACTAAAGCTGAACTCAGGCAGAACCAAGATGATGCTTCCTAAAGAGACAATGTCCCCTTCAGCATCAGGGATCAGACTGTTAAACTGCAGTTTTGAGGTCCTTCAGGACTCCTCAGCACCACTGAGCCTGTAAAAAGCAACGCTTGCAGAAAAGCAGCAAAAAAAGGAAACACAAAATATTGCACATGGACGATCCACGTATTCATAATCTCCAGGTTGAATTATTGCAATCCTCCTTATCTGGGAAGGAAACCACACACATTGGGTTCCCCCAGCAGTGAGCAGAAAAGCCTGTCTGATGGTCAGCCCAAGACACTGCGCACACATTGATCTGCAGTCCTGCCTGCGGGGCTGAGACCCCTTTGCCAAAATAACAGTTTGGAGAGAGCCTGCCCTAACTAATATCCCACAGGACTGGCCCTTGTCTCCTGTGAAACCCTCCTTCTCCATTTGGCTGAAGCAGGCATTTTACAAAAGAAGGGTTGAAAGGAGGAAATTCTTCCACAAAGCTCACACCTCTGACCACTTCTGATGGATCTGCAGGGAACAGTAAACCTACTGATGGGTGGTTTGGCCTCACCCTTCCTCACCATCTGCAGGGATCTGCGAACTGGAAGAGGTTTGGTGCATGCCAGAGCAATTCACTCACGCACTGAGAACTTCCGAAATTACTACAACCTCTTTGTGTCCAGCTATGAACAGCAGCAGTGCCCAGACCCCTGCAACCTTCAAGGCGCACCACGACGGGTTGTCTATGGGAAGGCAGAGTGGGCTCTTCTGCAGACAACATGCAGCTGCTCCCCTCCGCTCCTGCGTGGAAAGGTCTTCCTGCTGGTTTTAAGCTGAGCACAATAAAGGTCTAGAACCACACAATGTCGAGCAGTTGGTCACTTATTCACCAGTGCTGACTCCAAGCTGCGGGGCACGAAAATCTTTGTGGAAAGTAACGTCCTCTGTTTGCACGGTCATGACTTCATTGCCTTCTGTCTGCCCCAGTGCACAGAGGAAAATAATAATGCGTTTAAATTTAACTATTTCTTGTATACCGAAAAATATCCTTCCTGCCCTATTAAACAAAGAGTTTTACTGTACATTAATCCCACTGGGAAAAGGGAACAACCACAGCTGTGAGCATGACTAATAACTGACCCAGACTGATACAGACGGCAAACAAATTGTCTCAGAAAAATCTGTGAAGTTAGCTCTTTTTTTCAGGCTGCTATTGGATATATGAAAGTAAAATTCTATTGAGAAAGAAATAGAGATTTCTACTTACTGATACAAGAAATAAGATCATTAAATCTTTCCTTAGGAAAGACAGGATTTTCCAGCCCTCGGAAATAGAGCTTCAGTACTCCAGCAACTGAGTTAATGTCATGGTTACTTTGGTCATCTGCCAAAGGATTTTCACCTTAAAAAGCAAATAAAGTGAATGAAACACACATGCAGGAGCATTCTTGCATGCAACATTTTTATAAGTGAGTGACATTTTGGGGTTTTTTTGTTTGTAGTGTGTGGGAGGTGGCAATGCAAGCATTCAAGTAAGATAATAAACACTGATTTAGGAATCTCTGGGCTATGATTAAACTGAAACTGGCAGCCTAAATAAAGCTTCCTTTAAATTACATAATCTATTGATCTCTTAGGTCCTGAACTTCCAACTACGTATTTATGGACACGTTGTGAACTACAGTTAGTAAATTAAAAAAGCCAAATGGTCTTATTTGAATAGGGTTTCTCAGACTATTCTTTGGGAGCTTACATAAAGCAAATTGAGTTAGATAGCTCTTTTGAACCGGAAATCTGTTTTCATTCTGAAAAATTAAAATGTTCAGGAATACATGCAAGCATTTTGTGAAAAGACTGTATAGGAACTGAAACCCAAACGGAAACCTCAGCCATGGCTGAACTACATGAAACTTAAAAGACTTAGTCTTCATTTTGAAACATTTTAAAATGTATGTATCTTGGAAGATATTCTAGAGAATACCACTACCCAGAAGAAGGCAGATTTAAAAGCTGGAGAATAGGAGAACATGGCTTCACTTAGCAAGTAAAAACAGCTGCTTCACGTATTTTGTCAAAGACGAGATCAGGTTAAACAAGATACAGAACTAATCCTGGGGAGAAAAATACTGTGCATATTTTTTTCATGCTTTTAGTCACAAGTCTTATTGCTCCAAGGGTTTTCTCATTAGCAGATGATCTGTGAAAGGTTCTTCTGGAAATTAAAAAAAAAAGCAGCTTCTAAGAGCCAAGAAAAGAGAATGTAAGATTAAAAAAAAAAGTAACTTTTATTGTTTTAACACAATTAAAGGATTGCTGGATCCTGGTCCCCCTTGCAGAGCAATCCTAGGCTGAGTGTTGCAAACCACTCATGTTTAAAAAGCTGTTTTTACTTCCTAGTATTTTTCCCATGATTTCTCCTCTGGGGCTGAAGTTTCCTTTGGGAACGAAGCCACTGGTTGGAAAAGGAATGACCCTTTCACAGCCCTATTCTCATTGATCGTGATGCCACTCTGGCAGAGGGACCAGAAAGCTGAGCACTCATACTCCAGAAGATCAAGTAACAGGGTTCTCAAATCGCATTACGTAGTCTCTTGAATCTAATTAAAACCCATAATCTCTCCTTTCTGATGTTCTTTAAAAGAAAATATAGACAAACTATTATTTGCAGTTTATCATTAACAAAAGATTAAAGTTTACAGTTGACTCAAGAGTCATACGCCCCATCTAAACAAAATGAAAAACAACTTCCAGCTCCTAGAACTTAACAGGGGAAAAACATGTAGGTGTCATCATTACACTTCATCTTTAAGCATATATGACGGTTCAAATTTTTAGGTGCGGTACACAAAGTGCACACAAACTGCTTAAACAGCCAAGAAAGTAATTAGAATTTAAAAGATTTTTAAATGTCAGATATTAAGGTGCTCGAATAAATGAAAATGCAATTACCTCTCTCAAATGAATTTTTAATATCATTCACTTCCACCTGGGAACCAGACACTCTAAAAATTCCCTGATGCTGAAGACCTGCAGCAAAGATGGGAGACGGTGGTGAGAAATTAATATAGTTTTAAAAATACTTTTAATCTCTATTCTAAAGACAAAGCTGTGGTGGTAAACACACTATGTAAAAGACGCACAAAAAAGTCAGGGCACTAATGAAATGACATACTATGTTTCAGAGCTTACCATATAGGTTGATAAATCTGATACAGCTTTCCACGATGAGAGGAATGACCTGTCCTGAATCCTGGAAAAACAGAAGCAGAAAGAGTGAGCTGCAGACCAGAAAGGGGAAACCTCCCTACTCTGGACTGAATGTGAAAATGCATTTTCTTGGTCAATCCAGATGGACATACAGTGCTGGCAAAAATTACATAAGAAAACATATCGTTTCTAAGAGAGTTCTCTTCCCATTTAGGGAAGAAGGGAAAGGAACAGGTGAAGAGAAAAGATTACGGTTCTTCATTAAAATAATTGTATTGGGAACTTCAGAGACTTCATTCTCTACTTCTGCCACTGTATCTGGCTAACACTGTATGTGACATCTAAGCTCATGCATGTGTTTTAGATTTTTGAAGCAAAATGAGTTAAAGCAGTGAATTTGCCTTGTAAAAAGTTTATCATTAACAATAATAATTCATGATGAAGATGATCTCTCTGCATCAGTTTAACTTACCTTTCATTTTCTGGTGGAGAAAATCTTACATGGACCTAATTACACAGGACCTAGTTCCTTGAGTGTTGGTTTTGTGTTTTTTTTTTTGTAAAAATGTTGATCACAAACAGCTGACAAAACCTCTTCTGGACCTGCTGGACTATCAGAAGAGTTCTTGGAGTCACCAAATGACATTGCATGGGGTATACCAGGTGCCTCCCTCCTGACCTGGGCACTCCTACGTGCTCTGCTGATCTGCGTGTCCTAACACGGGGCAGATGACGGCGTGGCACGTTGGTTCGGGCTGCTTGAACCAGCTGGTGATACACTGGGTGGTCAACTGCAGCCCCTGTGAGCTGAGGATGTGGTTCAGCTGCCTCTTCTGTAGGCACAAAAGGTGCTGGGAAAGGGAGGACACAGCCCACACCTCCCCACTCGCAATGGGCAGAGCTCAGGAGCCAAAGCTCCTGGTCTCAGCCATGATACAGCAGCAGGATACAGCTGCATCTTCAGTTAAGTAGAGGTGTTTTAATAAAGGAGAAAAAAATGTGATGGGAGGGGGAGAAGATGACTATACACTGATTTTCTGTGAGTTATTTGACTTTTTCTTTTACACTGCTGATTTTCCGAAAGAACTGTCACAGTCCTTTGTCTGTGTGTTTTGGCACTTTAAAAAAATAGATGCATTATCCTAAGCACATTAATGACTACACGTCATCAAATATTTATTAAAGGCACAAATCATATGATTAAAAATTATTTAGAAAAGTTGGTGCTTATATTGGAAAAATTACTGTTTCTTCAATAATAGGTACCTTTGAAATTCTTGCCTTGGAAGCTATAATTTTTCTTTCCAAATGAATTTCAAATATGTAAACGCTCAGAGAACTAACTTATTCATTTGAAAGTTTAATATAAAACCAGTCTGTATTACAAACTCATGAATTCAAAAGCACCCTGTAACTCAGAATACACATTTCCTCTTACAGACTAGTCCTTCTTTTTCATGCTAAATTACACTAATGGGAAGTTTGTGAATGATGCCCAAGCAGAAGAAAAGCCAACTACTAAAAAAAATTTGAAAAATAACACACAGTGAAGCAATGAAACAATGCACCTCTCAAGACAACTTAACTCCCAATCTTCTGTGTGCTCCATGTTGTTTTAGTGGTGCTTACAAAAGACTGTACTGCAAATTACACTATTTAAATTGTGACTTGTCTTTTAATTTAAAACCAAGCAAAGACTGGCTACCCAACAATCAGTAATGTCTGGATGAGCATCTTCTGTTTGAGTTGTGTCATGATTCAGTAACAGCTGAATGAAAAAATCCCATGTAACAGGTCAGTTGCTAAAACCAGGAATACTGTCATCTTCACCAACACTGAGCAGGCTGGCTCTCCAAAAAAGCAGTGTATTAGAAAACATGCACAACATGCACCCGTATCTCCTGTTAGTAAACTGGTTCACGCAAAGAATATAAAGCCTCGGAAAATATAGTGTTTGCAGTAAGAAATTACAAAAACATAGATTACGTTCATACCTGCTTTTGGAGAATCTGTTCAGAAACAGGCACAACTTTGTAGTTAAGTAATTTCCTGAAATAATCTAAACGAACATCTTTGGATTTTGGATCTAATGACTGGAAAATACTTTGAAGTAACAATCTGCCTTGGTGAAATGTCAAGAACAGTGACCCTACCACTGCTGTGAATTTAATCTGACATGTGTAGTCATGAATGTATGTTTGGCGCTAATTACAATTTCTTATGATGCAAAAACATAACAAAAAGCAATTTGGTGAAATTCTGTACTTCACTAGCTGTAATCCTTTTGAGTCTGTCAAAATGACTCATCCCTATCAGGAATGATATGGGTTTTGGGCAGGGATGCTTTCCTAGGTTACCTCCCATGCTGGCAAGCCTGTCATAAGGCCATCAGCTTTCTTTTCCTCTTTCCTTTTGAAAAACTAACTATGTTGGATTCTCCACTTGCAAGTAAGCCCTGCAACCCACACTGCCATGTAGCATAACTCTCTTCCCTGTGAGGGAAAATGACGGGGTGGCATATCTCCCAATTTGCTCTGTGCTTCTCTAATCCAGGGGCTTTTTGTTGTGGGAGCTTCTGCTTCTTCGCTTACTTTCATCCTTGAGCAAGAAACTGTTTATGATATTAATCTCCTGCACTGTGTGACGATTTCCTGAAAGTCTTTGCACCTCACAGCACCACCTGCATAATAATAATAGTTTTCCCTACAGCTGTACGGAGGGTGGCTGAAAGCTGTTTAAAGACAGCTAAGCTGTTATGGTGCCAGTGAATGCAGAATTCATTCTTCAAAATATTTGCTGATAGATATTTTGTGCACAAAGAAAAAAAAATCCTAGTAACATTCAAACCCAGTTCACAAGTCAGGAATTTCATTCACTGCATTTATAAATGTATTGTTAGATATTTTTTGAAGATTTCCTTCCTTTAGCTCTGTCAGCTAGTGTCCAGAGGCAATAATTGACTGTGATGGGCAGGTGCTGTTAATGAATAAGGGAATATCCATCATTTAAGACTACAATCACTCCAGAGTTGTGCTCTGGTTCGGTTTTGTCTGCTGTACTTGTAGATTCATTTCTTAATGCAAACTTCTCCCTTCAGGTCTTTGAAAGAACTAATTTTGAGCCAGGCGTGAATGCAACCCGAGAGCGAGGCGGAGATGGTTCTCTTGTCACCAGAACTGTACCTGATGTCTCGTGTGAGAGTTCCTTCGGCCTCGGCTAGAAGCATTATTAGAAATAAAAGTATGAGAAAGAAGAAGATAGTAAATACAGCAAAGATACAAGATTCAGAATAGCGGTGATCACAATTTCACACAATATAATAAATTCCTAAAGTCACAGGAAATCAAAAGCTGGATATCAAACCCAGGGTGATTCTGCTTCTGCATAGACTTTAAATGCTGAACGTAATGAAAATGGCAAACAGGAAATTGTGCTAAGTCGTGGGATGCACCACTACGTTCTATCTTCTGCATGATGCTAAGTTTCCTAACAAAACCAGGCTGCCAATACTATCCCTACTTGATTAACAAAATTGTAGGGAGGCTAACATGAAAAATGAATCCCCCTCTTTCCCTCTGACTTCAGGAAGTATTATATTGATCAACCGGGAAAGAAAAGAGCCCCAGAACAGATTTAAACATAATGATCTTCCTCAGCTCACGTGAGGTGGTGACCATTATAGTAAGAAGTGTTGAGATCAGCCACTGGGGTGGCTGGTGCCAGTACCTTGATGAATGACTCCAAATCACCATTAAACAACTTAGCACTATATTGTGATCGGGGTCTGGGCTTCCTGTGTTTCTGGGGCTTAGGGGGAAGATTTGGAGGCCTAAGGGAAGGGAATATGATTACTGAGCAAGGTAATTAAGTCACACAATAAAATGAAATGTCTGTAAACTCATACCAAAACAGTAAAACATTGTAAAGGGAGACATAAACACAGTACTTATAAAATAAAGACTTTCCAACAAATTTAAATGTAACAGTGATTAAAGGATAGAAAACAACCCCCATTAAAAACGTACTACTTATGGATAAATATTGACATTCTTTATGAACCCCTGCTTTGCAGTTTTACCATACACATTTATTCCAAACACTGCACAATCGGAATGGTCCTTTTTGTTGCGGTCATGCATGAAATGTGCAGCAACCACTGCAATTCATCCTGCCACCGTGGCAGAACACAGGCCACTCGAAGCACCTCTTATCAAGCAGAAAAGTTGCATCATGCTGGAGAAGCTCCAAATGCAAATTAAAGCTGCTCAGCACTCTCCTAATGTTCTTCAAAACCAAACTGTCTGCATTTTGAACTAGAGCCAGGATGGTTAAATAGCTTTAGCCTTCCACATCCAACCGTCAGCATCTTCACACAAGAAAAGTAACACCTTGCAAATTAGCTAAAGGAGTTAAAAGAATATCACCAACTTGAAACAAATAAACAAAAGCAGAATAAAGCAAAAAAAAATAAAAGGAAAAACACACAAAACTTTGGTCAGTAAAACGTTTACCTAGCACGTAACACATGTAATGACTATAACTGAATATAACTAAATATTGTCCTCTAGGTCACAACGGATTTTGTGAATGTCAGGACACCCTGCATGCCAACAGCATCCCTAGTTCCCCTGCACCAGCAGCCCACTGTTTCTATAGATTTTTCAAGAATTAGCAAAAAAAATCAAATGTTTTTGGGGAAACAGTGAGGAACAATAATGCATAGAACATTAAGTGGTGAGAATTTGGTCTGTTTGGGTACTACCTGCTATTTTAAACTCATCTTTAAAGATATTCTCTTCCCTGCTACAATTTAACCTTGACCTTGAAGAACATTGCCATTTGCGTGTCTTACAGTCTGGACTTAACTGTGGAGCAACAGGCAGGTCCCAGACAGAGTAGGGGAACTGGTGATGAGGAACTCACAGCCAGGCCCTACTCCCTCAAAGTTTCTTTTCCTAAGTGACCAGCTGTGAGACAATAGGAGGTAAGAAGGCTTCAAGCTGCTTCCTCACTTTACTAAGGCAAAATCATTGCCTAAATGCATCATCTTCTTTCAGCTGCTTACAGAGGAGGGAATTTAGGATGATGTGAGCCTGATGAGTCACCTGCTTCAGAGTCAAGAAATTACATTTTTCTCATTAGACATAAGCTTGCTGATCTCCATGAATTCCTGGTAGCATCTGAGGGCACGGTTAAAAGGCACAGGTCTCAGAATTAATGTCAGCAATCGGGAAGAATGCTCTGATTTGTTACCCCTTTTCACCCAGAGTCATGTAAGGAAAGAAAGTGAGTAAGGCCAGCTTTACAGACCTAAAATGGACCATGGAGTAATGGGAGAAAGGCTGGTCTGAAGTCTGTAGAGATGTCTCCAGGAACATGCGGGCCAGGCCAAAGATGTTACACAAAAGCTAGTGGCCCAGCAAAGGCAGAGCCAGAGCTGGATCCAAACTTCTCAGTTAAGAGGGCAAGACCTTTTTTTTTAAAAAAAAATTCCAAAGGGGTGGTGGTAAAGTCATTCCTGTCCAGGAAGCAAAAAGCAGAAAGAGAGGGCATTGAGCAAAGATGTATTGCATGGAAAGGGAAGAGTGAGACCTGGAAAGCTCGGCTGGATGTTCCTGCCACCACCATGATGGGAAGGGTAGTGCCTGTACTGGGGATACACACAAGTGCAAACTGCAAATCCAAACTGTTGCCATTGTCCCCCACAGTCTGACAGCCTGGGGGCTGCAGTGTGCTTGTCTGGGACTATACAGACCCATATTCTTCACCATGAGGGCGGTGAGACACTGGAACAGGCTGCCCAGAGAAGCTGTGGATGCCCCATCCCTGGTAGTGTTCAAGGCCAGGTTGGATGGGGCTTTGAACAACCTGGTCCAGTGGCAGGTGTCCCTGCCATGGCAGGGGGGTTGGAACTAGATAATCTTTAAGGTCCCTTCCAACCCAAATCATTCTCTGACTCTGTGATTTAAATATCCAACACGTGGATGCTGGCAGAGGCAGGTATTCCTGATCAGAGTGAGGTTGTCAAAGATGCAGCCTGTCCCCTACATCCGTCTCTGTATCAGGTTCTTCTGAACTGTGCATCTGAGTACCAACTGAGTAACAAACCATGAGAGGCAAGGTATATCTCACAACTGAAAATAAAATATTAAACTCTAGCATCAAAAAGCCCCCTGTAACTTTTACATTTGATAAGTGATTCACTAATATGTTTAGGGATCTCCCAGCTTGTCTCACCCTTGACACTGGCCTAAGCAGCTCACAAGAATGAAGCAGATGAACGGTCTGGTCCTTTACCCATCAGAATGTAGGAACAGAAATGCTGAATGTTAAAACATGCAGGGCCTGTACACGATTTATGTAGCAACAGCAACAACGTTATATACTCTTACAGATTTGCTCTAAAATTTGTTATTTCTAAGAGTAACTCCATTTGTAACTCTAAATTAAGTAAAATAGAAATAGTAAAATCTTACCTTGTTGTCATGTACTCAGCCCTGTGACCTAGAAAAGTTCAACACACAAGAAACGAACATTTGTAGGTTTCAGGTAGATTCTTTTGTATCTAAATTATGTTTAACAAATTACTTATAACTCTAACTTTCATGATATAGAACTATACAACAAACAGGGCAGTGCAATCAATTATCTACCTCTCCACAGATACATTTAAAATACAAACACAACCGATGTTATGGAACAACTTCTAAGAAACTTACATTAAAGAGTCACTTGATACTGTAAACAATTTGAAGTAAAGCCCCAAACAACTTCTATTGTTTGTGCTTATGTGTTTTAGTGGCTAAATCAGTATGGAAATGGAGCTGCACCAAGATTAGATTACATCTCCCCTTGTGCCTTAACCTGTTCAGGAGCTCTAGACACCAATGGCTTGCTGTTGAAAGACTTTTTCCTCTCTTTTGTCTACGTATTGCAGGAAAAAAAAATAATGCTACCACTGGGAAACACCACAGAGAAACGCAGAGAGCTGTAAAGAAGCAAATACCGTATTCTAGAAAGGTTTCTGGATAACCTTTGCAGAACAACAGAACAGCAAGTTAGGCGTGTGCATCGTGTCAACTCATGATAATGAAAAGCAAAATAATGAAACAGTAGGAAGGTCATGGTATGATAAGTTCCAATCAGCCTAGTTTTCCCAAAGGCAGATTGTGCCCTACTAATTTAGGAGAGTTCTTTGAACGTGCCAGTAAAATACTGTATAAAGGAGAATCAGTCAAATTAATTTACTTAGACTTTCAAAGGCCCCTGATAAGTTTCTTTACAAGAGGTGACTAAAGCAACTAAACAGCCATGCACTGAGTGGCAAAATATTCTCATTGATCAAAAACTAATGAAAAAAAGGGAAAGCAAGTGGAATTAAATGGTCTTTTTTCATCATCACAAAAGTTCAACAGTAATTTGCTCAAGCCTTCCCGCTAGGATCATTTACGTAATACATAATACACTTATTAATTTCTTGGGGAGATCACAGCAGCTAAGGAGGCAGAACATTGTGCAGATGACTGAAACACTTCTGTGTCAAGTCCTGACAAAACTGTGAAGCCCTTCAAAGGGGTTTAACCATGTTAAGGAACAAGACACACAACGGCAAATGAAATTCAGTATTGATGGGTTCACGTAAGATATTGGGGAAGAAGGATTTAAACACCTATGCAGCTAATGGGACAACAGATAATTTTACCAACTTCGAAAATCACTCTGAGCACCACTTGAGATAGGTCTAAGTACACCGCTCAATTTGAAAGTGACATCAAAAAAGCTTGTCAGACTGCAGAAAGAACGGAAAACAGTGACATGCAAAATGTAACATTATCTGGCAATGTCCAGGTGCACCTGAAATACTGCACAGTTTTGAAAACCCTAATCTGAACATCTACTGTGCAGTACCAGAAGAGTGAGCATCTGCAGAAGGTGGTACAAAGAATAAGCTCTGGGAAAAATATCTGGCGTTAATAAGACATGTGAAGATTGTTGGCACCTGTTTTAAAGAGGTGAAAAGGAGGGATGAAAGAAGAGCAGGTGAAATAACCTGTGACAGAAAAAGGGTAAGCGAGGGACTTCTGCCTACTTGTGTAACCAAGGAAAGTTCATTGAGACTAAGAATCCCAATAATAAATGCTAGTAAAAAAAAAAAAAAAAAAAAGATGTTTTAAATCATGAGTCTTGGGGATTTAAAACACATCTCAGATATTAAACAGATTAGGGCAAAAATGATCTGAGACACAGCGGCAATTTCTTTTACAACTGCTTATTCTCCTTCTTGCAAGTCCCTTTGCTTTGTTCATTTGTACATTCAACAGATGAGCCTTGGGCCAGAATTAATACGAGTGTCAGTGTGTTTCCTATGTTTAGTATCAATTTCATTTGAGTATTTCTTATTCACTTTTCCAAATTTGTAGATGCAGACTCAGCACAGAGCACTTCATTATCTTCCTTGTGCAGATCATGAATATGTATGTGCTGTGTCCTTAAACAGCAACAGACTGTAGTAGGTAGGTGACGCACTGGAACAGAAGCCAAATGCTGTCAAACATTGTGGACACCAGACTGCAATCTGGATTTATTCAGCCTCCATCCTTACACTGTACAGGTTTGAATAAAAGCAAGAGAGGATGTCAAAGGAAAACTTGCAGTTGAGACAATCCTCCCTTCCGCCCCCGTTCTCCTCTGCACTACTTTGTACTGCACCCTGTACTCCTTGTCTGCTGTGTTGTGGACACTAATGCTGCCAAAAAAGGCAGCTTGAGTGGAGCAGGGAAGCAGTTTGATTCCTACAAATTATTTTCTGTACTAGCTACAGCAATAATGTTCTTAATTCCACTGTAATTTTACCCTTTCAACCATCTCCATTCAAGAAAGATACAGAACCCTGGTCCTTCTTCCCAGGCATGTGCACTGTAATGCAGGACAGGCCTCAAAAGAAAGGGGTACTTGAACTTTTCAACTTGTAAGAATGATGGCTTTTTCTCAACGTGTCAGCTTTGAATACGGATGTAGATGTGTTTGGACTACTATTTTTATGTGCTATGGTATAATGATGCAACAACTATGTGCAAACACACTGTGGGCAACAGCAGATTAACTGCTTGGGGTTACAGCTGGTGGGTCAAGGGGAACTCTTCAAACAGAACAGTCCAAACGTGCCTGAGCACACCAGAACGGCCCAGGGCCTGATGGCAATTTATCACTTAGGTCACCCTGCTGAGAAGTTTTTCTTTGGATGTCCTTTCATACGGTTCTTTCCTTATTTCTTTCCAACATGCATTAGCAATAGATTCTGTTGACTTTTATCTTTCTCCGTTCAGCAGGAGATCATGCATCTTACTGGGCTTCTAAATAACATTCACTTTATTTTTCCAGATACATTTTCTGTGAGCCTTTGGAGGAAAGCTTTCCTCTTTTTTGACTAATACCAGCTACACATTGTTTTGCGTGAATGAACTACTCAACGCACACGTTAAAAAAAATCCTATTAACGAAAAACTTCCATGAGAAAGAACATAATATAGTCAGTTGTCTAAAAACAGCTACCATCTTCTACAGTCCAGTCTTGCAAGAAAATGCTTTTTATTTCCTACCTGCCTCGGTCACTCCCTGGACAGGGGCTTTCTTTGGGTCATAGCCACTGAAATAATAATAGCTCTTTAGACACCTCCACAACTGGATTTGTGGATCTGGGTTTTTGTATTAAATGCAAGAAGAGATCTGACTAAGAACACATTTTTGGCAGTAAAAAGAAAATAAACTGACACATCCTTCAGAGACACTGTTTAGAGAACAAGTTGCCTTTCTTGAGTCTGAGCGTTCAGGAGAGGATTTTTACTCTTTGCGGTGTAATTCACTTCCTCTCAAGTCTGTAACACTCTGTGGACAGTCCTCAAGGTTTGCAGTGTGATTCTCCCTTTGGTTCATGAGGAAGTGCCTGCTGGGACAGCTGGTGAGAGCTGGGCTGGAACTGTGCACAGTGCCTGATTCATGACTGCCCTCATTCAGCTTTACTTAATTGTAAGAGACAATTTTCTATGCTTAAAAAAATATCACTCTTCCCCAACTCTTAAAAAAACCCAAACAACCCAAGTCAACAGAAATCATTGGGAAGTAGAAAGAGCACATTTGTCACCGCTCTTAAATCACCCTGCACTGGCTGTGTCAGCTCTCCTTTCACACACAGGATTTTTCATTCAACAGTTCCATTTCCAAATATAGTCACTTGTCTGAATGCCTGCATAGTGGAAATAAATACCTACTGAAGAAATAAAATCAATGTATAGTGTGTAGTCTTACCACCGCACCAAAACTATGACCGGTAAAAGTAAAATCTATGCTTACTGGACAATTAAGCTTTAAGTTTTGTAACTTTTTCCTGCATACTGCTGGCATTTCAGTAAATTAATTGTACAGTCTGGAATCCCTTTGCAGTTTATTGACTGATATTTACCTTCTCCAAGTGTCCTCTGCAGCAAGTCATGTTTTGCTTGAAGTTTTGTGATGAGATTACTACCTTCCAGATATTCTCTGAATTTCTGTAGAGATGCAGATCAGTCTATTACTATTTATGGCATATAAATTCCAGGAACTTCTGCATGATGTTTACTTCACATGTTTGGTCTGTATCACATGAATGAGGAAGCAACTGACATACCATGAAATAGAATTGCTCCGTTTCCTGCTGGTTGGCTCTTCTTTTTGCAATGCTGGGCTTACTCAGGTATGTCTCAGAGACTGTTGACTTCACAGACTCCGTTGAGCGGCTGTGCTGGAAACACTCTGACACATCATAGTCTTCAATGGTGACCATATCTTGTATTGTCTGCAGGGTAGCCTCTGTTGTTTTCTTAACCTGGAGTTAAAAAGCATGATTTTCCAAATGGGAAGATAAATACATGCCAGAACAGCATAGAAGGGAAGCTCATTACTCAAAATAATTCTCTGGCACACTTCCCAAAACAAATCCGTGTGTGAATGTGAAAAATTAAATGTACTAAAACACATCTGTGTAACAGAAGGATGCCATTAATAGGTTTCCTATCTAGTGCTTTACCATGGTACAATCCACAAACACGGATGCACTCTTGTGTCAACTCTATAGCTCTCTCAAGCATTTGTTTCCTGCAATTAGAATCAAAATGTGACACGATTTGATTATGGTCCCTAACCTGGGGCAACAGGCAATAGAGATGATACACTGCTCCAAAGGGTCAACTCTCCCACGTGTGGTCAACGAGTTAGACTGAATGTGTCCAAGGATGTGGCTGGCAGGACAACATGTTCTTCCAAGATAAAAGTCTGTGACACTGTTCTGCGGACTGCTGTGGTGAGGAGCACACTGGTATTTACACTGAAGAAGGGGAATGCAGTGGAGGAGGGAGCTGGAGAATGAACAGTTTACACCAGCCCCACAGCACTTCCTGGGAGCTATGAAGCACCATTGCCCACAGTGTAAACCCAGCATGGAGCCCATGGAACAGGGGATGCAGCATTCCCACAGTGCAATTGAGAAACTGGCAGGATTCACAAGGATGTGATTTACCTCCCAGTTCTGCTTTGGAAGAGTCTCTAGTACAGGCAACTTAACCAAATCATGCACGCTTCTACACACATCTCTGGTGTAGACAAATATCCTTCTTCTGCTTGCCAATATGATTTCTCCCCCTATTCCCTTGCACTTCATTTCACTGAAAGAAATAATCTTTCTCCTTCCTTTTGTCTTTGTTACCTTGAGGTAGTTTCTGAAGTCAAGTGAGTTTTTTTTAAAGACTAGTGTACATGTCTCATGGACATTAATACTGTGTTCTAGGCATTCAGCACATAACACAGACTGAGAAAAAACAGAATCTTGAAAACTTATTAAAAAAGTACACCAAGAAAATGAATTATCTCTATGTTTTAATTTAGGAACAGATTCTCATTTGAACTGAGGGCCTTTAACACTGCCTTAAATTGGACAGAAGTGCAATTTATACCCATTGGGAGGCCTCTCTCTGCTGCCAGAACCGGGGAAAGAAAACAGCATAGCTTTTCTGTATTTTACAAGAAAATGCATTTTATTTTACTAGGTGAGCTATTCCCATCACAGGCACTCTGTACACGTTTCTAAATAGCTATAGCTGAGAGCATAAGAGATTTTGACTCAGCTACCACAAAAGACAGTCCAAATTCCTTTGTACTTCAGAAGTAGCCATTTGGGGACTGGACAGAGCGTGGTCACAGAAGACAATGACTGTTCTCAGTGGCTTTCTGCCATAAGACATCAAAAATAAATCTCTAACAAGTTTCCACTGAAGCATCTGCAAAACACAGAACCCAGTAATGTGAACGCATGGAGAGGTAAAAGATGAAGTTTCCAGACCTCTATAAAGCAGACAAGAAACTACCTTAGCATATTTGCCAGTGCTTGATTTTTAAAATTAAAACAGCTTATGCAGATTGAAGCCATTTCAGGGTCATTTACATGCTTTTGATAAAACAGAAAACACTGCACCTTCCTGAAAACAGTGTTCAATGCACAGTCCATGTGGACACAGATCTTACCTCCTCATTTTCAATTTTGAGGGTGGCCAATCGTGACTGCAGTTGCTGATAGCGAAGCATAAGCTCTGCTTGCACAGGTTGCTGGGCAGTGACCTGACAAACCTAACAGAATCAAAAAGAGCTGTAAGATGCAAGGAAAAAAACCCAGTCAATAGTCTTTGGTTGCTCTCATAAAAGCTGGGTGAATTGCTATCAAAGTCATAAAAACTTAATAAAACAGACAATCAAATGTGTCCATCTAAATGTGAAGTATTTATGCATTACAAGGTGTGGAACTACCTTCCACATCTTATGACTACAGAGCACAGCCTTGTTTTAAGGCTGCTTTGTGTTGCTTCTCTGTCACACAGAAACGCAAACCCTGGAGTTTCCTTCAAAGATAAACACAGACGACTCTGCATTTTGCTTTCCTATTCACAGAATCACAGAATCACAGAATTGACTGGGTTGGAAAAGACCTCAGAGATCATCGAGTCCAACCCTTGGTCCAACTCTAGTCCGTTTACTAGATCATGGCACTAAGTGCCATGTCCAATCTCAGTTTAAACACCTCTAGGGATGGCGAGTCCACCACCTCCCTGGGCAGGCCATTCCAATGCCTGACCACTCTCTCTGTAAAGAATTTCTTTCTAATATCCAGCCTAAATTTCCCCTGGCAGAGTTTAAGCCCATGCCCCCTTGTCCTATTGCTAACTGCCTGGGAGAAGAGACCAATCCCCACCTGGCTATAACTTCCCTTCAGGTAGTTATAGAGAGTGATGAGGTCACCTCTAAGCCTCCTCTTCTCCAGACTAAACAACCCCAGCTCCCTCAGCCTCTCCTCATAGGTCTTATGTTCAAGTCCCTTCACCAATCGTGTTGCTCTTCTCTGGACCCGCTCCAGCACTTCAATGTCTTTCCTGAACTGAGGGGCCCAGAACTGAACACAATACTCCAGGTGTGTCCTCACCAATGCAGAGTACAGGGGAAGGATCACTTCCCTTGTCCTGCTGACCACGCTGTTTTTGATACAGGACAGGATACCATTGGCCTTCTTGGCCACCTGGGCACACTGTTGGCTCATGTTGAGCTTCCTGTCAATTAGCACCCCCAGGTCCCTTTCTGTCTGACTGCTCTCCAGCCACTCTGCGCCCAGCCTGTAGCGCTGCAGGGGGTTGTTGTGACCAAAGTGCAGCACCCGGCATTTGGCCTTATTGAACTTCATCCCATTGGAATCAGCCCATTTTTCCAGTCTATCTACATCCCTCTGCAGAGCCCTCCTGCCTTCCAGCAGGTCGACACTCCCTCCCATCTGGCCTTTGGTGTGGCAGAACAGGGCACGGCTGGGCTACCCTCTATGTTTGAAATCTCCGGATGATAAAGCGGGGGAGGAAGAAAGGGAAAAGGCGACATTTCAGGGTGTGTAAAACGGAGCAGCTCTGCACCCACAAGCTCTGTTATGGATGAGGCAGGTAGAGAAGCCATAAAGCCACTACTTACATGAGTGCTGGGCTGAACACAGGCTGGCCAGCAAACTTGCAGCAATGTCATTATGAGTAATACAGAATATAATAACACACAACAGTTTTTACTTGAGAACTCTGAAGAAGCTCAGAACACTTGCTTTTGGGTAGATTTTACCAAACTCTTTGTAAAAGGGGATAAATTCTCTATCTTGGGATACAGAAATAGTCACCATGGGGATACTTGTGAGTATACAGACCTCATCACCCATATGAGACTGAAACTCAAATTTCATTGGTGGACAAAAAGCGGTAGGGTACATTTCCATGAATCTCTGCTTGTCACTTCGTGGCTCCAAGCTGTCAACTGCATTTTCAATGATGTCTAAGCCTTCATGCCTGGAAGTTTCAAGGTTATACTCTGCAGAAAGGTATGTTCTTAGGGCTCTGTTCAGACTAGCGTGGTATCCAAGATCGCAACACTAAAACCACAATAAAGTGAAAATAAAACAAATTAGAAAGGAGGAACACCATTCCAATCTCCCAAGCCACAAATTATCAATAAAATTTTCTGTCCTGAAATTCTTCTATCTTTGAAGTATTTTACAAAATATCTTCTAAATTAAAATACAATACTGGGGTCAAGACAGTAAGTATTTACTATCCTCAGTCTATTGCAAAGATTAAAGGATAGTTTTAGAAAAGTGATCGAGTGTACAAGTATGGCAATATGTTTGCATTTATTTATCAGATACAGACGTGCAGTTACTGTACTTACATAGAAAAGGCCTAGGACTCCACACGCAAGTGGGCTTTTCAGTATTGTTGTCATATGTAAGCCTCGGATCATTCATTTAAACCCAGCCTGATATAACTACCACCAAATCCAATAGCAGCACCAAACTGAAAATGAAGCAATTCCTGCTCACCATGTCTGTGTCCAAACAAAAAGCCTCAGAACTGCCTCTAGCATTATTGACCCATCTAAGATGCTTTTTGATGCAACAAGAACGGTTTAACATCCTTTCCCCTGACAGTGAAAATGTATTTACTGTAAACATCTTATTTCCCATGCTCAGACAGAGCGAGCAATGTACATCATGTTACTAAATGCAGAAAGTCATAAGTTAGGTCCTTTTTTCTGGGGGTGAGAATAACACTGGAACGCAATTGAAAGCTAATTGGTAGAACATAAAGCTGTGTTTGTTCTTGAATTTTAAACATCCTCAGTTTGCATTATTCATGACTGGTTAATATTTTAGAGGAACAGCTGAATATATTTTTAAAATGTCACAGCGGTAGCATATCAAGTGCTGTTTCCTTATTTTTTTCCCCACATTAACACAGTAAACAATAACCCCAGCTTCTGCTCAGCGAGCTTCCAGGTAATGGCAGATGTAACGCAAACCCCTCTGTCACCCAGTGGTGGCACATCAGTCTGCTAAGGGCTGCATACAAAGCAATGTTCTTTATTCAAACAGGAGAGATTTGTCCGGGCCAGAGACCAGGCAGCTGCAGGGCATCCCTCAGGCTCCAGCCACCCGTCCTGGTGCCCACCCACAGTTTAAAATCATCCTTCCCTGCAGGACTCACAAGTAAAGAGAAGCAGTTGGGTAAAGAAGCAATCTGAATTCAGTTCACTGAAGACTATGTTTATGTGCATACTTCCCTCCCAGCTCCTACAAACCCTTATGACTCCTGGGATCATGTTCCCCTCCCTTTCCTCTTACTTATTTGAAAAAAGAAAGAAAAAGAGAGTGAGATAGACAGATACATGCACACAATGTGTGGAAAGGAGTTTTCAACCTATTTACCATACCTAAACCTGTGTGTAGAAGAGAAAGAAGCCCCTCGTATCTTGCCTTAGGTGCACTAATGACTGGTGATCAAACTGCTCCCTGAGATCTGACAACATAGGGCTGTTTTATTCACAACAAAACTTCCAGAAAGACTAAGATTCCAGTTGTAGCAAGTACTGTGGGTAGTTACTGCAGATGGGACAGTGACTGCCCAAAACCCAGTTCTTGAACCATTTAAAGAAAATGGGAAAAAGATGTCATGTTCAATCAAACACACATAGGTTAACCTCTCTCTTTTGCATTTATAGAATGGAAATTTGTGTTACACTTACTAAAACAGCCACTCAGCTTTTCTACTAAAGCACATCCATATTTCAAAGACCTCCAGCCTAAAAAATATTGTTTCTAAAAGGAAAACTCTCTTGGTGTTTTTCTCTTGTTCTGTGTCAAATCAGATCTCATATTTAATTCACTATCTTGGATGAAAAAGACAGACTAAAAGTGCTGATAAGAAAGTGGATCAGGACAGCTGTTTTATTTCATGTGCATTAGTTTCAGAAAGACCGCATGGAAGATTAAACTGAGAGGAAATTAGAAATAGAGGGCAATGCCAGGTTTAGCATGGCCAGATTTCCATGTGTTACAAAACTACAGGCATCTAGAGACTGAATTTTGGCTCTAGAGGATTAGTCTGAGTAGCAAAAGAAAGTTTATTCATTTACAATTTGAGACGTATGGGTTTCTGATGCAGATTTTTGCAAGTTGGAATATAAGCTTGCAGCCTTTATGCTGTGACAGTACCAAGAACTTTATTGTTTAACCCTTAATCTACACAGTAACTGTCACCTGCCCATTAATGGAAGCCATGGCCATCTTCTGCAGGTGACGACAGCTGGAGAGGGTGACAAATACGGCCTCTCAGCCATGAACAAGGGTTCCTCAAGTGAAGCAGAATATCCTGCCAGACTCAGGCATTTTCTTGCAATGCCAGCACAGCAAACAGGCACCAAAGCCAGATCCTGAACTAATGCCTTATCACCACTGGCTCTTTGAATGGAATTCAAAATGCCTGAATTTGGAATGTTGCTTGAACTATTTAAGTAAGAATAGGTATGAGTAAAGTTATTTTCATAAAAGCAAAAATAAGCATTCATTAGACATCACAGCTCTTACTTCTGCCAGACTACAGTTCACTTTCTCCAAAATTTGGAGACAAAGATAATTTTAACTGGGGAATGGCTCTGTCACAACAGCAACTCATGGCTACTCAGAAAGAAGAGTACTGCTTTAATTTGCTAGTACTAGTGATGGTTTAGAAAGAGAGTTGTCTGTAATGGAGATGGGAGTTTAGGTTTTTGTTCGTTACTAAGACTAAAAATTTAATGAATTGCCGATAAACTGCTGCCCCCATCACATCCTGTCTGACCAGGTTTGGAAAAAAAAATGACTAACCTTTGTGGTGTTGCAAAAAAGTACATTCGTGTGCAGATACACACACATGTGCCTGTATACAAGACTTTCAGGAAAAATCTGTGGCTTGGAGAAGGATTTGTAAAGTTCAAGCAAGAAACCCCATCGTCAACCAAAATAAATATGAATCTTCGAGGTTCACTCATCAGCACATCACGGATGCAGCTGGAAGGCTAACAAAATCTGCTATCAATCTGTGGGCCAGAGAGATGAGAACTCGGTGCAACAAGATACGAAGATGAGAAATGAGAAAATGAAATCATAGATTACAAGTTTTATTGCATTTCTGGATTCATAAAGACTTCTGGTTGGGCAAAGTGGAGGGAGATGAGTGTTGCATTCGGGATATGTGTGAGAAATTAATTTTGTAATTTGCATTCTATTCTTATCTGGAATTAAATCTGAAGCAGTCTCAAGAGCATTTACCGTCTTTATTGCACCCCAGAGTATATTTAGGCTTGAACAAAATAAACTACAGTGCTTAGCACGGAGCTTCAATCAAACAGCCGAACTACTTTTCATTTCATTTCAGGAATAAAATAATAAAATTCTAATGCCAATGGAAAGAGAAATTAATAAAAAAAGTCTTAACCTCTGAATAAGTCACTTTCTAATCTTCCTGTTACACGGATATCAATATTCAAATCGAAGGGATCTGGCTGCACATATCGTATTTATGAGAACTTATGTAACAAATACTGTGAGCTTCACACACTCTAGCCTAGTTTTAAACTTGGTTCTATGAATGATTAACAAAAAACCTTTACAGAATACATTAAGATCATAAGAGCTAAATGTTCCCTAACTTCCTAACCATCCAAAGCATGCAGACTGCAATTAGAGATTCAGAATCTCCACTCTAAGAAAGACCAAGACATTAATATTTTATTTATTCCAGCAGCAGAACTACAGTCAAATTGTTTTGATCACTATTTCCGAGCATTTATCTTCAGATCATATGAGTGCACGGTAAGTCTGAAAAAAAGGTCCCTGCATTCCTCTTATACCCAGATAAATCTAATAAACTCAATTACATGGAAATCTTCAAGTAAATGAGTAACAGTATGTGCCATGTGGACAGATGTTGGTACTAACAGTCAGATTAGCAGGAGTCTGTACTCTGAAACCCACAATCCTAAAAAAAAATTCTACATATGAGATAAAGCTTATTTTATTCAGCAAAACAAATAGTCTTGACTACCTTTTTACAAGGCACAAATAAACAAAACTAATCCTGTCCTTTCCTTGAACTAGATCCTACTTAAAATCAGCAGAGAAGAAATATTTAACAGAAAATTCAAATTCCTCTAGAACAGTATGCAGGGAACAGAAACATTCTGTGCCTTTCAAATCCTGTTTATCCCTCTACTTTTTTGCAAATGTTGGTCTCAATCCTCAGGTTTCTAAATGCATTAAAACATCCAGCTAAGACTCCAGCAATATCTTTATCTTGCTTTTATCTGAAGAGCTGAAGATGAACAACAAATCATCATTTTAAGTCAGAAGCCTTGAGCTTTGTTGATGAAATGAAGGAGTTGAACAGTTCAGACTGAGTTCAGCTGAGGAACTGTAATTTAGGATTTTCCACATGAGCTTCACAAATGGCAAATGCAGTAGAATCCAAATGAAAGATCTATATTTTTTTGGTAAGAAAAAAATTATATCCCACAAGCCTCCCCAATCTTGTTACCAAAAAAAATGTATATATTGAACAGTTCGCTGCATTCCATCATATATTTATCCCATTTTTATCAGACATACTTTTTCAGTAACACAGGAAAACATTCAGTTTTATTTATGGGCAACAGCAACAGCTTGGGGAGTTCTAAATCTCTTCCATGTTAACTGGAATTCAGACATAGAGGAGAAGTAGCCCCTTCTATACAGGCAAGAGAGAGTTCAGGCAAGCATAGAAAGTCAGGCAGGCACACGGGGACAGAGGACAGAGGGCAAAGAATGAAATGGCCACCGCTGCTCTGAAAATTCAGAACTGTACCATTACATTAATAGATTCACAAAACGAAATAGTCTGGATGGTTGCAACATATGGCCAGTGGGAAGCATGTCACACATTGCAATGATATAACCCCAAAATCTTGCCAAGACTCTTGCATTTACAAGAAGTGTTTCCTTTGTCAAGTAGTAAACACTCTGTCCAGATACCAATGCTTTCACAGTGTATTATGATTAAATACAAATGTCTGAAAGACACTTCATTTAAACAAGCTCACTATCGGATTAAATTGGCTCTGAAGCAAATTCTGGTTGCACATGTTTACAGCCTGCTCTTACAAAACAGTGATGAAAAGGACAGTTAAGTTTTCCATTTAAATTCCTTAGGGAAGAGTAATTTCTAAGGCCATTTTGCCAAAAAGAATGTTATTGTCTCCATTGGTCCACAGTTTGGAAAAGGCCACGCAAAGTAGGTATCATTTTTCTGCATTACTAAATATTGTAAAATGAGAGAGCTCTAGTCTTTTTGGTTGTGTAAATATCTTTACAAATGCTAACTCCAAAGAGTTTGGTCTTTGTGTATGTATGCACACAGAGCTTCACTTCTCTTCCCCTTGCAACTCTGACACTCAGTATTCAGAAAACATTCAGTAAAATGCATATATGAGGCTATTTTAGTCCATTCATCTCAAGAAGGCATTTTTCACCTTCTCTATCAAGCTTTGCTTCTCCAGCCAGTAGAAATGAGAAACCTCTTGTCAAATGCTACATTAATTTATCCTATATTAGAAATCAGAGCTCAGCTGGCTTATCTTTGTGATGAACATCCCACCAGAAATGACTGTATGTGAATGTTATTTACTATTGTAAATAACAAATGCTATTGTTGCAGTAGAAAGCATATTCCAATATCTAGGATTTCACGGGGGCATAGTCACTGACCTACTTAACACTGCTTTACTAGTTAATGAATATTCTTGAACTTGTGTTTGCTGTCTCCAAATTTTCTCTATCAGACACGTGGTCAGTTTACAAAGAGAGTGGGACATGATAAGTGTGGGATGCTCCCTCCATATTATCTAAGAATGTCAATAATACAGGTTCTGGAGACCAAATGCTGGTATAAGTCAATATCAGTGTAAAACCTCATTCTCCAGTGATATTCTCACAGGAATAACATAATGGAAATCAGTAAAAATGCTGTTCACAGTATAAAGTATGGGATTGACTGTGTCTGTTCCGCAAACTTCACTAAATTAGAATAAAAAGCAGTGTATATTTGATTCAATGACTAAATGCATGAAACTAAATGACTTTGAAGACACAGAGGAAATGCCTTCTTTTGAGTCAAGTACCGTTATTAGATGCCCACTTAAGAAGCTTACTTTGTAAAAAACATCTGTACCCCAGAAATCCTTTTATAGTACAAAATGGAAATGCCTACCTTTTTTGTGTTATTTCTGTCATATTTTCTCTTGCCACATGGGGAGAAATCATAATGTTCTAACTTTAAAGGCACTTTATTTTGTGAAATATAAAGCTGAAGGGAAAATCTGCTGATTATACCGTACAATATTATAAATCATAAGCATAGGCAACCCATAAGACTAATGTATTCCCTTTGAAAATAAAAAATAAATAAATTCCTGAACAGAATAAACATGAAAACAAATGTGCTAATACAACAGAATAAACATGAAAACAAATGTGCCAATACTCACATCAATTAAATCCGAAAGGTCATGAATGTAATACTTGAAAACAGAAGCATTGGTTGCTTCAAGGGTGAGCAGATATTCATTACGGGCCTTAATAGATTTCAGCTTGTTTTCGGAATATTTTGCTTGACGCTAGGAAAAAGATGTATATTAATGTATTTGAATTACTTCTCTTCTGGTAGGCAGCAAAATGGTAACAATTCAAGCACACCTTCCTATTAACAAGAAAGAATCTTAGCTGCCAGCCTGTTATACATATATCAAACGTAATACAAAGTGATAACTTAGTATTTTCTTTCAAATGTGACAAACCATACAGTAAGAATTCTACTAGGAACAAAGTATTCCCCTCTCTGAACTGCAATTAAGTCAAGTTATTTATGACCCACTGCTAGTTTATTATGTGTACCTTGTTTAATTTTAACTCCCAGCTGGACTTCTCTGTCTAATATCATGCTAAAGAATGCCACAAATGCACCGAATTTACTTCAAATGAAGTTAAATAAAAGGACTATTTACTTTTTCCTTCATTTTTTCAATCTTTTTCACAGAGCTCCGTCTCTGGTGCCTTTCTTCTAGTCGAATATGAAAAACAGGGTCCCCTGACCTTCCAATTTGTTTTTCTTCTTGCTTCTCTGCCTCCTTCAGTTTGCTCTCTGCACTGATGCTCTCTGCATGATACATGTGGTATGTTTTCATCACCTGCAAAAGACAAGAGCGAAAACAGAGAAAATGAAAATACAAAGGTATCTATGAAAAATCACAGGGCCTTTGAGTTCGCTTATAAACATGGACCTTGAATAAGCTTCTTTACCAACAGAGACAGAGCATTTCTCTTTTCTGATGTATTTAATAGTATCCCAATAGGGACGCTGTGAGCCTATTGGCCTTGCTGATACACCTGACTTTCAATGAGGCTGCCAGATGATGTCCAAACTGCCAGCACTCACTTTAAAGAAACAGGTATTCATATATCTAAAATTCTAAATGTTCAGAATGCTTTACTAATCACTATAAATAAAGAGAAAGGAGACGGAGTTGTAATATAAGCTTGTGAAACCATCTCTCATCCTGCCTCATGTCTGCTCAGAAGGGTCTTGTATCACAGAAACATTTTGGTAGGCAAGAGGGCAACAAGCTACCAAATATTTCAGTCAAAATTGTGTAGAAAATTTCGGGGAGATTTTTTTTTTTCATCGCTCTGATAGGAAAGAGCAAAATCCATCTTACTAAACTTCAGGGTTCCTGTCTTTGAATGAAAGCGTGAAATAATGAGCAATAAAACAACCTATGTCAGTGCCACATCGATCTGACTTCGTCAGGGCTAAGTGAACAGCTCAGCTGTGGACACTGAACGTTTGAAAGCAGAAGGACCCATTTAGCATGGAGGAAAGGGGAAGGAAGCAGAGGCAACAGGAAGGAAGCAGAGGCAATGGGAAGCTTTGGTCTGGGAGCACATCCCCGGCCAGCTGGACAGCTGTCCACGGCCTGGAAAGACACAGATCGCAACTGTGCAGCCAGCAGATCAGGTGTGACCTAAACCCAGACAAGAGCCGGAGAAGGACTCCCCTGACAAACAAGTTGTCAAGATGCTTTCCCCATAGCCCTCCAGGTAGTACCATTCTCTTCCCCCTACACAAATGCTGGCTCTTCAGACAAGAGGGCTCGGGCTGCCAGCCTGTAAACACGTGCTGCACTGACCACAAAGAGGGAGAGAGGCTAGTTCAGCCCAGTCTTCCCTTTCTCCTTCAAGCAAGAAAAGCCTCAGCTTGAGTGCTGTGAAGTGGGCAGCATGCAACCACAAGCCACCCACCTCTGCTGGGGAGGGCTGTCTCTGCCCATCTCCACCACAGAAAGCACTTTTCACCTTCCCCAGCCTTTTTTTTTCCCTTTGTTTTTTTTTTGTTGTCTTAAGTTTCAAGCAAGGAACAAAGCATGAAGGCATCCTTGGGCGGATGGAGGCCTCCTCTCTTCTTCACAGGATGCCAAAGTGCTCTCTGCAGCAGATGTTATCTTTGGGTCGAGGCCATGCAAGCCACTCACATCTCCTCAAAGGACACAGCCAGGGAGGAATCAAATGGGCTGTTCCTCCCTCAGCAAAGCTTTGTGTGAGCCATGGAGTGGACAGATTAGTTTGGGGAGCTGCCATGTTCCCTAGAGAGAAGAGTACTTTTTGTAACTGAGTAGTTAGGCCAACCTAAGGAGCATCTATTGAGTGACAACATTGGGGATGCTAAGGCTAAATAGTGCAAATTTGCTGCAGCGTGGATAAACAAAACCCAACTGCATGTCATGTCAGGTGATGGCTGAACAGATGCATATTTAAAGTCTTATGCAACAGAAATAAGGAAGCTTTTAGAGAGCTGAATTTTTGCATAACCATGTATGTTACACATGTGTTATACACCTTAACTATGCATGTCACTGTTTTATACTGATGGTATGCTGTTGATACAACTGAAATAGTTTTGATATGAACAATGAATCAGGCAACTCTTCACCAGCTTCCTGTAGTAACATAAAACAGTCGGAGGCACCCATCAAAAACAGCAGCCCTTTTTTTATTTTTAAAAACACATGTTTACAGCTCTCTGCTAAAAAAATCCAAACTGCCCAAAGCAGGGCTTAGTGTTATTGCTGCTGTTGTCATTTGATAGCACAGTCACGTTCCTAAGGCCTGACCAGAGCGGAGCTCCTTGTCCCAGCACTGCCCACACCTGCTGGGAACAGCCGCTGCCCCAGCAGCTCAGTGTCTACATGTATGAAGCAAAACCCAAAGATTAACAAAACCAGTCTGGGAAGAGAAGGCAAGCCTGCAGAGCCGAGATCTGCACAGTTCCCAGCTTAACCAAGCAGCAGGTTCAGCCCCCTGTACCCTGCCTTGTTACTAAAGGCATTCCTAAAGTTGTCAACAATCTGTGCCCAGGCAGTCTAACTCACACAGCCACATGGAAAGAATTACCGCAAAGAGAAGTAATGAGCTTCTTAAAGAAATGATTTACAAAACAAACCAGAGAAGCACAGAAAGTGTTATGGGTCTACTAAAAATTATGGGAAAAATGAAATGAAAACCAAGGTGGTGCCCCTCTCTCATGGCCTTTTTACTCAATTTTTGAGTGCTCTTTTACAGAAGTCTATAGGTGTTTGCTTTTGTTTATTATCTTTTGTCC
Organism: Columba livia; assembly: GCF_036013475.1. Taxonomy (NCBI): domain Eukaryota; kingdom Metazoa; phylum Chordata; class Aves; order Columbiformes; family Columbidae; genus Columba; species Columba livia. The sequence continues at coordinate 176,271,757 of NC_088602.1, forward strand.
TGAGTCAGCTGCACAGACTTTTTAGTTGAGGCTAACTCACGTGTCTTTCCATCTAAGAAAGCTAGTTTCTTTAATACTCTCCCAGTTTTTCTGCCTGCAGAGGGAACAATAATAATACCTCAGAGATTCCTAACAGCACATCTCAAAGCATCTGACTGAAGTGGTGAAGCAAGGATTTGTTCTGCTTGACAAGAGCAATAAGCACTGAAGTTTTTGAAGCATTTTTATCGAGTGCCATGTAGACCAGCAGACTGGACGTAAATGTCTTTCTGCAGCGGCTGTGACGTTCCAGCTTGCCTCCTTGTTGAGTGAAGGAGCAGAAGTGCATCACTACCAGCTCTCACCAAGAGGCTCAGACACCTCCACACTGACTCCTCTAACCTCCCATCCACGAAGAGGACTTCTTCCTCTCACTGCCTGCTTGCAGCACATGCTGCCAAGTCCAGAGTGTCTCACTCTACACCAACTGAAAGTCTTGTGTGAGAACTACATGGAATTCATCGTCTCTATGGGGAATCAAAATGTCTACTTAAAATCCATGTTCTCACAACAATCTCTGCACAAGTTCTTGGTACAAATTATTCCTAAGATAACTACATTTGAAAAAGAAGCCCTCCCTTTGGCAGTATTCACAAAGCTGGAAAACAGTCAAAGTCTGTCTTACCCAAGCCACACAGGCTTAGAAATCCATACAGACTATGTACAGAGCGGTGATCAGCCCATGCATTTGACTCCTGTCCAGCTGATGTTGATAGTACTGCTTATCTCATGCACTAGTGACATCATTATTTTGCAGGCCTCTGGGGAAAGCTGACAGCTCCAGCCTTCTTCATGATTTGTCAATGTTTTTTAAGAGCTGATATTGCAGCAGCTAAGCTTAACTTGAGAAAGCATTAGACAGACACATGGAAAATAAATGGGAACAAGCTAGAGAGTGGCTTCCAAGTATTTCAGTCCATGCTTCTTCAAAAAAATTAGCTTAGAATTTGCATGCTAAGTTGCATATTTGACTCTTTTCCTTAACATAATACCATCTTTTATCCCTGGAGTTTTCAAAAGACTGTTAGATACTGTAAAAGGCAGTAAACAGCTTGCCTAATTCCTGTAAATAGACTTACTGTATGAAGAGTTCTGAGATCCACAGATCTCCAACCTGTGAATACCTAACGGATCCACAGATCTGAAATTCAAGTGACAAATAATTGGATGAAACAAGCAATACTGCTTCTGAAATGTCCACCAAACTGTTGAACTGACAGACTACCCTGTGAGAGTATCTATCACTGAACTGACTTTAATTAGTCCCCCAAGTGCTTATTGATCAGCCATCAAGTATGCACTGAAAAGAGAAAGCAAGGTCATAATTTTGCAGATTGCTGAACTGTCACCACGACATATGCTGCAATTCTCCACTGTAGTGAACAAGCATTGTTAAATGCATACTAGTCCCTTTCTAAAATTAAATAGTGAGTTTATCTCCAATTAATTTATCAGGTTTATTCTGCAGATGCAGTGATGTAAAATATATATTTCTGTCAGATAACTAAGTCAGACTATAAGAAGATGAAAAAGATTATGCTACCCAAACTCTCCCACTTGTAGGTGACAGACTGTTCGCTTAGTGATACGACCATCTTGGTTTGTGTGCCAAATTTTCAGCATCATTCATAAGAGCTCAGCTTAGGGCAGAAGATACCACTTATTACAGGGAAGGGCATGTTAGAGTAAACCTTTAGATAATCATTTTATTTAAACGCACAATTGTTATGTGGGCAAATCCACCAACAAGACAGTAATTAGTGTTGGGCTACAAGAGGAAAACATTCCCATAGCAAGGCCCTGGATTTCCTTTTCTACATGCATACTTCTATTCTAGAAAGCTTCTTAACTCAATGCACTAGGACTGAATGCTACAGAGTTAAAATATATTGGAATTACCATGTGTTACCATATGCTTGATTTTTATAATAAAACTGCATAATTACGAGCTTTCTTATAGCGGTTCTCAGGGAACAGGCATTTAATGAAACAGTAGTTCGTCCCTGTTGCAATTACTGTGTTTGAATTCTTTCAGAATTGTCTCTGCTAAGTCGTGAGTTCTTATCAGAAGGTGGAATAGCAAGGGATTCATTAAATCAGGTTAGCTAGCACTTTCTCCAAGAAATAAGTAAAATCTTAAGCCAATTTTACTACATCAGTGGCCTCCAGCAGTTAAATAGGCTCAGTATTAGCTGTTTTCAGCATCCTGTTCGCTTCCAAACCAATCTCTGATGTGGTTCCAGGAGCTGTCACTGATATATTACTACCAATACAGAGTCACTGATTTCACCTTCTCAGATCTCTGGTGTGCTATAGGAAATTGGACTTAACTGTTCTATATTGGATCCAGATTCTGTGTTATTTCAACAAAGAAAAAAAGAAAATCTGGCAGCAACTATCTTGAGAAATTAAAGAGCCAAGATTTTTAAAGAGTAAGATAAAGCAATGGAAAATAAAAGTGGCACAGCAGCCCTGTCCTATTTAATATTAAATTGTTTGCTTTGGACTGTCTCTACATTTTCCATTTTCTGAAAGCCTTAACATTTGTGTTGCTTGTGAGAAGCGTGATGCCAGCAGGAGTAATTTAGAAAGCCAAGTGAAGATGTATTTTTACGATGCACATCACTTTTCTCCACCATTAGTCCTCATTCTTACTACCAGAACAGCTCTATATTTTTAGCAACCTTGTCACCTCACTGATCCCCCCCCAATGCCTTTGAGGTCTTTTATGAATATGCCCTCACCCATAAATAAATCCAGTGAAGAGCCCACTCCATTGCAAGAAAAGGCTCTGCCTACCTTCTGTTTCCTACTGTTCCAAATCACTCAGACATTACTGTCATATTCCAGTATTTGATCTAATAATACAAGATACTTTAGCTTTCCAGAAAAACAGAAGAAGAGTTTGACTGGGGAGATCTCCCTGTTGCAAAGATGATCTATTGTAACATCAATAATCTGCTGCCTCTTTAAATCAACATGTAAGAAGGTTTCTAAATCTCTCAGTTCAGAAAAAACACCAACCAAAACCTCCTGCAGATTTGAGTTTGACCTGTAATTGTCAGGAAATAACCTCCTCTCAGTGACCCCAGACATTCAACTGGGCTCCTCTTTCCCTATCCCCGCTCACTCAAAATTTATGCCTTGCTCTAGTTTCAACAGTTTAAATCCTTAGGCAAAATGTGGGACTGATTACTAGTCTACATCGGCTGAAAAAGTAACAGGGAGAGGAGTAAGAGAGGAATGCAGCAGCTGGGATGCTGCAGACCTGGCAATGCTGAGTGGCTGGCACAGTCAGGGAGAAGCCAGGCATAATTAAAAGTACTCGCCACTCATCATTTCATGAACTTGCAAAGGTACAGACTGCAGCTTAGCTATTTAATTGTTTCTAGCATGATGTTTTGAGTCATAATTTAAGAACAAGTGTGTAAAATACTGAGAAATGAAACTGCAGAGTCTTAAAAATGCATTTCACTAATCATGTGAGTAACATGTAGAAAACATAGGAATATGCAATGTGATGTGTAAGAAAACCTTCTCTATGTAAAAGAGATGGGAAATGAAGTTGTGTCCCTTAAAAAATTCTGATTCTTCCAGGAAAATAAGCCTGGTTGGCTCACTGGTTCTTAGAACATCTTCTGAAGCCTCAGTTCACCTGCTTCTGTTCTTGTTTTTTCGACAATCCTGTACATGATGTCTAATTTTAATGAGGATGGCACCAGTCAAAGTCGACACAAGCTAAGCTACTCTCAGGGAGTAAATGAAGACCTATGGTACAAAGCTCCTATTTCAAAATTATTCCTAGTAATGAAAACAGGAAAATGAATTAATTATATAAAGTGTACGCAAGGAGAAACGTCTATTATTAGTGTGCATTATTAAAGAACAGTAGATACTTAATACTCCACAGTGTCTGGTTTTTGGTTTTTTTTGTGGGTTTTTTTGACATTTCATGACAGTTTTGAGCTTTTTCACATTAAATAAGCAGCCAAAATGCTTTCTAGTTTATCTCTCTCAGAAGGCAGAAGTTCAAGCTTCTGCAAGTTAAAAATATCTTTGAGCAGAAATTTTATTTAATTGAAAATCTTCCATAACCCGCTCTTAGTGGAAGGTAGCATGTCTCTTCAATTCCTCAGTGATTTCTTATTTTCTTCTCTTTAGAACAGTTTCTTCTTTGCAAAGTCTCTGGCACTGCTTATCGACTTGTTTGATCTAAAAAACATCAAAACAAATGCACACAACTCCCTAGCTATAGCAGGTTTCAGATCTGGCCCTATGAACAGGTTAAAAAGGATTTTCTGAGGCAGAAGTGCAAAACTGGATTTTTAGACTCATGATACAGCATTGTTACTTGAAGAAAAGCTAGTTATTATTCTGATACTTAGTAGGCTATGTTAGAACTCATCCATTAAAAATATTCGGACCAATTTCATAGCAATTCCTTTAAACATCCCATTTATTCTGGATCATTCTGGATAACCTGGCTTCAAGATACCTGGTGCTGGAGAAGTCTGAAAGCAGGTGTGGTGAAGCCTTAGGTCTGGCTGGTATCCTAGAGATGGGTGCGTAGAGCCTCTCATCTTTTGAGTTTAAAATGAGCGCTTAATCCAGTCCCTGACGCTGTAGCATTATGGAAATCCAGATAAATTATGTCTTAAACTTTGTCTGTGGAGCAAACAACGTGTTTGCTTGAAAGAGTTACTGTGGAGCTGCAGAATTACTGTGTGTGCCTGAACACCTCTGCCTAAAGAACCCACTTCTCATCTGAGAAGTTCAAGAAGTAACGAATAAAACATGCAATTTCTTCACATTGACTATACACATGTGCCTCAGCACAAACAATTCTCACTATTGTAGCAATTAGTGACTTTAATTCTCTTCTCTCATTCTCTTCAACACACTTTTACACACAACTGCTTGTTTTTTATTTCTGGAGGGTGACCTTAATTCACAAACCTTTCTTGTAAGATAAGGAATGATGATAAGAAGTAAACAGATTACTAAACCCTTCTTCACACACACCCTCAGTTCATTAAAAACTCCAATACCTCCCCTTCACTCAAAGTCTTTAGAGATTTTGAAACTCCAAAAAGGCTTCACATTTTAAGAGTTATACCTCATGAATGTTCCATTCCTTTTTTAAAAAAAAACAATCAGAGAGCTGAATAATAAGTAGAGCCTTCAATATTAGTATATTTTTTGCTGACTTGATATTAATTTGCTTTCTTTTGGACACAAAGATTTATCTCACAACAGTCAGACTGAAATTTTTATTTCCATAAATCACGGGCAAAGAGGAAGATAACTTCTCCTTTTTGTAAGTGACTGAGAAACACACCTCCCAGGTTTTAAAACTGTAGATACTTGTTCTGGTACAGCCACTGGGATCTTATTCTGTAAACAGTAAATGTCACACAATTAAAAACCTGTGCATGAGGTTTCCATGTGTCCAGATAGGTTTCTACCTTTATGTGCACAATCACATATGTTACACAGATATGCTGATGATCATTCTAAAGATGCAATCAGTGGAACTGGTGTTGTTCTGCACCATATTGTCACTTTACTAAGTATTGGTTGCAACTGGCTAAAGATGGGAATCTACAGCTGACCAATTCCTTTGCAGTCAATGAAAGCTGGACAATGGAGTTAACGGTGTAGGTCATTTCATCTGAAGCAGGTGTCTGCATCTGATCAGACAGAGGGGCTGATCTCCCCATATTAGATTTCCAGTGACTATCACTGGAACTCAGATGGCAAGCTAAGATATTTGTACCTACACTGCAGATGCCTGAACATTAGGTGAAATAAACTCCATCCAAAAAACCACCCTGCAACAGCAACCTAATTCAAATTGTTCACATGCTCTGTATTCTAATAACTTCAAAAACTTCCTATTTTACAAAAATCTGAACTTCTGAGAAAGTAGTTTGCATTCACTGAAAGCCATGACATACAAGTTAATATCATTAACATACAAGTTAATGTCACAAGGATGGAGCCAGGCTCTTCTTGGTGACAACCAGTGACAAGACAGGGGGCAATGGGTGCAAACTGGAACACAGGAGGTTCCACTTAAATGTGAGAAGAAACTTCTTCTCAGTGAGGGTGACAGACACTGGAACAGGCTGCCCAGGGAGGTTGTGGAGTCTCCTACTCTGGAGACATTCAAAACCCTCCTGGACACCTTCCTGTGTAACCTCATCTGGGTGTTCCTGCTCCGGCAGGGGGATTGGACTGGATGATCTTTCGAGGTACCTTCCAATCCCAAACATTCTGTGATTTTGTGATCTGAATAAATCTGTAGCCATCAGTGGGAAGATACAGCACTAGTGCGAAGAAAAAGAGTGAAAATACCAAAATGCAGTCCTGCAGATTTTCACTGATGATTCAGCAAAGTATTTCAGCACATGCTTCACTCTTCTCCTACTCTGGGAGCAGGGACACTAATCCCGCACCTCACCAGGCCCTGGAGTTACACAACCGTTTAATTAAAACATGATTGTATTTTCAGGGCTTACTCACCACTGAAGCCCCACTAGTGCAATGGCTCCTCCACTGCTGTGCAGAAGCTGATCCCAGCACACTGCCCTGACTACAGGCTTGAGCCAACAGAGTTTTGCAGTATTACATCCTACAAAATCAGTGGTGATTTCAGGAAAAAGAAAGCCCCGAAGAAAAGCCCCCCCCCACCGCCAGGAAAAAATTTAGGTAGGTGTTAGGAATCCATGTCCATAACTACAAACCAAGAGAACCCAGGACAGTGAGACACGTCTAAATTTGTTTGGATCTTATTTTTGCCACCTAAGTTGTTGAGTTCAAATGTTCTTCAACCCATCCACTGATGGGTGCACATTTTATCTAAGTTAAAAGAAAAACCGACAAGATGCATAAAAGTAAAGTTTGACTGATCTCTCGCTGAGGAGACCTGGTCTGTGATATCTTCCTAAACTTCCTTAATATCACAAATTGTTTCTTGATATAGATATTGTGGGGTTTTTTTTTTCTGGTCCCCCAAATCTTGAGGACAGAGAACGGAACAGTCTAGAGACTGTTATGCAGGGTACTGGAGCATAGAAGTTTCAGTTCTTCCAGACAGAAGGAAGAATTTTAATGTACAACTTCCTCAACCCTCAAGAATCAATAGACTTTGGTAAGGGGTGGATATTACCAGTTCCTCTTCATTGTATACCTATGTTTAAAACAAAGAGTAATTCCTGTTTTGTTCTTTCTCAGAACATATCCCCTCAAAAATATTTTGGGAAACATTTTTTGGGTAGACAAGACCTCATCCCCTACTAACAAGTTGTATAGATGATTTTCAAAGAGGAAAAGAAGTTCAGATCTACCTTCTCTCAGATTTTCTAATGGGTTAGCAGCAGCTTGCCAGAATGCTTAGAGTGTTTTTTTCTTGACCTCTCTGAATAGTATGAAAAACCTACACAACACTGTTTTTCTTTTAATTATTTACTTATTCCAGATCGGGAGAGGGAAGGGCACATAAGTAACATTTACTATTTTTACTCAGTGCAGTCCATGAGTCTAAACCAAGCAGATGGCAGCATGGACGAAAGAAGGCAGAAAAGGAAGAAGCCTTGCTCTGGCAAGCTCTGAGTAGAAATGCCTTGTTAATAATCAACAAAACTTACAATACACTGGCTTAGTATAGTCTGGAGGGAAAAAGGGTTGAAACTAAAGAGTAATCCTGAAAGCATTAGCATATGTATTATAAACAACTGAGTAGTTTTTCCAAAAGAGATAATTCAGACTGTGTAAAAAGACAAAAACAAGCATCATCTCCACTGGGGGGTAACTTGCTAGATAAAGGGACACTTAAAACTTATAGAAGAAGTCCAATATAGTAGAAGATAAGCTAAATAAGTGACAGTACTTACTGTGTAAAGCTCATTAAGAACTTTCATTAAGTCTTCATGAAGCTGAAATGCAATCTCTTTGCTCTGTAATTAAAAAGAAATCATTAGAAAAAGGCAAGCAAAACATGCAACATGCATTTGCTTCTTTATATTCATACTCATTGTTCACCCTAGATAGTGAATGCAATATTGCTTGCAAAGACACGGTTCTGACAGAATTACAGTGAACTAAAATAATGATGCAGAGGTACACATATAACACCTGGACAGAAAACTTCTAAAAGGAAACCCAGAAGTAATTTGAGAGATTTTCCCATGAAGCATCAGGACATTAGGTGCCAACAGAAAGGCTGAAGTTCAGGATTAATGTTATACACCTTTTTAATGGAACAAACTGTGTACTGTTGTACAACTGCTATGATATACACAAAAACTAAGCCATGTGGAATGTGATATTCTAGAGGGACATCCTGCCCAGTTTTACACCTAGAATAGTCTTTGTCTCTCAGCACATGCAACTATCCAAATATTTATGCAAGAAATAATTGGGCCTCCTCTTTGAAACAGATACTCAACTGCATAATATTCCACAGACTGGGCAGCTTTGTTTAGCTTTTCTGGACGGTGTCTTTACTTTCATTCTGACCCAGAAAAAAAGAAATGCCTAGCACTAGTTATTAAAGAAAGCAAGTATGTCAAAATAAGAGTATTTAATTGGAGTCTCATTCAAATATATTCCTTTGTTAGTTGTCCATAGCAGTTCAATCAGATTAAAATTGTGGCAGCTGTGCCAGAGTTGAAGGCATTTGTACCACGAGCTTTGGAAAACAGCTGTAGAACAGAGCTATGGGACCTGGCAAACCGCCTGGCTACATCTCTTCTGCGATGCTCAGCATTGTAATATCCAGGCTGGAAATGTCAGCTTTTCTTTCTGTGAATAAATTGATAATTAGCCCAGCTTTTAAAAACTCCAACTTCATGATAGATAATGGCCTAAGCTATGAGAAGTACTTAGTGTTTGTATAGAAGCCAAAGGAACATCCTCAGGGATGACTCATCTCCAGAGCCGCTAACACATACTTGGCCATCACTAAAACACCTGCCGGAATAAGGGTTTCTGAATGAGAAGTTTCAGTGCAACACCCACATTTGAGGAGGAACCACCCCACACATCCCACCCACTGCGTCTTCCAGGAAGATGCAACAGACACGTACAGTAGCTGGAACAGAAAATGTTGCATTTTTTGGCTCCTATTCCTACTGTCACACTCCTAACTCTGGGCAGTATTTTAAGGAACCTGTCATACCACTTATCAATATTCACTCCAATCCTTATATGCAAGATGATTTTTAACCAACAAGAAGGTAGAAACATAAATTAAAAAACACTGCAGTGGAATTCTTGTATTCCCAAGGGCATTGGCTGTAGCAGCTAAGGCACAGTGAGACAGATGCTTTGAAGCACAGTTATACAGAACTACTACAAAAATTTCCCTTTTCCTTATACTTTTCAAAGTCTGGTATTTTTCACAAGGTATGCTCTAATAGCGAAGAATCTAGAAAATAAGGCTTATTACTTAAATTTCTTTGCTAATATCAGATTGTTTTAATCTAATATGAAGGATAAAAATCTATATGCAGGGCAGTGCACAGAGTGCTTATAAAGAACTGGATCGCAGATTGGCAAGCTGCTGTAGGGAAACACAGTAAAAGCTTTAGCAAAAATTCTGAATTGCTTTTCATTGCTTTACATTGGCAACCTGCCCTTAAAAGTCAGCAGTGCACTTCTGACACAGCTTACACACCTCCTCAAAGCTCCACGACATGGAAGCCACCACTATCTCTTGGATAGCTGCTTCTATAGTGCTGAATATGAGTAGTCTGTTTTTAAAACTGCTTTAGCTGAAAGAAGGACACAACATACAAATAAGGTTGTAGACATTAAGACTGGAAGATGAAAGCACATACATGTGGGAAAAAAACATAGATGAACTCCAGCTTCAAGCAATTTATCCTTTTCAAGTGTTGGGCACTATCACCTCAAAGCTGACGGCAACCCAAGCCCTATATACAGGAATGTTTTGTGCCTTAGCCTGGCAGCACAAAAGTTTGTTTCAGAAGGTGAGACACAAAACTCCAACTCAATTTTCTTGTAAGCAAAGCACACAATAGTTCACTGAAAGACATAGCCTACTTTTTTGCTCTTCACTTACACCTCAACACAAACAGACACAGGATGAGTTGAGGATTAGGGGAATTATCACTATTTACGAGGACTCATTTCTTCTCTTTGCCCCTTTAGAGCTTTGTGCAGCACTGAAGCAGAAGCAGTCCAGCCCTCAGGATTTACTGGCCACCATGCATGCACAGTCTTTTCTGAGCAGCACATTGGTCAATAGTACACTGGAGGGTGAGTGCAAGAGGTGATGACAGAGGAAAGAGGGAAATGTTTTCAGGAAAGGACAATAGGCTCTAAAATGGGAAGTGAAAATAGAGGGAGGGAAATGATCAGTAAAAAGAGTAAAAATTAGGAAGAGACAGCCTGGCAATGCCCCAGGATCACAGACGAATCGTCCTTCCACCAGTTCATCTGGGGAATCCAACCTGAAGAAGGTGCCTGTAGTGAAGGATAACATGTCAGTTGCTGCCTCTTTTGGATGAAAGATTTTGTAGGAATTGTCCAACAAAAATCAGGAAATTTGCTTAACCTTTGCAGTATAAAGGGAATTTATTTTCAAGAACCAGAATTTTTTACATTACCATTTAAGATCAAGAAATACTGACCCAAGCGGCAAGCAATACGGTTTTTACTGTGTAGTACATAGCGTGTTAGAGCGCCAGATAAGAAGAGCCTTTATTTTCAGTGGTTAATGGCCCTCCTATTTCTCTTTTATGCTTCCTATTCCCTGCAGTAGTTCAGCATGTCTGAACAGTGTGCTTCTCCAGGAACCATCCTCAGGGTAGCCAAACAACAGAATGTAAGACACAGCACGCGTTTTCCTGGAGCTGAGAGCTCTAATCAGGCCATTAAAACCTGACAAACAACCACCGACGTGTTTTTTTTATTCACTATGTCCAAGAGACATGCATTAGTATCTATTAACCAAGACAACAAATAATATAATAAAAAAGTCAGAGCACATGCAAACTCTTGCTAAAAATATTACATATGTTACTAATCTGGTTAAACACATCAAAAGACAGTAGCGTAATTTTTTCATCTAATGGTAGGATAGATCACGCCCATGCAACAGACATATAAGTGTATCCAAACCAGCCTTTCAGTATGTGCTCAAACTTCCAACATACCAGTGGTCCAACTGATGTATCAAGATATATATTTCTAGATTAATATCTGAGAAACCTGAAATTTTATTCTACATTAATACCCTTTCATTGATGTCTGTAAGAATTTTTCCAGCCATTTCAGTTAATTGGGCACCCAAACTTTCCTGTTTTGTTTTGTTTCATTTTTTAACTGAAATTTAAGTGTCAGTTCAGCTCTTCCTGGAACTCCTTAGTGTCTGTATTTAGCACAGACAATGCTGCTCTCAGTTACATCATTTAAGGAAAATATTCTGTGACTATTGCTTTTAAATGAGTCTGCTGCTGGTCCCTGGGGGAAGTAAATTGCAAACCCTTCTTTTAAGGAGTTTTCATGAGCTGTGGTGACACTGACATAGCCAACTCATAGTAAAATTTTGTCCCAGAATTGCCAGTCTCTAGCTTTGCTATACTTTTAAACCTCTACATGTTTAAGAAAATGATGCAAAAAAATCTCAATATATGCCACAATCTTCATAAACTCAAATAGATTTGGCAGGTAGTCATATTCCTTGTTAATAGCCAGATTATGGAACTAAAATATTTATTGTGCTTGGCTTCTCCAGCATCTTTTACTGTAAACACTGGAAGTTATGTTCATCTTGGCTCATTATGGTTTCTGTCCAAAGAAAATACATGTTTATAAATTATAAATATACAAATCTGCTTAAGGATTTTGTGGGTATGTGTTTATACGGTTGATTATTAATGCTGGGGTAACAAGAATCACTGCATGAAATGTTCTGCATACTACTTTTCCCTTCTGCTTGACATTTTTCCTTATTACTTTATTCTTTAATTGTCCCCATGAGGCCACCTACCCCATCTGCCTGAAGAAACACGCAAGCATGCAAGGTTTGAACTCTGCTACTTTATGTTCGTAATTTTATGTGCAGCACGAAGGCCTGGCATGAACAGCAATCTGTACTGCTTTTATATGCCAGCAACTAAAAAGAAGAAGAGCTTAAGTGCCTATCTGGAAATATGAGGCCTGACATAATGTCATCAGATAAATGCCACAGAATATGTGAACTAGATCCTATCTTTGTCCTGCATTTAGTACATTTAAACAGATGCTGGTTCATGACCCCTGGAAAAAAGAATGACAAAGAGCTCCCGGGAGAATGAAAATAATGAATATCTACACATTAAGTGGGCAAGTCTAGACAGGAAAGCCATGTACAATCAGGTACCTGAATACAATATATCCTGGCCCATCAGAACGTGTAAGGAACAACCAATCGGGATCATTTCACCAACACAATCCAAATGTTGAGACAGATGTATACATGCACCCAAAAGGAAGAAACAGGATGAGGAACAAGAGACAGTGAGACAAGTCAAGGTACAAAGACCAAGGGGCACAGTTAGCCTTCATCACTACATTTCATATAGACCAACACTGGGTACTGTACACAGGTTTTACAGAAAAACTAAAGAGGTTGCTACAGACTCATGACTTTGTGTTCTTTCCCATGTAGGATACACCAGCAGGAGAGGGCACAAAACAGTACTCTACTGGTAAGCATGGCCAGGAAATGAGGAAATTGATTGTTTCATTACTAAAATTCAAGCTGGAGTCAAGAGAGCATGCAAACAATATCCCTCTAGAAAATGTTGGGCTCATGGAAAAGTTTCATTTGGGGATGTAGTTGCCCATCAGTGAAGCAGACGAAGGCAGCAAGGGCTACCATTGAGAAGCAGAAAGCGGTCTTGTCTTCTCCTGGGGGAGATAGGGGGGAGAAAAAAGAGGGAGCAGAAGGAGGCAAGAAGTTCGAGGTGACTTTGCTGTTGTCTCCTGTATCTTGCTGAGACACTTTCCCTTTCTTCAACAGGCAGATTGGGGGTTCAGAGCAGAACAATGGAGACCTGCTCTGGTTACAGACTTGGTGTAATTACTCTCCAGACTTGGAAGTGGAGCTAAAGCACCTCCAAAGATGCAGAAGCTGATGCTGCAAGACCGAGGGAGAACTAAACCAAGATGATAATAGTGACACATAATGCTATTAGGTTAAAAAACTGGTAGATATATAATTAAATGATCTAATTATTGAATATAGAGAAGCTTGATTAGCTGGTATTGAGAATTACCCAGAAAGACATTAAGTGCTCCTATGTGCAACGCTGTGAGAGCCAATGGAGTACAGACATGTCAGATGAGTGTATTTCTTGCTCTTGACCATTGACTGAAGTAAGATATTAAGCCTGCACTTGTCAGTCCTTATTTTTGAAATCTTCATGTTACTACTGTTCTTATTATTTACATCTATTAGTAATAAGAGAGAGAGTACATATTTTACAGAACAGTATGATTGTACTCCAGCATAGAAGTATCTGCAGGATATAGTCTGTCTCTATCTTAATCTGAAATCTGTGAGCGGTGAGCAAATCCCATACGCTTTCATAGGGATGACACCCACTGGGACTGATTATCCTTTTCTCTGACAGAACTTTATTCTAAAACCAGTCTTTTTCAAAAGTAACCCACAGAAAGTGACAGAAATTGGTTAAATATTCTATTTGATGTTGCAACAAATTCCACACCATTTTCTTTAGGGAGAATACAGTCTGGTGGAGGAGAGTGTTGGATGTTGTCTTTCTCATTCTACGTGTACCTTCTCTTTGCTCCTGTGACCTCCGTCTGCAAGGGAGACTGTAGTACAGGACATGTGTTCTGCACCTTATTTCTTTCTGTTGCCTGGTGGATGTCCATGAAGCATTTCTGAGACAGCTTGTGATGAACCTTAGACTGCTCATTCACATCTGACAGCAATTATCACAGAATCATAGAATGGTTTGGGTTGGAATGGACCTTTAAAGACCATGAGGATTGAAGCTGACCATTTGGGCTAAACACAGATGTAGACAGCTTTTGTTCTTCATCGATAAAGCAAGACAACTTGCTAACGGTTTCACTTCCTGCACAGGTGTTGGTTTTCTCTCTGTATAATTCTGTTCACCTCATTTTATAACTCCTTTCCCTTTTCACAGAAGAGAAACTGGAGCTTCATCATCATTCAAGGTATTACCAGTTCTGCAGCTGGGAATTAAAAGCAAATAAATCACCAGCACTCTGCAGCAACCACCACAGCAAGAACTGGGGCTCGGTGGAAATACCAACCTTCTCCAACCGTCCTGACAGACTAAAGTCCTAAAAATAAATGCTCAAAATTAATACTGGTGAACGACCACTGCCACATGCTCCTGAAGCTCACTCATACCAGGTGGAGGTGTCTCGTTTCCTGCCACCCTCCCCTCACGTTATTGTGCCTGGCTCAGATCCCTTCATGCAGCCTTTGGTGGCCTTGCTCTGCCCTCAGCCACCAGCTGTTTGATGTGACACCCTCGTGCTGAGTGTCAGCTGGCAAACCCTGCTGAAAGGCACGATAGGGCTGCTGATGACCTGGGCCCCGCTAATGTAAGCTCCAGGTTATGCACAGCAGGACTCCCTCAGTTGCCCTTCTCTTCTTTCCCCTGTAAAAGATCCAAGCTAGGAATAAAAAGCAAACAAACAAACAAACAAAACCACAAGAGCAGCTGCTTGCTCTTCTTCAAGAAGCCATGCTACAAAGAGAAAATTTGAAATGCTGCATGTTCCTGGACATGATATGGAGGAAAGAGATGAGTCTGTCAGGAAGATGTGACAATATACATTCTGTTAATGCACTGAAAACATCCATATACTTTCCTTCTTCTGCGAGGTAAGCTTCAGCAGTCTCCATTAATAAATTATGAGTGAATAAAGAAGGACACACACTTCTCCATGGCAAACTTTATCTAGATATTTTTTCACAGTCCATCTGGCAAGAAGGGAAGGAAAAGCAAGATTTCCAGTGCTAAAGAACTCAACTACACTGAAAGCAAACAGGCTACTCTAATAATGCATACCGGGTGAAGAAGAGATTTCTGAGATACGATGTACGCAACTGAAAAACTATTCCAGATTTAATACTGAAAAATTTCTACTGGTCCAAGCAAGTCTGAGATATCCTCACATAGACAGTACTGCAGCATGCTCAAATTGCTTCTCCCATTCTTTTAAACTTCTGTAATAATCTTCCAAATTGCTAAGTGTAGTGGTTTGTGAACTACAGTTTCACGCATCAGACATATCATATGAACAGACCATTACTGATTGAGAAACTATAAATTTCAACTCTATTACTCTTACAGGTTTTAATGCACAACAGTAAATTTGATTTATGTTTTTACTTTTTTTCCTCCAAGTACAACCTGTGCACTCCCCAAGTGATGGATCTCCCCACCCCATGGCTATCTATCTACGATTGTGGTCAGGTATATGTGAAGTCAGTTCCCTATTTCAAACATTAATCTAGTACCCTTACCATCATTTAGTCACACACTTGACATTCTTTAACCTTTATTCTTTTTGAACTCTTTTTTGTATGGCGCTTGCCTGCCAGCATCCCACTGTGACTGACGGATTTGCATTTATAATCTATTCTTCTTTTGGAACATTATAACAACAACGACTGCAAACACATTACGTAAATCTCAAACTAAGGCTGCCTAGAGTGCTTACTTAGCACAAGAAGGATTTACACATTGTATGTGCTATGAAAACACATAACAGGCACGTACAAAGACAAACATGTACAGAGACAATGCTTACATAACCTAACAGAAGTAGTTATGTTACCATAAGTGTATGTTCATATTTAATATTGGGAAGAAAAGGAAACACTTTTAGGGGTACTGCAACATACGCTACAATTTTTATGCCAAGGTACTACAAGGCACATACTTACTTTGGCTTGAATCAGTTTCTCTCATGACAGTCACAACAGACTCCCGTTTTTTACAAATAATTAATTAATAAAGCATTACTATTTTGAGAGTCCTAAGCGAAAACTGTTTCCTTTCTGCATGGATAGACAAGCATGCTTTTGAGAGAAAAACAGTTTTTTTTCCCTGTCTTTTGGACATTTGCAACTCAGCTCTTAAGGTCACCAGCATATACAGCAGGTTCCCAGGCATTTCAGCACTAAGGATTTGCCCTGTGAGAACAGTCATGAAGAATTTATACATGTGCTAAAACAGATTTTATGCTACGTGTGCTGAATCTTCTCCTCAAATGCCACCTATTAGGACACTTTTGCCTCCCTCATGCATCTTGCAAGCCCGGCTGGAGCACTGCAGGAGACACATTACCTTCTTGAACATTCTGGTGGAGTCTTCACTTATCTGCATGAACCGCATGATCACGTTGTTCAGGTAGATATCGCTCAATGTTGCATGGTCTTTGCTTTCTCTTCTCACTTGGTTCAGGAGTAAGTACCAGCAATTCACTGGCGATAAGAGGTTCTGGTCTTTCCTAAGGAGACATACGCATGTATTATGTATAGAAATGAAAAAGTTACATTATTAACACAAATATCTCCTTGACATTTCCAGTCATAACTTGTTACGTAAAAAGGGCTGCTTCTGAACAGTCAACCCGTTCTTGGAATAACTTGGCTTAGGTAAGCTTCAGATCACTCTTTTAAAATACATTCTACAAATCCCATGAGGCATGGATGCAAAAATATTAAAAAAGTGCAAGAATTCAGAACACTGCAAGCCACTGAGAGTATAAAAAAATCTTGCCACAAAGCTTACAGTATGGAGTACATGTAAATACTCAAAATCAATAGAGGTCGCTGCTGAAAGAGTAACAGTAATTAATTTTTGACATCAGAAATAAACAAGCACTGCAAGAGCATCCCACATGCTTCATGAGCAAAATTGCAGGTGTTGCTGTTTCACTGCAATGGATTTGTATAACTCCTATAAGAGTAGAAGGAAATGTCACAAGCGTACATCTTCTGTGATCAGCATTCATAAATTCATGGCACTCAGAAATAAACTGCTACTGCCAGTCCCAGATGGTTCAATTACAAGACAAACAGCAGGACGGGACTTTGCGCACAGCGGTCCAGTTCTGAATTTCCTTGATAGTCTTCTTGCATTCTAGGCCCACTCCAAGCTTGTAACATTGCAAAAAGCGAAATCCCAGATGACTTCTCATTTCTTTCACACAAAGCAAAATAAAAAATACATGTGGTTCAACAACTGTTTCACAGACAACAAAAACCTATTTATAAAATTTGCCTTATGATTGTATTGAAATTTTAATTTAAAGTTAGTCTTGCAACTAAGTGCTCAAGAAACTTGCTGCTCTTTTTTTTCTCTTGTGCAGGGATCCTCCTATAGTCAAAAGGATCAAGCCTGTGAAGATAAAACAGCCAGAGGTGGTGATGAAGCAAGGGAGAAACTCCTCCAACTGTTGGTAAATTATTCTAATAATTTGCTATTCCCATGGTTAGAAATACACCCTTTAATTCCTCATCTGCCTGCCTACCTTTAGCTTTCACCTCCAGCATCAAAGCAACAACAAATTATTATCAGACAAAAAGCCTTTTCTTAATCACCAGTGCTTTGCTTTGCTGTGAATCAGAAGTGAGTTAAGGAAATTTCCTCATTTTGTTCGAGATGGAAATCTTAATGGTGCTACTCACAGCAAGGAGCTTCAGGGTTTTCTCAGCCATGGTAGCCACCAGGAGCACCCGTGAAGGTCCATGCTGATATTACCTGGTCCTCGCTGCTTTTTCAAAAGCCAAACCACAGACCTTCCAGCCTGTGCTGGGGAGAATGGTGGGAACAGCACGGGGACCACCAGTTAAAGTGACTTTTGCTGCAACCTCTTCTCAAAGCAACCAGAGAACGCAGAGCAAAGCCCAAGGCAGGACTCCAGTCACGACCCCTGTGCACATCTGCCACTCCGGATTTAACACATGTTTAAGAACGAGGAAAGATGTTTGCATGCACAAGGCAAAAAGATTTTGCCACAAGCTGAACAGATTCCAGGGCTCTCTCTCTCTCAAGTGGTGACATATGCACACACTGGTTATTTCAGGGAATCATTGAGTCACTTAACTGAATTTTAAGAAATATATGTTATTGCTCTTTGAACTGTGCAAGCTGTATTGGGATTAACCTTTCCTTTGCCAGATGTGTTTGGAAAAGACTTTTCTTCTGGAACAAAAGCTCTGTCTGTGTATCTCTAGCACATCACTAAGCAGACAGAGGAAAAATATACTTATTTTTCAGTTTTACAAACACAAAATATTGGTTTATACCGCTAAGCATAACATGGCCAGGAAAATGTGTTCATTAATCAGCTCAAGTCAGGAAAATAACCAGATGAGATTTGAAACACTTTTGAAAACATACCATACACACGTTTTGCCAGATACTACCTGACCACTTTTGTTTTGCACACAAGTTACTCTGCCATGAAAGGGATACATTAAATTGGAAGCAAGGAATAATATTCACATCATCTTAATTTTCAGGAGTAAGGGGGGTCAAGACGCAGCACAAGTTCACATGCCATGTATTCTGGGTGGTTTAAATCCCATTTGGTAGGTTATGGATAATATGTGTGCAACCTAACTTTTAAGACACTGAAACCACTTGTCAGAAGCTTACATGAATAAGTGTGGAGAGCCAAACCAATAAAACAGTATTTAGGTATCCGTCTAACTTCAGCTGCAATGAGAACTGCTATACTGTTAAATATGGGTGGGAATTTTAAATATGCATTTGAAGTTGAGCTCAACCAGCAGTCCTCAACACCAGCAGAAGCAAAGAGCAGCACAGCACTTTAGCAATGGCCAACATGGGCGTGATGGGGAAGGAAATCTCTCTTACTTGTACTGCTGATGGTCTTTGGTACTTCTAGTTTTTGCCATGAACCTCTCTGCCAGTTTTTCCAGATTTCGGGAATACTCCATCTCTATTTCCGACTTCTTGCGGAAGAAATCCTGCAGATCCTGGAGGAGCTGCACTCTCATTTCAGTCTGCTGCTCCAGGCATTTCTGCTGCTCGATGAGTTGAGCTCGGATCTCTAATGAAAAAAGCACATATCCACTCAGGTCAGTGAAAGCAAATGAGAATTGAGTGTTACCAACCAAAATTGCAAACACTTCACAGCGTACTTCAGCCTCCGCAGCTACACCAGCTGGATCTGGATTTCAGGTCCTGCGGTGGGACACAGCAGTGCCAGCTCTCACTTCTGCCACCACATGCTGATGTCCCAGGCCACAGCATCGTCCCACCCGCTGTCTGTCTCACTAAAGGCTCAGGACTCTGCTGGGCTCAGGTAAGCGGAAGACCTGCCTCCCCCTTTCTCTCCCATCTTCTTCCACGCATGAGCACAACATCTGGCTCAGAGTGATCTCCTTGCAAGAGGTGCTGTGCAACCATTCGAGCAGAAGCTCCTTCTGCTGCCCTGAAAACCAGCAGGCCCAACAAGCATCCTTTGGGCTGGGATCAGCCTGCTGACTGCCAGGTGGACCACACTGGTTGGTATCATCATGTCCACCATGGAAACAACCTTGTGATAAACTCTGGAGGCATTTGCTGCAGCTGCCCCATCTCTGCCAGGGAGGGAACTGCTTTACTATACATGCATTCACTAATATTTTATAGCAAATATAGAGGAAAAAGTGTACCTATAGTTAGAGACAGCTATTTGAAAATGTGCACAAGGTTCCAGAGACTGAGGTATATTTATTAACGTAAATCAAAATCATCCCGTTTATAAGGGAATATATGCTCACTGGGATCATCCAGAATAACAAGCTCTTACCACTGTATCGTATGCTGTTTGCCATATGCACAACTGCTATGTGCTAGGATTTTTCTTTATTTCTTTTTTTTTTTTTTAGCACTTTTATTTCTTGAGTGCTAAGCAGTTAATCACATTCTGGGAACACTTAGCCTACAAAGATCCCTCTGGTTCTTTTGAGAGGCTGGTTTATTAAAGTTTTGTCAGCTGAGCTGCCCAGGCACACTGTAATTCAACCTTGTGGAGTAAACACAGGAATAAACACTTTGTGACCATAATAATGTATGCATTTCTAAACAGTTTCATACTAAAACAAAGACTTATCAATAGCAAAATAATATGCCAGAAGTGGTGTCCAGGTAAATGCAAAATTGTTGTGAACTTTTACTTGATTCCTAATGATGTAACCATGCCGTGGGTAAGAAGATGTTGGAAACCATAGGTGCCTCACTGGTTCAAAATAGAAAAGCATTCTAAAAACCACTGCTAACACCACAGGGAACTGCAAAACAGTTAGTAGTAATGATGCTATACAAAATTACCTGATGCAACTGGAAACTAATATGTCCTTATTGATCTTAAACCAGGTATAAAGGCAGAGATTCACTCTGCTGGGATTCAAATGTGTATACTGAAATAAGGTAGGATGGGCACAGAAAACTGTTAAGTCAATTTATTCACTGGAGGAGGAAGACACTTCAGTGTTTTTTTCTGGATCTCCTTTGAGCTACCAGCTGCTCTGTTAATCATTAATGAGACCATCCATTTTTACAGTCTGGGAGGTGAACCAAAAAAGTCATGGTTTGGGTTTTCATTTCAAATCAGTTCTTTGGAAAAGGACCATGCCTCCAGCAAGGATGAGCCACTGTAACAGAGCACTGTATCAATGACATTCTTGTACATAGAGGAGAAAATCACATTGCTGCTGGAAGGTTATTAACAGAAACAAAATCCCAAGACTACTTTTTTGGGTGCCCACTACTTTTACTATTGCAATCATAGAAAATTCTTGCATGTAGGAAACCAGGTGTACAGATTCACTTAGCAGAAGCAGCAGTTTCACTAACAAGCTGGAGTTTTGTCTAAATCCAAATCCATGTACATGGTCCCTGTATTTTGTCCACCTCCCTTTCCCACTACAGATTTTCTTTTAGTTACTTAAAAAGCAGAGCTCTGCACAGAGCAACTATGTTCTGAGTATTTTGTAGGTCAGTGGATCTCGCTGCTACAATTCCTCCTTTTTAGGTAGGCTTTTACCATAGCAACAGGAAACAGAAAGATTTTAGAAGCAGGAATATATGAATAGAGACACAGGAAACAACAAACAGGGGACAAGAGATACAATATGACGAAAAGCCTGAGCTTTCTGATGCTGTCTCGATTTCCAGTGGACAGCAGTGGCTTCGTTTGAACTTGTATAACAGAAAACAAAACTGAAGCATGATCTCTGAAAGCTGATGGTGACTGGAGGTGCCCAAACTCTGAGTAAGGTGGTAAGTTAGGGGTGCAGGGGGACTGTGGCCTTATGGAGAAAGTTCCACAGTTTCTAGCTATTTGAATCTTGGCAAGGAGAAAGAACATGTTGGCCCCCAAAGGCTGAGCCTCTGGCCTCCTGCTGGAGAAGACAAGGGAGAGACGCACATCCCACTTGTGCCAGCTGACCAGAGTCTGTCCAGAAAGGACTTCAGCATAGCAGTTCTCCTTCCAGTCTTTCCCATCCTTCTGCTTCTGCACTTTTTAATTCTTCTTTTACTAGTAATGTGTGTAATGCCATAATGGCAGGCTGAGGAGATGGCAATGAATGAGGAATCAGACCAGCAAATGTTGTGATTTTTACTTTCTGGTAAGAGAATGCTGTGGATTAAAAAACAAAACAACAAAAACAAACAAACAAACAAAAACCCAAAACATCTCATAACAACAAAGAAGAAACACCCAACAAACATTGGTATAACAGCCAGCCAGCCTGAGCAGCTGTGCATCACCAAATCACAATTGTCCAAGTACTGTTAACTAACATAGACTACCCATTACCTACTGCTATGGAAAAATGCACCAAGGCAACGCTACATCCTTTAACCAATCCCCAAGTGTGATTTCCCTAGGGCTACAAAGCGAGGCATGGAAAATTGCTGCACTGTATGCAAATAAATAAATACCCAATACACCAAGAAGGTGCCAAGTTAAGAACTAATAAAGCCCAAACTCCATAGATACGGCGACAGGTGCAGCAGGCAACAGAAGGATGCCTGTCTTTATTTTGCTGGCACATTTAAATTCAAAGTTGAACCGATACCAGCTGTAATGGACAATGACATTGTCCTATTCTGCTCTGTGGGGCAGCTGATGTCAAATGATTCCAGGCTATTTTGTGCCTGGAACAGGCACGTTTAAACCCCGGACAACTTAACACCTCTCCTTCTCTGTACAGCAGCTTTGAGTCATCCTCACTGGTTTTCCGGCCAAGGACTGGTTCAAAAAGAACATCCCATCCATTTACACTGCAGCTTGAACTGACTGAATTCACATCAAGTGGAAAAAGAAAAAAACAAACACCATTTGCCTGGGATTTGCACACATGACCAAAGCAAGGAAGCAATTAATGTGACTGTAATTAAAGCAATAACCTCTATGTAAAGTTTTATTTCTAAAGATTCTGATGTTAAAAATTATTTCAATGATGCCCTCATTGACACCATCCTCTAAAATTACTGCCTTAAGTAAAAAATTAGGTTTTATTTGTGGCAGCATTCAAGATGTAACTCTAACCTTTCAACAAATCTTTATTTTATCCTGACAAGAGGTGAAATCAGTGCACTATGAAAAACAAAAGGAGACAAAATTATAGCTGTTATGAGAGTTAAGTACAGAGCGGATGAAGCTGAACTACTGACATCACCCAAATCATAACCAGAAATAAATTCATCAAGGTTACCTCTTTGCACACAGCACAGTATTACAAATAATGACTTACATAGCACTGCAGTAATACACCATATTACCCTGGAGAAGATATGTGTAACCAGTTATAGGCCATTGCCCCACCTGAAGGCACACATGGTGTGATACACTGCGATGTGACACATGATGATGGTGCTGGCCACGCACCAGCCAGGAACAAAACTTGTCACCTTTGCTTCCACACACACCAAAGCACCCGGCTCCATCAAACATCCCAGAAGACCACAGAAAACTCCCTCCTGAACTCACAAGCCAGACACTTCGTAAATACACAGCATTCATCAAATTAGCTTGCTGCCAGACCAGCACTTTGTGTGTGGACTGCTGCCCTCCGCAGTGATCCCCACTGCAACCCCTGTATCCCTGCGGTGCTCCCGTCACGCCGGACTAGGCCATGCCTGGTCCTGTCAGCCATCAGAGACTCTTCAGGCCACCGTGAACCCCCATCACCAACTCTCAACCAAAGCAACTCAAGTGCAACACAACTGCTTTGTGGTGCTCTTACACACCTGTGAGCTGCTTCCCACCTGAGACACCTCAAGAGCTGTTGCAGCCTCTTACCCTCAACTCCTGTTTAAGTGGAATTTACTTTTGTGCTTGCAGAGCAGCCCTGGCATGTTCTTTGGTGTCTGCTGAAAGTTCTGTAAGATGCCACAGATCCAGACACCTCTATCTGGTCACCCTCTTGGCTGCCCTGCAAGCCTCCCGCCTGCTGCCTCACGCTGCCCAGTACTGAACTATATTTAAGTCATGATTACAATACACTAAATACGCAAACATTAATCCAGTCATATTACTGGAAAATAATACAAACAGCCCCAGGGCCCCATCCTGTGAATGATTATAAAAGCAAGCAGCTTGTCAGAATTATTTGAGAACACAAATAGGCTGTCATGAGGCATAGTTACATTTGCAGGTCTTTATCTGATTGGTAACTTCAGACAAACCTGTATTACTTCCCATCTTTCTTTAAATACCTCCTTCACAAAAAAAACCCCAAACCAATTAGATTAGTTTTAAAATGGTCAGAAATGTCTCATCAAAAGCACTGAGGATAATGTATGCTGTCTTAGACTTCGTATTTCCAAACCATTACAAGTTTGTCATTTTTTCGCCCCACTGAGCTATCAACATGCATATCCCTCATTCTCCCTTTCATGATACCCAGATCATGCTCTATAAGAAAAGATTCAGACATTAAATTCCATCTATATACCATCTGGTGACTGACATGCACTTGCAATTAAGCAGATATTGAAGCATTAATCATCTTGCAGTTCCTCCTTGAAGACACTTGAGTCTCACATGACTCTCACTGTGCCTCAGTTACTAACTGTAAGGATGGCTCATGTCTGAGGCTGCTGCGAGAAGCTGGGGTACCGCCTTGGGGGACTGATCTTTCCAGTTTCACCCCAGCATTCTGCCTGTGTAGGGACCTGCTTTTGGCTTCTCTGTTGAGACAGGCAGAGCTATGGTCCAGCTGAACACAGCTGGCCAACATCTGCAGTTGAGGTTTTGTTTCAGGAAAGTGCTTAGCTCCAGCCCATGGAGGATGCTGCCAGCACAGAAACTGCAGCAGGAATCACTGAGAGGGGCCCAGAAGTGCCCCTGTGCACAGTTTTTAGTCCTTAACGCCACGTCACCCCTAGGATCAGCGCTCCCACACCTGTTGGGGATGTTAAGCTGCCTCTCAGTAGGCAAGAAGACAAAGATGATGAGAGGCGGCAGCTCTGTGGTGAATGCTCTGGCCCAGCTGCTGATACTCCTCTCTGAGATACACAACTGTCAGGTACTAGTGCTGGGCAAGCTTTTATTTCCTAGACCCAGGGCTAGAAAGCTATTTGAGCGTTTCTATGACAAATGGTGAGGGAAGCTCTGTGGTCAGCAGGGAGTCTGGCTCACGCTCTCATCCAGGTCCTCGCTGCCATTTTCCTGGGGCCACAAGTACTTCAAAAGCCAAGAAATTCCACCAGCCTGACAGCTGATGAGAGATGCTGGGGTGAGGATCTCGCAGGCTGCTGCAGAAATGCCTTTAAATAGATCATGAGCCTGTCCCACAACATTAACTTTCTATGACAGACTAGTGGAAATCACTTCCCTGTGTTCACCACACAAGTGAGAAGTGTGTTTGCATAGACAGTGATGTTCTTGAGCTTCCAAAGGCAAGATTTTGGTGGACTTTCATCTGTCCTCCAGTTGATTTCACTTAGGACGTCAAGCATACAGCTTGATGCATGTTCCCACTTTAAGTGAAACCTCTGCAATGCACACCCCAGCTCTAAATTTACTGTTTGGCTTTGTGTCATTTCCCAGAGAATTCATTTCAGACTTTTTGTTTGCTTGGGGGTTCTGAGGGATGTGGTTGAGGTTGTCTTCAATGGAACACACCCAGGCTGTAGCACCCTGTGGAAATGGATGGGCAGTGAGAATCACACCTGATAGCTGAAGAGCTGTACTAAGGGGTCAGGAATCTGAAGGCACTGTTGACATCTGTCAACCCCTTTAAAAACTCTAAACCCTGTTCACTCAAACACTTTGGCATGCTTAAAGATAAAAACAGTCCTTGTGTAGCCATTAGCAGGAAAGCTGGTATAGAAGCCATTTGCAGGATGAAGACAATTGTTTACAGGTCTCTTCAGTTGTCATGCTGAAACAAAGACAGCAGAGAAAGAACAAACTCTCTCCTTGCAGCCGCAAACTTTGTTCTACACACTCAAGCAAACACACTCCTACCTAATGCAGCCAGACTGAGCAACAACACAGCCCCAGCTAGAACTGTGTCACTGGGCGATCCCAGTGGATGGGATCCAAAAGCGGTAGCTGCATTAGGGCACCTTCCACCTTCCATCTCACCTTGAAATGGGAAGATATGTCTGGAAGAGCCAAGAAAACCTCTACACATAGCTGAAGAAGCTTTTCTTCTTGTTGTTCTTGGACTAAAGCCCTCCTGCTATTCACAGCCACAGCTGCTGGTCACTTGGCTGCCTACAGTCCCAGCCTGAATGGAGGGCATCGCGCCAGCTCATGACTTGGCAGGACACTTCTTGCCACAGTGCTACTGCCAAGCGACCGTGGGCTGAAGCGGGCAGGCTGCCTGCACCACGTCTTGAGTGCCACTGCTTCTGCGGCAGCTGCTTCTTTGCAACCGTAATGGAGAGCTGGCACTTTGTCCTACCAAAACTTGAGCAGGACATACTTTGTCCTTCTGGCCACAGGAGCTGAGACTCTGAGCACAAAAATTTCTGCCCCTTAGAGGAGAGGGACCTTTGTTTTGTTCAACAGTAAAATCCCAGCTCATCCCCTAAACACTGTCAACCAAGAGAGCAAAGCACAAGACGGGGTCTCTATGGTCCAACACAAGGTCTTTCACCAGCCTGACCCAACCCTCACCTCCTGTTGTGGGAGCAGATGCTCTCTTGAACTCCAACTGCCCCATCCCCAGAAGAACAGATCAGTTCTGCAAACCACCAGCAGACAAAAGAAGAGCACAGAATCTACATCAAACAGGCCTGCAAACATACTTAAGAAGAACAGAACAAAGCAGAAACTACTTCAACCATGGCATTCATGGCAAAGGCCTGCAGCCTTAGAGGGGAATGGAAAAAAAACCAACACAAACCAGAGAGAGACAGACAGGGAGTCTGTGGGCATCTCTGTCTGCCAAGCAGACAGGCGATCATGTAGTAGGTGTCTAAAAACCCATTTAGGCCATCTAAACTGTCGAGATGTATGCGACAACTTATTCCGAAGCTTCCAAAGGATTTAGACCAACCGAGGTTTTTTTAATGCTTATTAAAGATATCATGAGACTTTCGTTCCAGACCTAAATTCTGGGCACATGAGAAAATTAAAAGGAAACTCAGCGTGTCCAAATCTTTCTCCTCTTCTTACCAATGAGGTATCCGCCAGAAGAATAGAAAAATCACTCATGGCTCTCCTCCGAATAATTCTTTGAGCAATGTCTAGAATGCTGGATTGACCAAGAGCCCTCTACCAGAAAAAAATATAACCCTTCATGGCCACATTTCTCAAAGTCTATTATTTAATTTGGTTATTATAGACTTCTATGATTGCTCTAATTGGTAGATTAAATGTATCCTTCCTTCTGGTTATTTTCTCTGTATAGAAAATTCTTTATTTCCAGAACAGACTTCCTCTTAACTATTCAACAGACTTCACCCAGTATATGTTCTATGCTACATCCTTGTCACATGCTTGCTTTTCTGTGTTTAGATCGTAAATTCTACACTTCAATTAGCATCCAAAGAAATGTTATTTTAGCCACACTGCTTCATAAAGTGGAAGAAAAGAACCCCTTCATTTCTAGAGCATTAAAAACAGTTGTAGCATCAACCGACGGTCAAGCTCATGTCTCCCAGAACACTCATGTCAGCAAAAGATTAAGGCTTGTAAGCTAAATTCTGCCCTCCCTGAAATCAATAGAGATTTGTCACTAACTTTACTCATGCTAGGATTATCATCTTTACTTAAACTTACAAGAAGCTTATACTCATCCAGTGGAAACACTGCTACCGGAGCAGGCAGTCCTTTTCGCTCTCACATCCAGGCTATGCAACCCACCCAGGTCACCATGTCTCAGTATCAGAACTGCAGACTGACAGAAGGACTAACCCACACAGGGAAAATTGTTTCCTGCCAGTTACACTCCATGGGTATTGTTGGAGCAGGGAAGAGAAAAGCAGGGGTAGCTCAGAGCGCTCACGCCAGTGCCATTACAGATCAGCCTCAATCTCTTTCAAAACCTTCCCAAAAGTTGGTAGCTATAACAAGATCATTTCCCAGCAGCAGCCTATGCTGGTGAGTAAAATCCTGCATTCTCACTGGGCTCAGCAGAGCATGCATGGACTCTTTGGCGAGGTTGCCCATTCTGCACCGAGGGCAGCGGGCAGGGTGGAGGTGGCCAAGCTGGGGACTGGTGGAGCCTGGCAGAGGCACCAGTAACCATGAGACTGGGACGGCGAGAGAAACTGGGCCTTACGAATGGGATGGTGTTCAAGGATCAGCAGAGAAGCTGTTCTGAAGAGGCAGTTTCACTGCTCCTCAAATGCTGTATCTGGTTTACAAATCAAATCAAGCTCCAAGGTATCACTTTCCTGGGTGACAGTCAATTCTCTTGCTCTTCATAGACAAACTGCTGGCAGCTTTTATCTTCCCGTATGTATGTTGCATATCTGTATGCTTTAAATTCAGGTCACCTGGAACGTCAAAGGAAATCTGCTTATTTTTGTAGAAATTCCCTACTGTGAATTCACTATTTTAATGAAATAATCATAATACTTGCTTTTTAATTATTAGTATAATAATTTCTCATCGGTTTGTGCTTTGTTACTTTCTTTCAAAGCCAGAACAGTCCTGAGAACAGTTACAAAGTTTCCTACTGCTCATGGCACTGTTTATAGAGCTAATTACCTATACAAAGAAACAAGCAATATAAGCTGAACCATCACTGAGCCTTTGCCAATGTAAAATGAATACGGGTGTGCCAAGAAGCCAAGAAATGTACCTTACTAAGCACTCCCTAAACCAGTATGATTTCAGCTAAACTTCCAGGCCCAGTGCCCCATTCCTGCGGGTATTTCTGGGCCCACAGACCCAGGCTGCTCAGATGTGGTGGGCAACTGGCCATGGAATCTCCTTACACACTGGTGCAAATGGCTGCCCTCAAAGGGCTCCTCTGGGACCAGAGACGTACCCGTCAGGCTACAGCAACAAACAGCAAGACATGGAGAAGAAGAGGAGCAGCAGCTGGTAGTCTTAAAGTTGACAGTAAAATGCAAAAGCAATGTTGGATGTTTACAGACCCTGGGATCACCACCAACAACTTTGACTTAAAATACGAGCAAGCTTGTTAAAGAAACCATTCTTGCCATGGAGGGCTTCTGGATAATCCTTTGCTTCCCACACACAACTATATTTGGTCACTGCTACTTCAGTTTTAGTAATTTCCACTGTAAGCAGCAGCAAAAATGAGGAAATTGTAAGGCAGACAGAAGATGCAGTAGTCCTTTCCTTCCCCATTTTAATTTGCACTTTGGAGACGGTGTTCTGAGAGTGCAGGAGCTGCTGAAGCACTGGCAACTCGAGTCCTGCCTGACACTGCTTTAGTATCTCAATATGGCAGATTTAGGTCCATGTTTTTCAGCCCTCTCTAGCACTTGGAAATTATTTTAGTGTTTTTATTAACTCATTCCTCTTCTAATTTAATTTACATGGTAAAAACATCTAAAACAGATTTCAGACTTTCATAATTGCTATCACTTTTCAGAGTAATATGCAAGTGCTGGTGAGAAAATAAGATGTGTAGTGAAAGCAAGTTCTTATTTACCCTGGAAATAATTCAAGGCAACTCAGCTCCTTCAGTACTCTCATTTTAGATGCCCTCCTGCTCCCTGTTACCCCAAACTCCAAGAGTTTATTGTCTTGAAAGATGTAATATGACAATTCAAAGAACATTTTACATCTTTCTCCCCTAGGCGAGATCAAGCAGAAACAAATAGTCAACTACAAGGTGATGCACCAGTGCTTCAACAAGGAGTGTATGTGTGTCCTCAGCGTAGAGTCTGTGCACTAAGCACAAAATGTTTGGTAGCTCCAGCATCTGCTTTCGGAAGTTTCTTCTAAAATTTCTTAAAAGTGCAGAACACAGTATAAAGGCAACTATGCAGAAAAAAACCAAACCAAAACAAAAAACAGTTTGTCATGATCACAACTGTAACAAAAATCTAATGATCTTAATCAGCTTCCTTACTCGTGAGCTGGTTGAGGCCAGTTTAGGCCCCTGTCCCGGCTGCTGCAAGGCTGAGGATGGCAGCAACTCTGGACTCCACGAGAGACACTGCATCACTCCTCCACCAACACCTCCCGAAATGACCCCAGGCTTGCTGCTGGCACACAGCCTACCACACAGACGTGAGCACCATTTCATTTTGTTAAACTCTGCCACAATAAAACCTTTCCTTCTTAATATCTCAGGCGGACAGCTGACAAGTGAAAATGTCTGAAGGCTTTTTCTATAAATTAGAAGTTGATAGATGTGTCTGTTCTTGACAAAAAATAAATTATTCTGAACCTCCGGCAGATGACATAGCTGTTAAAATGAGAGTTATGCTGGTAGTAGCGCTGGGCAGGAACTCTTGAGTGGCAAGATGGGCAGGGAAGCCATGAAATCTGTGCATCAATCAGACACAGCCTCTTCTGTACACTGATGACTATCACTGTGATAAGACTCGGGTATTAATAACTAGATAAAACGACCTCCCTACGCCCTGCAAAAATGATTTTCTATGCATGGCACACCTTCAAGAGGTCAGTAAAACATTTTTAGTATGACATACACTCGGCCACATGCCATAAATAAGAGCACACATTTGACCCAGCCATGACTTCCAGTGACAGCTTTTTAAGTCCCAAGATGAAGTCACAGTCCAGTTAAGGACAAAAAGGAAACCGCAATTTGTGCTCTGTGTGCCAGGATTTTACCCACATCCCTTTTCAGCCCAACCTGCCTAACATGCAGCAAAATACTTTCATCATTGCTCATTTGTCTTTCACACTTTTACCTCCTAAACCCCACAAATTTAACATATTTCCACGATGCTTCTCTTCTTTGCTAAGGCAAACAGCTATGCCACTGTGGTGCCTTCAACACCAGTTTTAAAACTTTATGTCCACATTGTACATTAATTACTTGCCTGAGTACATCCTCATAGTTGTATAAGGTCCTACCTAGTGTGGTCACACAGAATCACAGAACCACAGAACCGCAGAGTTACAGAATAGCTGGGGTTGGAAGGGACCTCTGGAGATCATCTTGTCCAACCCACCTGCTAAAGCAGGTTCATCTAGAGTAGATTGCACAGGAATGTGTCCAGGTGGATTTTGAACGTGTCCAGAGAAGGAGACTACACAATCTCTCTGGGCAGCCTGTTCCAGTGCTCTGGGAAATCATGTCTGACCAACCTGATAGTCTTGTATGATGGTATGACTGGCTGGGCAGACGAGGGGAGAGCAGTAGATGTTGTCTACATTGACTTCAGCAAGGCTTTTGATAGTCTCTCACAACATCCTCATAGGTAAGCTCAGGAAGTGTGGGTTGGATGGGTGCAGGGTGAGATGGATTGAAAACTGGCTGGATGGCAGAGCTCAGAGGGTTGTGATCAATGGTGCAGAGTCTGGTTGGAGGCCTGTAGTTAGTGGGGTTCCCCAGGCGTCAGGCAAGTGGAGCAAAGATACTGTATTGAGCAAGCACATCAGAGCTGCATAGTCTGGTTTGGTTGTTGCCACACATCTGGGCACAGTGCTGGCACATGCGCATCCTGCTCACCAGCACCAGCTGGGCAGGAATCAGGGGACAGCACAGACCGGGGACTGTTCCCACCACACTGCACCAGTGAGGTGTCCCCGTGGCAGCGTGGGACTCGAGCTCCTTCCCCACTCACTCAGTGCTGAGCGAAGGATGGTGTCTACCACCCAATAAATCTTTGAACTAAATTGTATCACCATGCTTCACACTCCTGGTACACATTTATCTGTATAAATGCAAGCCTTGCTGAGAAATGTATCTGTCAGACCAGATGGACCACAATCTGCATCAGTTTTTGGTAGAGACGTGGCCCAAGTCTGTGAAAGAAAAGTCCCACTGTGTGATTACCGATCTTCTGAGCATGACTATGATATTATCCAAAGATGTATTTCAGTGTGTTGCCTCAATGTCACACAGCAAATAATACTGAATTTAACAGATGATTTCAGAAACATGACAACACCACATTCTGGGAATGAAAAAGAAAAGTTTCATATGCCAAACTTTGAGAAAAAAAAAGTTAATATTTTTACTAACTAAACAAAACAATAACATCTATCATGAGGGAAGAACTCCTGCCTGTGGAAACCCTAAATAATGTAAAATGATAATTACCATGGTGGTTGATTATAACTATAAAACAAATAGTAGTGACAGACCGGTATTTTTATGGCACTGAATTAACAAGATGATAAAAATTCTGCCAAGCTACAAATACATTTGTTTATGTTCTGCTCTGATTTCGTAAAATATGTAATTTCTAAGTGAGAAAATGAAATGTCTACCTCAAAGGAAGGTTTTTTGACAAGTTTGAACCCTATTACTCAGAGACCCAAATTCCACTAACAGCAGCTGGGAAAAAACAAATCCTTCAGTGTCACAGAGCAGATTCCTTGTTCCATCTTCCTGCTACAGGGAAGTATAAATTGGATTGTGAACCAGATTTAATTAAATTTAGCTTTAATTGTTACAGCTGGAGAAGAAGAAAGCTCCCCCCAGCCCAAGGCTCCTGCTAATGGGAATAGAAAAAAAATATCCACTGTGAGACTGTTTGTAGGTAACCACTGCTCGCTCACTCAACAACAGTAGGATGAAGAATAGTATCTGCTAGTAAGCGAACTTTCGGCTAAAATCATTTGCATATTTCCAGCTCCCCTGCAAACAATCTTCAATCTGTTAGAAATGAAAAAAAAAAAAATACCACACATTTTTTTTAATTAGATGAAATATCAGAATGAACAAAATTTAAAGCTGATGATTTGTAGAACCCACTATCTGCATCGTCTTTCTGCATTAATGCACTGGTTTGTCTATTCTGCAAACGTCTCTCTCCAAAAGACATCTGGGTGGCTGGGGTTCCCAGCAGAGCTCCAATGGCTGCTCTGTGGCAGCAAAGACACCAAGAACAGCTGTAGGAAACAGATGTGCCACTTAGGGCATTTTCAGTGAAAGGCCAAGGGACGAATCCTCCACACGCTACTTAGTTCAGGATCCCTTCATAAAAAAAGGCCATAAAAAAACCTATTAATGCCTGTGTTTTTAGCCTAGTTTCCCTTGCAAGTAGGCATTCTGGTCGCAAAAGCCTGGCTGGAGTGAGTACAGGAGAAGGGTTGTGATGTGCAGGGCAGGAGCAGGAGCTTTGAGGCCCGTTCCGGGGCTAAAATGAAGTTGAGCGTGAGACACTTAATTTTCCTATGTATGAAGTGCCAGCTCTGAGAGGCACACCAGCAGCCAGAGCAGCTGCATGGCAAAGTGGTAACCTGCAGAAATAGCTATTCATTATTCTGGGAAAAAAACATAGTTTGGTGATTCACAGAAAGCAGCGTGCAACTTGGTGAAGAAATCAAAGATGTGAAACCTACGTTGGAGAAATCTCTGTCCTGTAAAAAGCCCGTTCTCCAGACATGAGCAAAAAACTAAGGGAACTTCTGGAAAGAATAAATGTAATAAACACAGATGCCAACTGCAGAAGAAAGGAAGGGTACTCAGAAGGACAAACCAGACATGCCAGCAAGCCATAAGAGACTCATATGTTTCTGATAATTTGCCAAAGGAGGCTTTATCCTCAGTTAAGGATGACAAGAATACTCTACTCTTGATACTGGTTTTACAACAATGCTAAATTTCCAAATGTTTGCCTTAAGC
The DNA here is from genome assembly GCF_036013475.1 of Columba livia. Taxonomy (NCBI): domain Eukaryota; kingdom Metazoa; phylum Chordata; class Aves; order Columbiformes; family Columbidae; genus Columba; species Columba livia. The sequence continues at coordinate 176,305,055 of NC_088602.1, forward strand.
CAGTCAGGAGTACTGGGAAAGGAGCTGAAATGAAACGATAAACTAAGGTGCAAAGTGGCTGCTGTGACCAAAGAACATCTCCTGGAAAGGGGCAGGGGGAGCAGAAATGCCAGCGTGTTCTACGCAAGCAAATCACTTCTGCTTCGAATAAGTTACTGAAGCTCTCATCAGAAATATTTATAAAACAAAAATAGAAAGATAAGGAGAAACCAGGTCAGTTCCTGAAAAACAAAACTCTATGCTGGCAAGATATTAGAGTTACTTGAGCTTATCAACAGATAGTGGGCAACTGAAACCCAGCTGACCTTCAGTCTCAAGTTACCTGCAGTCCTTAGCCTCAAGTTATTGTATTCCCATTTAATTTAAAACATATCAACAAACCTTAAAGTGCACAAAAAATATAGATAACCTGAATGTAACCTTTTGAGTTTCTGCAAAACCTGCATTTTGGCTGCAGCTTCCTTCTGGCACCTAGTCTGTCAAAGTACAGAGAGAGCGTTTACTGAAGGATCAGTCCTGTGCCCTCTACCTGGACATACATTTTCACCTTAGTGCTAATCTACTGCTTTACCACTTTGGCATCCTCCTAGTCTGTCATAATCCAGCCACATAAAAATCCCAAGCAAATGAACGGCACATCTGAAAGCAGTTCAAGTCATCCTTGTTGACTCCGCACATGCAACACAGACACCTGACGCAGTGTAAAACTGTAGATCAGTCACATCTGAACTGGGCATATCTGAAAAACCTCCTCTGCAGCTTCTCTATCCAACAACCACCTTTTCACAAGTTGCACCCTCCTCAGGACACTCATCTATAAGCCCATCTCTGTTTGCAACTCATGGTATACCTGTGCAGTGCTGCACAAAGAGCCAAGCCCAGATGTGACTGTAGCAACATGACACACATCAAACACTAATGGTGAAGCCACAGTGGTCTTTAGCTGACTCACCACTATATGGGTGGAATGACCTGTTTGTGAGCACGTGCACAAACACCATTCGGAAAGGTACAAGACTATTACTGTAAAATTTGTTCCACCTTCAGGCAGGGCTGGAAACTGCATGATCCTGGTGTTCCACACCGAATTTCTACTACAAATAGCAAAGTGCAAATGTCTGGAAGTCCAAAGGCAAGTTGCAAATTCTAAACCAAGTAGTCTCATCAAGAAGTTTGGAGATATATTTTTACTTGTTTACACAGACTTTCAGGTTATAAGGAACAAGAATAAGATAGCCAGAACATGCCGAGAAGGGTTCTGAATATAATTTGCTTTTATTTACTTTGCAAGAAAAATAGCTGGTAGGAGGAAAAAGAAAATAACTTTTTATCTAGAATGGAAAGCAAAGACAGTAAGTGCTCAGATAGTATTTAAGCATCCTGCAGGTCCAGCCTCTCTGACATGCCGTTCCATGTAATGCTTCTTTCCTTGTCTGTTAAACCCTGTTTCATCCCAAATTAGCATTGCTTTTGACCCATGAGAAAACAAATGAACTTCAGGTATGACGAAAGGCTGATCAGAAAACTCAACAGAACTCCAACACCCAGATCCTGCTGTAGATGAACCCAGCTAACCTCACCAGGAATGTATTCTCCCTATCTCCAAACAAGAGTAAATTTGCTTGGCGAACAGCCACTCCTCCTGCACAGAACTGTATCAATCACCCTGAAACTATTTGTAAATATAATTGAAATCTACTGAGAAGTTACAACTAGATTTTTTTTTTTTTTTAATTATTATCTTTTTTTAACCCTAGAACTAGATTTACAAGATTGCTTGAGAGACAGGAGCTGGCAAAAGCCTCCCTTGGTCTGGGCCGTCAGTGCACATGGCACCCAGCCAGGCTGAGCTCAGCCTCCCCCCTGCACGCTGAGCCCAGCAAGCTTTTCCCCCTCTCCACAGAGTCTTCTAACCACACAGGTAAGATTCCGATCAGAAAAGCCAGCAGCTCAAATAAAAAAAGCTGTCTGTGAGCCAGCTTGCTAGGAAAAACTTTTCCAGCAGACCTACGAGCAGTTCACACTCCAGCCAAACAAGCTGCTTGAGCTCCTCAGAGTAGGTGGAAAAGCTGCCCAGAATTAGGGGAGTCTCCGTCTGGAGCTATGTGAGGAGATGGTGACTGGAGACCTCTCTCATGTCCTTCATCTGGAACAGTTTAACTCTTCTGAAAAATTATTTGTTTCTTGAATCATCATTAACGCTAGATGTAAAAACCGTATTTTGATAGAAATGTAACAGATCTCAATTTCAGGCTAGGACACTTAAAACTTTGAAAAGGGATCCTTCCTTTCAAAAAAATCCTCACTGCCATCCTACCAAGGATGCTGCTCACCCTGACCGGCCTCCGTCCCCCGGGTGCCTTGCTGGGAATCCCGGGCCCGGCAGCCTGACTGTGCTCCTGCAACTGCCCCATCGCCAGCACTGCAGATCTGCCACGTTTGGGGGAGTAAAGGAAAGGTGGTTTCAAAGCATATCTCAGCCCCTGAGGCTGCACGGACAGCATAGCCAGAAGTGATCTAAAAAAAAACCAACACAAAAACCTAAACAAATCCAGAAAGTCCTTAAGGATTCCTATTAAACAAAGGACAGCAAACATGCCCGTTCTAAAGCACCTAAAGATTTTAATTAGAACTTCTCTCCTCTGCAAAGTTTCAGTGTTTTGATTTATTAAAAGGTTGTAATAAAGATGTAAACAAAAGTTCAAAACTTTCCCATTTCCTGCAGGAGGGAAATTCTGTTTTGTTTTGTTTTTTAATATGTCATTAGTCAGTGTGATTCAGATAGAAATGTTATAATTTAAATCTCCAAGTAAAAAGAACTGAACAACTGCTGCCAAAGGAAATTTAAGGAAGGAAAGAAAAGCCTTCAGTGACATAACAACAGCGGATCCAGGAGAAGCAGCAACCTTGCAGAGGCTGCATTTGGCAGGGGGATACCAGACAAACCTGTCAGCATTCTCATGAGTCCCAGACTTTTTCCAATTTGCACCTTCAGATCTATGCATTTGTTCACCAAAAACATAATAAGAAAAAGTGCTGTCCTTGTTCCTCATGCTGTCACTCATCACATACTCCATCAGCTCAGCGCTGTGGCACGTCTCAGACACTCCATCTTATTAGAAACCCGCACTCGTTCACATCTTAGCTATGCAAGAGAACACACTGTCTGGCTGGCCATTCCTCCTATAAAGCCAAATGTATCTGTCTCTCCTGTGGGCAGGGTTCACCACCACCCACGTCCTTCCTCTGAACTACTCTGTGCTCAGGGGACTTCGGTATGATGCTCCCAAGCAAATGAATCCAAAACTACCTTGGTATCATTGCAGGTCTCCTTTCAGAAACGGGTTTTTGGATGCCTTCCCTGTATTCCCCCTGCCCTAGACAGGTGTCTCAACACCTTCAGCCATCACTCAAGAGCCTGTGTTCATGCTCTCTGAATGTGGGGAGGGAAGGACAGCAAGAACTTTAAGTGCTTGGGGACAAAAGACAATCCTTTCACTATCTTTTTTACGCTGGTACTAGACAGACATGTAAAACACAGTGATTTGCAGGATGCTCCTCTCCATTTACCAAGATGTTTCACTTAGCAGGCATATGCTCCCTCTGTATTCCCCATATGTTTTGGGGTTTTTTTCTAAACAAATTTAGAGGAGTGGAATCATTTGCTCCACTCTAGGCAGCTTATATGAGAAACACTTGCAAGAGCGGGAGAGGACAGAAAAATCTACTTCAAGAGAAGATTTTAAATCTTTCAGTTCAAAAACACTTCTGCAAAAATACAGAACAAGGTTCTGCAACATTAAGGGCATTTCTTATTAAAGCCTGTAGACATAAACATCTTAATATGGGTGCGCTACTTAAGATGAAATATAGTAAGGGTCAGATCAGCTCAGAAAGGTGTGTCTTTCTGGCATAAAAAGACAAAATATTGCACTCTTTTCAATACGAGACATCTTTTGTTAAGATTTGGTGAAGGAAGCCATTTACAGCTCACAACAGCAGCTGTATTGGTCAAATGAATGCATGTGCAGTTGTGCTTATTCTTCTGTGGTACATAATGGTGACCTTTCTATCACCCATGTCCATCTAAATCTCAAACCACTGTTTGACAAATGCAGCACATACAGGAACAATGTGTTTTTCGTGCAGTGTTAAGTATCCTATGCTAGAACCCACGTAGGCAAGACAGGGGCTATTGTGGCTGAGGGTGAAGACAGTACAGATGGCAACACCTGGGAAACAGGGATTTTATTCTCAGCTTTCACTAAATCCTCATGTGACCTAAGATAGAGTCTCACTTTCTTCTGTGACTGAATTTGCAGTGGCCCTGCAACTTATTCATTCCTTTCAAGAATTTTTTGTACCCTCATTTTTTTAAGTTCTTATAAAAAAAAAAAAGGAAAAAAGGGAAAAAAAGAGAAAGAAGTGAGTTGTTTGGGTTTTTTAATAAGGGAAAGGGTATTTGAGTACAAAGTTGGATTGTTAACAAAGAATCAAAAGCTGGCAACCACCTACTTTCATGCTGTTTTTTTTTTAAAAAAACCCCACTTTTAAATGGAGGAGTATTATCTTCAGATGAAGCTGTCTAGGAGTAGTCAGTGTGAATAAAAGCAAAAAACTTCAGTTTGACAGGACTGTATTTGGCCATTCATTCTCTAACATGGGCCACTTATCACTCCCTACAATCCAGTTCACCTCAGACAACAGCAGGCAGGCGAACCCAAGCTCTGACATTCAGACAAAGCACTGGAGGGGGAGGACGAGTCCATCTTTGTGTTCTGAAAGGCAGATCTAACCAATTCTTTGAGGAAAAGGGAAATCCAGCAGGATAAAAATCCAGCAGCCATCCTATCTACTGCAGGTACAATCAAAAGCAGAACTGTTAGTAATATTGTATCAAATTTGGTGTTATGAGATAAGGGAAATCTTACTGCCTATTTTTGCACTTGTTAAACAACAATATCCATCTGACTTTTCCCTTTGCACACTGCAGAGGTGCAGCTTAAGCTGACCTAAGCTGGATCTACAGCAGCGCATCTGCGCTAACATGTGTTATGCCTGCTCAGGGTGTTGATCTTGCTAAAAACTAACGAGGTAAAAAAGATTATCCTTCAGATCAGGTCTCACTGCAACCACAGCGCTGCCAGTGTGAGAGGAAGCAGACAGCAAGAATATACGAATGGGGCTAAGAAGGTTACTGCAGACCAGACTGGCCAAGGGACCTAAGGGGCAGATGGGCTGAAGCTTTGGCTGATCTTTGTCAGCTGACTAGCTGTGGGGCGCTGTGGACATGTATGGTTCCACCTTCCCTTCTCTCCCCTGTTTCTCACCCCTTCTCACTCCAGAGATAAGATGCATGTGGCTGCATGATCTGTCACACTAAGGCGTGAATCCAACTAGAAAATTTAAAAAAAAGCAGGTGAGGGAATTGAGGGTAAGGTTTGTTTACATCCATGCCAATTGCCTTATCATAGGGTTGCATTATCACTCTGGTCTAGGAGAGCTCGTTTTCCACCCTGCTTCTCTCAGCCACCAGTTCAGAGCATCTGCCGACTGACACGCGCCTGGTCTGCTCCTCTTTCCATTGCTGACAGAGGGACCCCAGAGGAACAAGCCCCTTTCCAAAAAGGTCTGATGACTACAAACCACTGATCTCCATATAACCCATTTCTGCGTCGGCGAACAGATCAGTAGCACCTGAAATGGCAAGCGGCAGCCCCCCATGCCAGTGATTCAGGGAAGGGCAAGAAGAACAACTGTAGCACACAGGCGCAGTGGCACACAGACAAACATTCACTTAAATTATTCAGTTGTGCGGTCACATGTCAGAAGAAAAGAGTCAAGAAAAGCCCTCTTGGCCCTGTGTGCTGTGCTGTCATCTCATCGCGTGCTCTGCCATTTCCTGCAGCGTCTGGCACAAGTGCTGGCTGGTCTGTCAGCTTTGCATTAGGCACCCCGGTGAAGTACTTGCAAGGCTACATTTCCCTAAAAACGAAGCACCGATGCCTTGGCAATTGTAATGGCACTAATGCCAAGGGCTTGCTGTCTTCCAGTCCAAATCCTACAGCGCAGAGGTGATTTCCATTACTATCAGCCATAAAGTACAATGGATATTGTCAAGCACTTGAGTAAAAATGCATGTGTAAAGCATTAACAAGAAGGATGATATAGCTTCCTCCTTGATAAATGACTCTCTTGCCTAAAGCCTGCAGCAGACACAACCACATATTTCACCTCATTTCCTGTGGAAAAATTTCTTTTTGGTTTTGCGGGTCAGACCATGATTTAACACGTCCACCTCCCTCCTGGGTTTACAGCAGAACAGAGCAGCGATCCACAGGATGCTGTGCCTCAGGAGGGCAAGCACCCATGTCAAGTATTTCAAACGGATATAGTGGCACCTGTGTTAAGGAACTTAATTATTTCTCATTTAGTCAACTACAAATGGAGTCCACAGGGACTCTGGAGCAGGTACAACACCCAGGTTAATACCTCGTCCACCATGTTTGTGCAGGTGGCCCAGTCCCCCGGACACCTGTGACAGGGGGCAGGTCAACCACTGCTGAAAGCCCATGGGAATGTGAAGCAATTGAATTATGGAGGAAGCTGGGGAGGAAACGGTCTGTCATATAATTGCTTCTTCATGTGTGCATTTAAGCCTGAGGCATGGAGGTGCCAGGATGTTATTCACTTGTGAGGAAAAGGAAATACCTTATCCTGTAGGTCTGGTTATTTTTATTGAGGAGAAAAGTCTCCCATGAGAGGAGCTGAAATGGCCAGTCCCAGATAGGTAGGGCACAGATCTATGGCACTGCTCTGGACTGCTCCCTTTTCTGAAGAGCTGGTTACAACATTATCCTGTGCATCTGAAAGGGACAGATTTGCCAAGCAGGAGCTTGGCCAGGTCACCAGCTGGTCACACATATGCTAGACAGGGACACATACTGCTCTCTTCTGAAGGAGCAGAAACATGCCTCCTTGCTGTGTGCCACAGCAAACTGACTTGAGTCAACATCTCTTGCACCAGTGGGATGCCTCTTGTAACTACAGCAGCACTTCCCTTATTGCTGCTGATCTTTCCCACTCATTTTTATTCTGTTAGGATGCAATATATCTGATGTCCCAAGGCAACTGCTGACGTAAAAGCTTCATGGAAGATGATACCCAGTGCATATTATGGATCAGAGGCATTTAGCAAGAACTTCTAAGTCCAGATGTTGGAAAGCTAACACAAAAGAAGTTATGAACACTTACAAACATACTACTCAGGAAAGAGAGTAGTTACAGCAATTAAATGAGGAACAAAACCAAGTATTTCTTTAATCAAAGGGACTTAAAACTATAAAGCAAATATATCGGAAAGGAAATGCTATGACAAAAAATCCATTCACAAGAACAAACAAAGGATTTGTCTCAGGAGGTAGGAATTATGATTATTATAAATATCACATCAAATGCAATGGATAACATATTTCCACAAACAAATGCATTTGAGAGAATTCTATAAGGAACTGAATACAGTGTTAATGCTTTCCAGGTGTAAGTCGATAGCTAGAAAACCACAGTAATGACAAGCCCATAACTATGGCAGAATAAGAAGCTCTAATGGGGAGATAATCTTCCCAGAATTGCCTCTCAGCAGAGCTCAGCTGGCCTGGCTTGATTTCGCTTATCATTTCCAAACTTAAAGCCATACCACCAACTTCAACTCAGCCAATCTCCAAGCCATCAGAAAGAGTAACCTAGGCAAAGATCCATGCCTTTAATGCTATGGGTTTGGTTTGGGTTTTTTTGCTGACATCCTAAAAACACGTCCGCAACAAAAAATTAAAAAGCTCCTGGGGCATCAATGCTATAGGAGAAAGGAGAAAAACTAAGTAGGTACAAAATGCACAGGGATGAAGAGCCAACAGAATGAAAAGCATTTCCCCCTCTAACCTTTCCAGCTAAGTGTTTCCCTCATGGGTTCACTGTTGCTGTTCCCAGTGTCTGCCATGACCTTGCACCGGCTGCTGGTCCTCAGAGCCGAGCGTGTGATGGACCCCAGCTCAGAGCAGCCCTGTTCCACACAGCCAAGCACCAGGGGCTGTTACACGGGCGTTCCCAGCTCAGTGTTTTTCTTCCTACTCTGCATGTCCTCTCCTTTCTGCGCTCCAAAGACACAGTTGTCCATCTTTCTTAAAACCTTTCAGTCCTTTATGCTCCTGCTCCATAATTTCTTCCTACTCAGCTTTTCCAGGCTACTGGGGATGGAGAACGGATGGGAAAAGGCTTATACATCATACCCTTGATTGCTGCCAGGGAGTGAAAAAGAGATGACAGGGTCTCTCTTCCCTTGCTGCCATCATCTCCTGAGGAGGTGAGAGCGTCTTTGCCACTGCATACACACTGCAGCAGGGGAGGACATGTGTTGAGATGATCAGGGTATCTTCTTGCCTTCTCCTGACCCTAGTGAAGTCGGGCACAAGGGACCTAAGGGCTACAGAGATTATGGTACATTTCATTGTCAGAGTTCACAATCAATTCTCCTTCCTCAGCTGCTCCCCCTCATCATGACTCTATCTTACTCTCCTGTGGTTAACACGAGCCCCCAAGCTACAGGTGCTCATCAGCCGTGACTCACAGAGGCAGCTGTTATTAAAACAACATGCAATTAATACTGCAGTGAACTTCCATGCTGTCTTCTTGAAAGCACTATATGAAGTGAGGCAGCTATGGGCACAGCCACACGGGGCCTAGGGAACTAAGGCAGAACGACTTAGGCACCTGAGTTCCTACCGGAGGAATTAAGGGCACAGCACCAAAGAAATGGCTGAGAAGCAGGACAAGGAGCTGCGAGTGAGAGATTTCTGACACCAAAACCACCTCCTCCTGCCAGCTACAGGCTTGACCCCTTGCACACTGACAGACACAACGCCTGGCATTGATGGCAAAGGAAATCCAGGAGGAGTGAACAATTTGGGTATAGAGAGAATACGAGACACATTTACCCGCATACTATAATAGCACTTTTGAAATAGCTCATTTGAAAGCTCTGCTGCAGGTTTGCATACTAACAACTTCCTCCAGCTTCCTAAGGAAAACATTTTGTTCTAGGTGTCAAGAAGCCCATTTCTACAATTCAAATACACAGACATCTGTAGGACGATGAGAGGAAATTGTGTGCAATGCTGCCTTCAGTGTGCAAAACTAACATCTGCATAGTCACAAGCAGTTTATTGTCCAAGTTCAAAAGCAGGAGAGCCCTACAGCTGTCTACATCTACTTTCAGCAGCTGGGCCCATAAGAGAAAATAAGTGCTACCATTGAGGAGAGTGCAAGAGGTTCCATTACACATGGCAAAATGCCTAAAAACAAGAAAGAAAGAAAGAAAGAAAGGAATTAGAAAACTAGACCATAGTAATGTAAAAATATCTGAAGTATGAAAAGCTGCTGTAAATTGTCTGGCAACATTTGAACCAATCTACATTTACAGTATGATATGCTCATAATCTGTAACTTTACTCATCTTTGAAGGCTCCAAAATGTTGTAGCTATTCTGTATTATCTTGGCTGCAAGTCTAAAATTCTAACTCTAGATATTTAAATGATGCTTTTGAATAGTAAGAAGTTACTTTATCATTCTCCTGTCTGAAAAATGCTATCTGATCCAGAAATCAGGTGATGCACACATTAGTGAGAGGACAAACAGCAGTTAAAGCCAATTCTGGTTTACAAAAATCCCATTTATTATTGAACTGTCCTCATGAAACTTTTCAGCTTGTTATAAGAAACTCAGCACAGTGACCGCATTTTACAGAGCAGAGAAAGTATTGTGGAAAATCCCTAAGTTAAACTTCAAATCCTCAGATTCAAAGAAATCAAGTCTTTTGTGACTCTTGATTAAAAGGTGCCTCTAATATGTAGGGTGACACTCTCATTGCCTCCCAGAAAGGAAAACCATGTTTCCTTCAAAAGTAAAAGGACATTTTTCTGATTACAAGCCTGCCTGGTGACTTGTGCTGTCACGGGCAGCAGAGCTGCAGGGTCAGCTCCCAGGTCATCGTGTCTCTCAGTAAGATGCCACTGGACAAATAAGCTTCTTGTTCACTTACTCCCAAGTCCATTGCATCTTCACATCCCAAAAGTTCCCCTTCTGAAACTTACGTTGTTCATCATTCAACTGAGACACTTCCTGCTCTTTCCTTTTCTCCCTCCACAGAAAAGGTAAAAGCTTTTCCATAAATTTTTTGCCTATAAATATTGTGAAACACCTGTTAATTCTCTATGGTGAAAGCTACTATTTAGTGCTATGACAGATGTCTTCAGGAAGGGTAAAGCCAGAAAGTATTATCAACAGTAAAGAAGCACAGGAGTTTCATGGATTTACAGTGTGTACAATCTAGGTCCTTTAACATCTAACCAACACACTTTCACATACCTAATATATACGGCGCTGAAAGCAACAGTGGCAGAAGCAAGACTGTTAACATGGAATAAGGATTCTGGCTTAGCTCATTAACAGCATATAGCACTTACTAGGAGACTGGCTGGGAGAAAGTGTGATGGGAAACACATCTAATTAAGAGGCTGAAGAACACCTATTTAACTATCAGTCAGATGGAAAGAATTAAATAGCTAACGCTATCAGAAAAGAGGAGATAATGGATGGTACAAGAGCTTTTCAGATAGACTTGAGAGCAACGGTCTGGTGCTTCAGCTTCTGTCAGGTTCCTGGTGTACAGCAGGTCTGGCTGGAAATCCAAAGGTGCAAAGAAAGCGCATTCTTTTCTATGAATTCTGTTTCTTTGGTTTTGTAATACTCGAATCTCACAGACGAAGATCCAGAAGCTCTTCGCTTCTGCAATGCAAATTAGAACCATCTAAACTTAAAATATCACCTTTGGATTTCTTTTTTAACTGTAGCAGAAATTTTGGGAGCAGCAAAGCCCCCCAACAGTGACCGCTACAGCCGGCCCAAATGTCCTGGGTGCACAGTCACCCGTGGGCACCTGCCCAGTTGCAGGGAAGTGCTGTGGGCTGGGCTGCAGTCAGTGGAACAAGCCCATTTTAGGTCTTTTTCCGGGAAGTAAATGCTGTGGAAGACACCTGCCAATCCTCAGAAGTAGAGCCAGGATTTTAATTAAAAACCTTTGGGCCTTTCACCCCAGAACAGTCCAAGCTGCATTATCAGCATTTTACTAATAGCATTTCCGCTGGAGGATGAGCAAATCCTGTTGGTGGAACAATGCTATTGACCTGAGTATAAAAAACAAAACCTATTTTTCAGATCAAGAAGAGGAGAAATCAGTAAATGCAAATTTGGTGAAAGCTGCCCATGTGGAATGTGATATTTGCTGGTGTGTAACTTACGTTTTACAATTACACACTTACAAAAATTTAGATCTGTTTTTATGCCCCTGCTCTTGCAATAAGGCTACAGCAGCTACATCAAAAACACAGGGTTCAGCACAGAAGAGAACTAGTTTTTCAATGAACTAATGTTGTAGCCCAAACTAAACCACCACATTTCCTAGCAACCATTAAATATTCATATGCATTGCTAATATGTTGCACCTGTAAGCAAGAATCTCAGCCCCAATCTGGAGTAAAACTGCATTTTTTCCAGTCAAGTGAAAATAATGAACAGTCATTGCTACGATAACAGGACTAATCATTTCCTTAGGCTGTCTCCATTCTCCTTATGTTGGCTGTGCATAATTCATATGATGTGCCATATGTTGTCTGAAGCAAGTGTCCCTATAAGTGTTTGTGGTTCTACTCGAAGGCATGTCTTCATAAATTGCATTGTGATATATTTGACATCTTAAGAAACAAACAGGGAAAACAATTCAGTGAAACGTAATCTGCTTGAAGTTTACCACTTAGCCATTTGCTGAACATTGAAGTGATTAGCTCACCCAAGTATATTGTTTTTTCAGTGCAAGCAAACTGTTTCTGCTGGCACCAGTTTCAAAGGCAAGAAACAATTTAGCTGGCTCTCAAAATAAGGACTTGGTCCAGCAACCTCTTAGACTCACAGGTAGCCTCTGCGGACTTCCCAGGGCCTGAACACGCAGACTAGGACTAGTCACTTGAGCAAAGGATGGCAGGATTGGATTTTCTGCTGGTCGCAGCCTTGCAGCAGAGAACCCCCCCGGACCAACTCGGGTTTCCTGTTTCCTGACAGACCTCGCAGCCCCGATGCCTTTTCTGACTCCCAGCTGGCCTCCCTGCAGCTTCTCCAATAATGTTCTAGGCAAGCAGAGTTCAAAAGATAAGCAGCTGTGGAGCAAAGACAAGAGTATTGGTCAAAATAACAGGATGACAAACAACAGGATCTCCCAAGAGAGCAGCATTGTTCGGAGCGGAAGCGAACAGCAAGAAGTATCGTCAAGGGCAGGGGAAAGGAAAAAATAAAAGTGGAAGTGATGAAACCCGTTTGTTTCTGTCTCCTGATAGCTAATGAAAGATGAGCTAATTAATTAGCACATCCCTCAGCTGGAATGGGAATAAAACCTCTCTCCTACAGACAACTATGCATATGGTGAAAGCTCGCAGGAGTGTTCTGTCTTTCAGCCTCTGACCCTCTGACCCGTGGGGCCGAGATCTGCCCCTGGTTCAGGAGGTGCTGCAGAGTGGAGGGCAGGCAGCCGGACACAGCAGGATCCCGTCAAACGTGTTTCCTTGGGAAATCAGGTTAAAAATCTGAAGCATAAAGGAACACAAACAAGCATGTTCCTCTTGCACTGCGAGAAAACACATTATCTTTTGAGGCTTTTAAGAGGGAAATGGGAAGAGAGAGGCAAACGGGAATGCTGATGGGTAGCTTTGGGTATTTAGGAACTCAACATTTTAAGACAGCTTCTCAAAATGTCAGCATAACTGTGTTAGTAAAATCCCAATATATTGAGTAAGATCCAAGACAAGCAAATCAGAGACACAACACAGTCTTGCAAAAGGCACCACTGCAGTTCAGTACAAATCCTGTGTACAATTGCTTCAGTATTTCAAGGTGGCCACAGTCCTCACTGTGTTTTGATGCTTGTTTTGCTTTTGTTTTTGTTTTTTTTTAACAGAGTACGAATTATTATTAGATTAAACATTTTAAGTTCAGAAAATGACAAAAACTACAGCCAAGATGAACATACAAGAATGCAGAGACCGCTGCTCCTTTAATGTCCAGTTTTGCATCAATGAAACCAAAGCAAGTTCTACTGCTGACTCTGCTGAAGGAGGCACCAGGTCCTCCACTGCAGTTCTTCACCTTCCAGCCTTGTAGAGACACAAGTTTAAGCTTTTAAAGTCTAGTAGTACCCAGAATTACGTCTTGCTTCTGGCCATTAACACTTCATTTGTCACTACCTCTTTTTTCCTAATCAAAAAGTAACAAGAAAGGAGATTCAGGATCATAGATATAAACGCAACAGTTATTACCAACTGACAGTATGCTCTTTGAAACCTGCTAAAGGACAGAATACGCTTACACTTGAACATTTGCACTCTAATAAATGCAAATCGAACTGTTTAAATTTGTCATCTGTCATTGGCAACTGGAAAAAAAAATCATATAAACAACAGCCCTATGCCTGTGGTTACTGCCTCAGGTATGAGGAAGCAGCACAGCCATCTTAGGGACAACTGTTGAATATTAATACAATCAGAGATATTAAAACTGGAAAAGGAAACAGACTCAAATAGCTTCTAGATGTCACTATGAATTTTACTAGGTAGGAGCTGACACTGCACAGGAAATACCTAACGTATTTCAGAGGGTTCAGCTGGAACTGGAGAATTATGAAGCCCATCACAAAAGCTTTATTAAAGCACAGTGTTAGGTAACAGCACAGTAGTTCCCAATCCTCCAGCTGTGGTGAGCCACACAGCTTTTAACAGGGGAAAAGAGTGAAACATGGTGGCCTCCACCTTTCAGCGACATCAGTCATTCATGTGTCTGCAGAACATGTCACCTTCATCCATGCTGCAGGTGATTCCCTGTGAGCACTGCAGTTAAAAGGGTGCACACAACTCTGGGCACAGGTGCGTGCTTCTGCCATTAAATCCTCCCTGCTCAGGGCTGGAGAGCTTCAGGAGGGAGCTTGGCCATGAACAGCCTGTTGCCATCAGAGTAATCTGTGTAGCTGCTTCCCAGCTGCTGTTTTTCCATAACAAGCTGCCCAAGGAAGCGGTCGTGGGCCCAAGCCTGTTGGTGGTCAAGAAGCGTTTGGACAATGGACTTGGATATATGGTTTAACTTTTAGGTTGCCCTGTGTGGAGTACAGAGTTAGAGTCAGTTATTTTTGCAGGTGCCTTTCAAGTCAGGATATTCTGTGACTCTAAAAGTGGCAACGATGCATGAGGGCCATCTTCATTTCTGTTACATGACAGAGGCAGAGCTGGTTGCTCCATCAGAACAGCTGATCCAACCTGCACTATGTTCCCGCTTGACTCTGAGAAAATGGATAGAATATACCACAGTGGCCTCATGAAGAAGATACCGGTCTTCTGTTGTACTGTACAACACATCAGCTTGACATCTCATTTATTAAATCACAGACAAGAAGAACCGGGATTTGTTGATGCAAATCAGCAAGAGGCTTTTCTAGAGGATGCTAATACTTACATGAGAAGCTTGGTTTCAGCGGAAACCTCTGGAAGGTTTCTACTGCATTTTGTAATTAGACAGAAGTTTTTGCCTAGTTCTGTCAGCTGCAAAAAACAATCGCCCACCTGAATTGTCGGTGCCCCCTGCGAAGAACATCTTCAATGGGACCACTTGGGGAGTGCATGGATACTGACAGCATCTTGACTTTATTTTTAATTGAGATTTGTGAATATAATTTAATAGCCTAACTCTTCCCACGTTAGAGGACTACAAACTCTTTTTCTTTCAAAGCAGGTTTTGAGCATTAAAGATTTGGCTGGCTATTTCTGTTCAAGGTTAATGTTCAAGCATCAAGTGTATATTTAAGTGCGTAAGAAAGATAAGTGTATTAGGTTTATTTCCAAGGCACAAAAAAAGTTAGCTGTCATCTTAAGTTTTCTGAAGATGTGCACCGTTTAATAACTGAAGTAGAAAAAAATATTTCTTAAGCATAAAAGCTCCCAGAAACCCCAGCTGAGAAGGAACCCCACTGTGCTAAATGATGTGCAAATACAGAATAGCACACAACACTGGCCCAAAGTTTATCATCAGCAGGATGACAAAGAAAGTACCATTCCCACTTTACATTGCAGCAGCAGATCTAAGAGAAACAAAGACTCTTGCTCAAGCCACGCAGGAAAGCTGAGAAAGGAATCCAGATCTGCAGAGATCTGATACAACAGACAACCACCCACAACACGATGTCCCCGTCCAGCCATGGGCTGGATCAAATCAAGGTCTTCCCTCAGTGATCTAGAAACTCTCCCAAGGTATGATCTCCTTCACCCCGTATCTGCTTGTGTTGCCAACCTTTTTCTAATATTTTTTTTTTTTACTGTAGCACACTAATTCTTTGTCATTTTGGGGTCACCAGTAGCTCAACTCAGAGTGTCCAAGTGCCTCATTAAATTCTTCCCCACTTACTGTGAACATATCATACATTTCATAGGGATTTTCTCATGTTCTGTTTTAGCTGCAAGTGTTTAAGCTTTTGTTCTTAGTGGCTTATTATACTGGTTACTAATGTCCATTTCATTGGAGATGATGGAAGCAGTTTACCCAAAGAGATATGTCTTTAAAAAAATCCACTAGACGCACAGAGATCACTCTTCGCTTTTTCAAAGAGACAAATATCACATATTTTGCAAAGCAGCTATAAAGAAAAACACATTGTGTTGTCTGAGTGCTCCAGCATGCTTGTTAGAAATGCCTTGACAGGACCATATTCTACCCCTGGAGTAACAAACCTATCAATGTATCAACCACAATTTAAAAGACGGATGGTATAAGCTGTGAAATAGAAGTGATACACCGCAAAGCTATGAATACTAAGAAAGCTGCTATGCAAAAAAATAGTTAAAGCATTGCAGCGTAAGCCAGTTGTTGAAACTCTGTAACTCAGCATTGTCTAATAGAGCAGTTGTTGTATGTCTTAACGCTGAAATTCAATAGGGCTGAGGGAAGAACAAACACGGAAGCAACACAATGGGTTCCCGTATCAGAACATTAGAGTGCACTCCTGAAATACAACGGGCCAAGCTGTTAGCTTCATGGAATTTATTTCCTCTGTCTCCAGTTAGGCGCAAATCTTGTTTTGCAAAAGCTGGCAGGACAAGACCAAAGGCTTGACAAACAGCACCTTTGCCACAAAGGATGGATGAATGGCCAGGACTCCCCCAAAGAGTCAGTGCCCCCCAAAACAACGTAGCAAACAGAGAAGCTACAAAGAAGTATCTGAGCTCATCTGATGTTGGCTAAACATTTAGCAAACATGCACTGCATTTAAACCACTTTACTGTTTTCAAAGCTAAAGCTTATTTTGCAGGGTTTTTGCTCTAAAACCAGCGTGTCCTTGCTCCAAAAGGAACAAAATTACACAGTCTAGGGAATAAATAAGGCTTGGTGAGGAAACCACAAGCTATATTTGGAGGACGGAAAATCACGGTGCCGCCTAAGAGTGGGAGAGTTTCAGGCTTCCTCCCTGGGACAGGAGAGTTCAAGGTCTCCTGCTCAGACTGGGGGTCACTGGAGATGCCAGGATGGCGTGGGCAGGTGCTGCCACCAGCAACCCAGCACAGCCCATGGCGACGTTTGGGGATGTGCGTTCTGCAGCAGACGCCGCATCCCACAGTATCATCTGAGGCAAGCAAAATTACATACAATCTAAGATCTGCTATAAATATGTGCGGAGGTAAAGTGACTAGCAAGATTTCAGTGTCAGCCCACGTGAAGGAAAGCGCTTGAGATGCCACTTGCAAGTCCCAACAAAAGCGATCTTCCAAAAACAAAACTATCCCTGCTGTCCTCAGAATTGTGCACATATAAATAATTCATGTAATTAATTCAGTTAAGTAATTTATAATGTTTATAAATGATCCAACAAGGTGACACTGCCAGTCCAGTCCTGCAGAATTACCACGTTCTCCTCATAAAAAATAAAGGCAGTAAAGAATAAAATACTTAAAAGGTAAAGTTAACAAACCAACCAAATTCGTTCTATCTGGAGATTTGCTGAGTCTTATAACCCTGGCTAACAAACTGATGGCTTACAAGTAAATTAATGAAATGAAAGATTTATTTTCCTGTGTTCTGTGAGAAGACTGTCATCTCACAAAACGTACATCCACCACCACCATCAGTAAACATAAAAAAATGTCTCCTAAGTCACAAGCATTTCCTCCTATTATTGAGAGTAAACAGCATATTCTTATGCAAATCTGCTTTTTTTTTATAAGCATTTTATTATGAAGCTAAAATATTAAATGGTAGAGGACGTATTTCTCAGCAAAGGTCATGATATTTATTTGCTTAGAATAAACAGGGTTATAATTATTAAAGGCGTGTTCTAGGCATTTAGAGAAGTCTCATTAAAAAGTATTTCCTACTCTTGTGTTTTGCCATTCCAGTGTGAATACCCAGGCCCAAACAAACAAACCATACCCCTCATCTGAAGCCAAAAGCTCTGTAAATTACATAAATGGTATTGAAAATTCAGCTTTTGTTTTTCCTGGTTTACATAGATCAAAATTTAAGGTCAAATCCGTTTGTTCTTTCATATAGTACAAAAGTTCAGTGTTCAAAACACTTCCATTTCCAGAAAAAAATAACTTATTTCCCTGAAAGCTTTCCAGTCCTTTATTAAACTTGAATCAAGGTGGTGCATATGCAAGAGCATCATTAACTTCAGCGAGAAGTTTCAGCCTTGTCCTAAGCTGAAACTACGATCAGCACAAAGGCAGCTACAGATATCACACAAAACTAGGATGGTGCCAGCAGCATCTGAAAGACACAGAATGATGAGTTTTAAGACAAACCTTAAAATATCAGGGAAAGCTTGCTCATTTAAAACTACGACACCCCTTGTAAACATTGACGGCTCAGTCACAGATCAACGATGCCAATTTCAACACTAACAGCTGCTGTGTCCTTCCACCAGCGCCGGGTTCCATCAATAGGAGCCAGACCGACCGATCCAGGCTGCAGCCCAAACACACTCATTTGGAAATGTTACGTAAGAAATGAGCTGCTGGCCCGGCTGCTTCGTTTTTGTTTATCCACACAAATTAAAAAGTGTGGTCATGCATAAGTTAATCAATAGCAGAAAACAGTAATCCCCACTTCTTACGCTGGATGGCCTATTTATTGCTCCCAATTGAAAAAGCAGCAATAAAAAGGCCACGAAACAGAAGATGTGTCAGAGGAGTGGAGGACGGCAACTGGCTGGAGAGTGAGCCGGGGCATGATGTCCGTCAGTGCGTTTCCCAGACCCCAAGTATAAAACTGGGAAAATCACAGATAAACCTCAAGCCAGCAATATACGCTAAGATGACTTATGGCGCAAGAGTGAAGCCCTGGACACAGCAAAATAAACTTGAAAAAAAGAGGCAACTAAGAGGCACAAAGAAGTAGGTGCAAAGGTACGCTCTTTCAAGAAAGAACTGTGAGAAAATAAAAACGAATGGAAAATCTCTTGACAATGCCACCAGGGATGTCGTACCCACTGTTTAAGAGCTTTTGGGCATTTGGATCTGCCAGTCAGATTCGCAGGTTTGGCAAATCATGGAAAAATTGTCCCAAAATTTGCCAGCTATGCATTCTGAATTTCCAATGTCCTTTGTTACTTAATATTCATAAGAGTATTATGAAATACTTCCTTCCAACTTACAAGCTAAGTATAAAACAAACAAACAACACATCCTTTGGCATACCTCCAAGTATTGCATCTAACAACTTTGTTTCACGGTACATAGAACAGAAATTTGTGAAGATGCAGATGTTACCTTAAAATTCACATTCGGCTCCAAGAAAAAAAAAGGCAGCACCTGCAGGAGGTGGCCATTTATACACTAAAAGAATAAAGAAGCTGCAAGCTGTTAGACTGTGGACTCATGCCTAATATGCATTGAGTCCACCACAACTACTTTTCACGGCCATTCGGTAACCTGACAGCTTGCTCTGAGGTTTGAGATCATTACGATGCCAGCCCCATGCTGGCCTTACGTAATACTGTCTGTGTCTGCATAACTTTTTTCAGCAACGAAGAATTACTTTATTCTACAGCAGGGTGTTCTTCAGGCATTTAAAGAACATTGAAATGGGGAGGGGAGGAAAGGGATTGCTCGGTCCAAAGCCCAGTTAATCAAGATGGAATGTCTCCCGGTGTTCACATGTGACCTTCGGATTTTTCAGGATTTCACTGGTCTCCCTGGTGATAGTTGCTACGAGCACTTTCAGTGTGTGTCATGAGAAATACTTGAAAAGAAATTTTCGGTGCTTTCACACAGTCCTTCTAACCTTAGCTGTATTAACTTTTATCAGTGTAGCTACCCCTAAAAAATAAGTTGTAAAATTCTTCTCTTTTTTTCTTTTAACTCGCTCGGGAATTCAAGCCCAAGCACTGCTCAGGGTTTGACTCTGCTTGCCACAATGAGCCATTTTAAAACCTTCTGAGATGAAAAGACTTTTTCAAAACGTGCCCTGCAAGGAATGACCTTGAGAACGTGAAGATATCTTGTCTTTTTAAAAGGCTCAAACCAGGTCAAACACATCAAAGTGTGATGCAAACTAAAGTAAAGCTATGGGGCTCATCAGCTTCAAACATGGGGCTCTAAGAATTTCACTGTATTTTATACATCTGAATAAGCTGAGTTACACCATTGGAGAGGCCACAGTAAATCTTCGTATTTGATTCTCTTCCTTTCCTCCTAATTTGAAAATACCACTATTTTGTATGTTTAAATCCTATACACCTCCAAGCAACAAAATGTTTCTTCAGAAACCTTAGGTGATAAAATTGTCTCATTTAATGCCTATTCTATCAGAACAAGGCAGTAAGGTCCTGTTGTCAAAGCACTGCAGCGTGCCTGCTCGGGCACGGTACATTTTGAGCAATTAAACCTTCTTGAATTGATATGGCAGAACTAAACACCACAGCTCAACATAGCAACTCCTGCCTTTTTGGTTTTTGTCTTCTGTCTCTTCCAGAGAAAGTTCCAATCTAATATTTGAAAATCCCACAAAAGACACTCATTTTTTGCTTCTTGGTATACAGTAGGAAAGAAAAAAGAGTCCTTCATTAAAAAGAAGCAACAATTGAACCACATCAAAATTGGCCGGAACATCAGAAACTGCCACAACTTAGAAATCACCAAAGATGAACTTTCAGAGGGCTTGGAAAACACAATGAAGGCCATCATTTTCAGAAAACACGAGGGTACAGTTCCTCTGGCAGGAGCAGAAATGTATCCAGATGCATTAGATGTATTAAACATCTGCTTAAAAGCTTTCTGGCAAAATCAAGTCAGACTCAGATTTTATATTGAATGGCAAAGCTCAAGTTTTTCCTATAAAAGACTGTTTTATACACACAAGATTTTGATATTTTGTTGGAAGAGAGCCTGAAAGAACAAAACGCTTCAAGCTGAAAATATCTGGATTCAAAATTGAATTGTAATTCTCAGAGAGATGTAATTCAAGTGCCTTATACTTTCCACTACCATCTAATGGACAAGTTCAGCTGGACTACACTTCCTTAAAAAGGAAGGGAAAAGATTCCTATAATTAGAAAATTCAGCTGACAGAAGAGTTTTGAGGCAGAAGACTTCCATGTTACGATTGCCACAGGAAAACTAAATGTGAACTTGAATGTTTTTCCACTTTTAATCACTGACTAAAATACAAGTGAAGATACTAGTGCTGCCCTCAACTACCAAGTGGGAGAGTGTTCAGAAGACAGACCACGCTGTTCTCAGAGGTGCAGAGTGACAGGGAGGAGAAAGTAGAGACAAAATGCATGACAAGAAATTCTGATTCACTGTAAGGACAAAGTTCTCTCTGTGATGGTGGTCAACCAAGGGAACAGGTTGCCTAGAGAGGTTGTAAAATCTCCATCTTTGGAAATAGGCAGAGCTTAAGTGGAAATGGCCCTGGGCAACCTCATCCAAGGGGCTGCTTGGAGCAGGCTGGACTAGGTGGCCCTCAGAGGTGCTTCCCAGCCTAAATTATACCACGATTCTATACAGGCACTGAAAAGATAATCTGCATGTCCACCAGCGAAGTGGATGTACATATTCGTCTTAACGTACACCCACTTCTCAATAAATAATATTGCTAGACAATTATGGTTGCAGAAAACTTAACCGGACTGAACTCCTCCCTGCATTGTAGACAGACCCCCAGATAAGTTTGGCTTTTTTTTTTTTTCAAATTAACAAAACTCAGGTGGAAACAAGAAAAATCAAATCTGAAAATACAAATACTTGATATTATTGTGCACACAATTTACCTGGATCAGGAAGACATCTAGATCTCCCCAAGAGAACATAAAGAGTTCTGTAAAGGCACTGACTATTAGCTATGCATATATGACATGCACGGGGTAGATTAAAAGCTCTTTTGAACATTTTTAACATGACAAGGTCAATAGCTACTGAATCATGCTGCGATATGCATTCATTTTTGGAAGAAGTGTCATCCAAAAATGTAAGCATGATCAGATCAGCCTAACAAACTTCAGGGAAAAAAATATTTGTGTCTTTTCATATAACTTAATGTCTGCACAGGAATGTAGGAGAGTTTTAGGACACAGCAAGAAAATTCTTCAAGAATAAAAATGTCAGGGTATTCACATATAAGTTTTACTATTCCAGTATGTAATTGACATACTGGAAATATCAACAAAATTACTTAATAGAGGCCAAGTTAAAGAAAAAAAAGTTAAAAAGAAAGCCCAACTGCTCCCTAAAGATCTATTTGAAAAGGTCCAGAGCCAGTTCCTTCACATTTTATTATACAGCAATATTTTCAGACCATTTGGTGAAATGCTAACAACCATGAAAGAAAAGTCATTCTAAGCAACATGTCAAAGAAATGACTTTCTGAAAGTACAGAAAGACTGAGAATGCCTGACCTCTTGAAAAATAAAATAATTAATTTAGCCTTTGAATTGGTGACACTGAACATAGTACAAGGCTTTCCAGCATCCCAAATACTTGTTTTCATCCTTGAACTGAATAGTCTCTTCTTGGTAAGGAATTAAACACAGCAAGACAGAACTACATGCTATTCACAGGGCACAGAGGCATTTTTTCAATTGTCTATCAGAAGGTATTTACACCTATTTAATGCTGAATTAAGAGTTTCTTAAAATGAAATTTTCATCAGCCAACCAGTTTTACCTGTGAATGGCAATACTTCAGGTCTACAGGTTGTAGGAACCAAGGTTATCCCTATAAAACTCAATGTTATAAATACTACATAAGTACAGAAGAACAGCCATAGCAACTCGGTGCAAAAGTCCGTGCAGCCCTGCCTATGCATTATTTCTAACAAAAACCAGGGCAAGGAAAGTAAATGCAGACTCACTCCTAATAAGTTATTACAATCTCTGACCACTGGTGGCTGAAGAAGTTGCAAGTTAGCAGTTGCCTCCCACATTAGAGATCACCTTTCACAGTGCACACTTCTAACGAGGGCTAATAATTGCCTAATTCCTTCCCAGTCCTCTCCATGCTCTGTACTCACCACCTCCAGGAAGGATGTGCTCCAGAGCGGCACCACTTCAGTCATTTCCAGTCATCTTCTCCACGACCTGCATCACTTTGCTGACTTCAGTTACACACAATTTCCCCATTCCCTCCCCAGCCATTTCTTCCCAGGCTGTCTGGAATCACCTTTGCACCTAAGTGGTTCCCCTACTTCTGACTGTCTTCTGTACATTTTTACTTATATTACCTTCTTCCTAAAATAGAGCGACTACAGTCATATAAAGTGCTCAAGAAGTTCCGCACCATGGATTTATGCAGCAGACTCTTTCTGATATGTAGCAGACTATTAACTTTGAACACTTAAAGACACCACATGAAACCATAGCCACAGTTTAATAGCTTAATCCATAGTCTATTATGTATTTTACCTTTACAGCTGCTCCTTTTAATATGCCTTTGATTGTTTCCTCATTTTTATCTACTTCCTTTCTGAAACATTATAGTGGGAAGTGGGTTTTTTTTGGAGGCCTTTTAATTTTTAAAGAGAAAGCTGAATTAAAATAGATTACATTGTCTACTACAATTCCTCAGCATATAAATTGTGGATGAAGTCTCAGGACAAAATCAGAATTTTTCTTCTGTGTTCTCGATGAAAGTCATTAATGTTTGACGATTATTTCCACATGATACCTTTTGTGACTTCTCCCTCATGCATGTAGAAGTAACTGAAGTCTCTGGTCATTATTGTTTTCTAACATCACATCAATCCTCATCTTCTGTATCATTATTCTGCATCATTAACACCACTCTATGTTATAACTGCTGGTGTATTTCCAGGATCATTTCTACGTATTCACTGAATTTCTATGCACATGGACTGAGTCACTCGTTGATACATTTGGCTTGTTAATGCTATCCAGTTTCACTTTCCTTAAAGCTCAAAGCCATCATCCTAAAGATGGCTTTTACATCCTACTCTGATTCTGACATACAACCCAATATTAGAACTCCTGGCATATTCACCGTGAAAGTATCCTAAACAACCCAATATTAGAACTCCTGGCATATTCACCGTGAAAGTATCCTAACAGAAATCCAGACACTCCAGTCCATTTGTATTAGCTTGTAAGGGTTTGACATCTGTACCGAAGCACTTGCAGACTCAGTCTTGGTTTGATGACCTGTTTTTATGTGCTCTGTTTAAATGAGACTGTCAGTTAGAAGAAATCTTTGCAGTTTCTTTGTGGATACAGCCTGATAAAGCTACCTGTTCTTCCCAGAGAATTTATTATACTTTCTGCCACAGAAGAGACAATGTCACAAAGTGCACATTTGTTTGCATTCATTTATTTTGCAGGTCTTTAGACTGGGAGGGGACTTGGTACAGACACGAGTTTCTTCTTCCAACACAGTATCATGTAAAGGCAGTTCTGCTGCTTCCAGACTCCAGGATGAAGATTTCTGCCTTCCACTGTGATACAGAAGGAATTTCATGGGCTATATCTGAGGCTCAGAAACAGCTCCCTGCATTGAGATCCAAACACCTCAGGCACTCACTTTAAGAGAGGAATCAAACTTCTAACTCTCCCTTGAAAGAAAGAAAGACGAGAAAATTCTGTTCAAAAGCCCATTGGGAAGAGTGGTCACCAAGTATGACACAGTCTAGGTTGAAGCTCTTCTTCTGCCAGACAGAAATGAAAGCCAGGCTGTCCCGAAAAACTGAGATGTGGACTATACTAAGAAGCCTCACTTAATGCTGCCCGAGTTCAGAGACTCATTGTCTCAAGAGACCAGGAGAAAAACACCACCAATGACCATAGTCTAGTGGTTACACCCAGTCTACAGCAATCAAAAATAAGCAGGTAAGGTCCCTCTTTATCAGTAAGAGGCTTGTAAGAAAATTCCCGCTGAAAAGTGAGTTTCAAAAAGATGTTGTTCTTTCTCCCTTTTGCTCAAACTCTAATGAATACACAGGACTCCATGGAAAGCCAAATGCTGCCAGATGGAAGGCAGGAAGAGGCTCTATCCCCAAAATGGGCTTTTGTCTGATGATGAGGGCATTCTCATCAGGGAAGGGAACTATGAAACTCAATCTCTTCATCTGGAGGCAAAAATAACCATGCCCATCTCTGCTATGCCTTTGATTACGCACTAATTATACTCCCAAACTAAAAACACCCAAAGAACTTGGAGAACTTTAATGAACTCTTGTAATGTGAAAAATGATTAAAATAGTTTATCAAAGATCAGATCCTTCTCAAGTGCCCAGAACACATATTTATATCCTATGACTTGACTCACAAAGCAAAGCCAGATATTTCTGAAGAACGCCGTTATAGCTTCATAGTCCCCATCAAAAACAGAATACACATTCCACCCCTTCTTGAACATGTTAAAAATAATAGCATGCAATGCTATTTTAACATCAAGAGTTCAGGTAAAACTTCAGAAGTCCTCTCCACTTCTCTGATCTATTCAATTTCCTATCACAAGGTTGTTTCTGTTTTGTTTGGAGTTCCCCTCCTCTATTTAATCCTGATTCTGTTTGTCCCCAAGGGACTGCAGTAGGTGCCTTTATATTTTTAAAGATGAGAAACTAAACAAGGGTGTGAAGGCCAGAAGGCTAGAAGACATTGAAAGTCTCCTGTAAGTCAATATATGAAAAGTAATTCAGTGTGACATTGTGATAGCTTCTGCGACTTTTGTTCTTCAAAGTTTCTTTAAAATTGCTGTAGCTGTTTAGTTGATGTAGCAACAAATAATGTATAATGAAAGAAAATGAGCACCTGTGTAACAATACTGTATTTTCTTTTTCCAGCATACCTCCCACATTTTATCTATGGTAGTGATGTTCTAGATATTCTTTCACTAGGGAAAACCTTCTGGAAAAACAAGCATTAATTTCCATGGCTCACAGGCATTTCTGTACCCAGACACACAGCAGCCACCGCAGGAGGAGCAGTTGGGCATACAGCTGGTAGTTGCTTGTAATTACCATATGCCCAAATGCAGGTGTTCTGCACTTACACCTAGTCCTGTGACAAGACGTATGTCTAGCATGTGATGGGAGAGCCTTGCCATTTTGGTGGCAGCAGAAGGGAAACCGGTCCCCTGGGACAGAAAGAACCACAGTGTGACTTGTGATGACTAATTGTGGTCTGCAGCCCACCCTTCTCCTGGTCCAAAACAGAAGGGCAAAGCTGCAGGCTGTGAAATCTGGGAATTACTTTAGTAAAGCGACTACTCCTAACCCAGAGGATTTCTAGAAATAAATTTTAAATCTATAATTTCTAGAATTAAATAAGCAATCTACCAGAAGATGCAGTGAATGTATATTAATGACTCTCTCTTCTCTAGGGAACTCACATGTACTTTGTGACTCTGGGTTGGCAAAGAAGTTTTGGCACCTGACAGGCACTAGTTCTCTGAAAGGCACAGGGAACATTTCACTCCATGTCCCAGCTTCAGAATAACATAATCAATCTGGCCAGACTGCCAAATCTGGTAGCATCTGTGACCAGCTGCACCAGATGTTTGATACCTTTCAAAGCCTGTGTGTAGGGAAGACTTTGTACATTCCATGGCAGAATTTGCTGTGGAACCCAGTGGTAACATTGGAAATTTATAAAAGGAAATGATCCTGGCCTACTTAAATTAGAAGTAGTGACTGTGCAGGCAGATTAGCAGTTTTTTTCACTGACAGCAGCAATAAAGACTCAGTGGAAATGCAAAGAAAATACTAAGTATTAACCCAATGAAGTCCTGAAATTCTTACCCAAAGACTTCCTGTTCAGTTGTACAACTTTTCCTACTCTGTTCCCCTTTCATAGAATCATAGAACAGCTTGGGTTGGAAGGGGCCTTCAAAGGTCACCTAGTCCAATCCCCTGCAATGAGCAGGGACATCTTCAACTAGATCAGGTTGCTCAGAGCCCTGTCCAGCCTGGCCTTGAATGTCTCCAGGGATGGAGCATCTACCACCTCTCTGGGCAACCTGGGATAGTGTTTCACCATCCTCATTGTGAAAAAAAAAAATCTTCCTTCTATCTAGTTCCTCACCTCATTTATTAATTTTACAAAATATTATCCAGTTTTAATTCTGACAATATGGCCTCACTAATTCCTATACTCCAATTCAGGGATGTTTTCTTGTCTTCCATTTATCATACGTAAGTACCTGCACAAAACAGAAATGCAGTTGCTAGTAGACCAATTCATGTTTATTGATGAATCTTGCTGTTTACAGGCAACATGAAACAATTGTTACCACTACAAAGTAAAAGCAGTAATTTCATATTTTCAAACTGAAAAGACTTAAAATGAAATTTAAAGCATTTACTGTCTTCTTGCCACTGTGTTTATTCTATCGGTAACTGTTTCTTTCCTTTGCAGATAACTGCACCTTTCCCATGAGGGCATGAATGACAAACTGTTTAACCAACAAGCAGACAAGTCACCGTCAGGCTGCCGTCTTGAGCTTCCACCAAAATTTCTTTTGTCTTCAAGCAAGTGAGGGGAAAAATACAAAGAAAAGTGAACTGGAATAAGCTTCAGCACGTGCCCTTCAGCATCTTCGCAGCAAGTATTAAACATTACAACCCGGTTACAGCCTGTCTGATGCTCAGAAAGGTCAGCGCATGGCCCACCTTCCCTTTCCCAGCCTTTGGGCACCCACAGTGTCAGGCAAGAGCTGATACAGCAGCCTTATGGGATGACTCTCAAGTACACCAGATTATTTTTTTTAACTGGTTTTCCGGGTTGTCACAAACATAGTAAAAGAAGACCATATGCAATTAAAATGCCATCCTCATACAGACACAGACAAACACAGACACACACAGACAAAGTATGTATGTATTTAAATTAGGTATCAAAAGGAAGTGTGGTTAATGTCTCTGAGCAACCAAAATGCCACGTGGGAACACCACCATGTCAATATGCAATCCGATGTTTCATTCATAACCTGCAGATGCAAAGCTGTTCTTTGCATCTCATTCATTAAGCAGCACTGAAAGAATACGTAGCAGAATTTGCCACTAAGCCAGCAGGACACACACAGGCTTGTACATCCTGTATAGTTTCAGATACCTCCCTTTTGGTTTTACCAACTGCAGGACCTTATCTGACTGTTGCTAACGGCAAACTGTCACTTTAAAACTACCTTTACTTCCTTAAAGGCAGGTACAGAGCATAATTATCACACTATCTTGGTACATAGCTGCAAAACTTTAGTGTGAAGTCGAACTGTAGTTCAGATAAGGGTATGCCAAGCTATGCCTGCCATCGCTTGCAGAATTTCAAGACTTCGTCAGACAGAAGCCCAGGAGCCAAAAATTTAAATGCAGGCTGCTTGTGTCCTCTCAGCACAGCTAAATTTTAGTTAAACTGAAAGGTTTCCAAAATACAGCATAAATGCATTAGGCACTTTCCTACATACCAGGTAAAACCTGTTACTGGAATTTATCTGTGTTATTGTAAGTGACCGGCAAGTAAAATACATCGTAGGCTGAGATAAGCAACGCACAGCACACCCACATATACTGGATTTTAGTTTTGGTTTTGCTGTGCAAATCCGTAGGTATTGTTCAGAAGGGGAAAGCCACCTGATGAATAGAAATGTGGTTCCTTTGGGGACCAAAGAAACAGAAAGCTTGGAAATGGTGCCAAAGCTAGTACGACGCTTGGAAGAGCTGAATAAACCTTATTCCTCTCAATGAAGTACTTCTAGGACTTACCTTGAGTTGCTAAACTATTTCTGCTGGGCCAACACACCTACAGTCTTGCTCAGACTGAGCAGTGTATGCTACTATCCTCACCCAGAGTGCAACACGCAGTACGATATGAAAACCAAAAGTGAGTAATACTTCCTTTTGGGTAAAAAGATAAAACACATTATTACCTCAATTTTCAAATGTGCCAAAAGATATACAGTATTTTCAAGTTGTTGTCACTTTAAAAACCTGCAATGCTTTGCATTCTGAGTAAAACACGTTTTTAAAAGCTATACTTCTTTTTCTCTATGCAACTCAAAATGTTTTGTATTGGATTCAAAATAAAAAAGGAAAATCAAATTCCACCTTTGACTACCGAGTTCCAGTAATAAGTAGAATGTTTGTTCAAACAATTATCCGGGGAGGAGATGTGAGTTGCAGGAAGAGAGAGGGAGGAAAAACCCCATCGCATCTTGTTTAGAAGTGCCTTTAATTCTGCCTTACTTAACAGATCATCCAATTGAATGGAAATGTTCTGATCTACAAGTTCTGTTTCCTTCTGCAAACCGTTTAGGTACTCATCTGTCTGTAGTGGCTCCAGAGTACTGTTCTGTTCTTTCAAGACAAGTACAAAACCAAAATATATGCAAAGTGGCACAGAAGGAAGTCCTCATTTAAAACATACACAAAAAATCTTGAATAATTTGCCTCTCATGATTTTGCTTTGAGATTAAAATATTTGATCAATTAAATAAGTGAGACATACAAGATCCAAGTATACTCTCTGTGCCATACTGACTCAAGTAAAAATTGAACAGCAGGGACATCATTACAGAAACAGCTGATGTGCTGGGCTGGTATGTGTCACATGAAAACATGCCAAGTGGGACTGTGCTAAAAAGCAGGTCAAGCCCATCCAGATAGTCCTTTTGCATATACCATTTGTTGGCTCTCATGACACTGAGGGACGGCAGGACCAGGCTATGAATATTTCGGAAGAAAATGAAGAAGTACAGAGACTCTACCGAGCAGAAGCACTGTAGGTGTGCTATGAGACGACTTCCTTCCCTTTGAAAAAAAGCTTGTTAAGACGTATGCCTCAGAATCACTGGAGAGAAGCAGAACCACTCCAGGTGTAAGAAAACTTTCACTTCTTAGACAGAAAAAATTTCCTTGGGCATGAGCCCAAGCAAATCCAGATGACATTAAAGTAATACAAATTACATAATTGAGTAAAAGTGAAAACTGTAGATTAATTAATCACTCTCCACTGTGAATGCCACAGATGGGGAGAAAACTTGCACAGAGTCCACACAAGCAACTTCAGTCAATAAACACTCTCTTACCCATATTCCAGGATGACACCAGACCACAATTTGGTCTAAGGAAGAACAAAAATGTGTTAGTGACTTAAAAGCATGGAACCCAAGTCAGGAAGCACACAGAGAGGAGACCCTGGGTTCACCACCAAGACAGCATCATCAGGTGGCTGTTTGGCCAGCTTGGCTCTGGAGAAAAGTGATCTTGCATGGTGCCACCACAAAGTGTTGAACGTGTCTACATGACTTGCCATTAAGCACAGATAGGACATGAGGAAAAGGCACAGGCTGTTTGCTCACTCCCCGAAGAGCTACTGCAAACAGGGTGATTATTTTTTAAACAGGATTAAAAATATATGCACTCTAACCCATGAAAATCAGTTTGCATAACTCCAAATTTCACTGTGGTTATGGCAGGAAGCTCCGATTTTACTAGTCAAGCCCAATGAAACACTACCGGGAAGATAAAGTTGCCAATCAACAGCAGAAATCAACTGCTGATTAAAAAAAAACACTGGGAATTTTATCTAGCTAAAGTATTACAAAATTAAGTTTAATTTGAGTAAAAAATAAATATATTTAACCCTCTCCAGCTTCAGCAATTTTTTGGAGGCAAAAACCAAGCGTTGAATATCAATAGCTTAATTCATTCTGATCAGACGAAAAAAGCGCACTACCAAAAAGTCTAATGCAACACATGCATTATTTTTCTTACCTTCAGTAAGGTATAATTTTTAATTGCACAACTCTTCTCTTATGAGAGTTTAAAAGTGTAATCATGGGCATGTGTAGGCTTTATTGTGTTAAAGGGAAACAATTGTGCCTTGCAGTCCTCTTGGCATCACAATGTATCCCTTAGCAATTGCTGATTTCAGCTTTTAACAGTGACTACAGCCATATCAATTCATGATGCTGACCTCTATTTTTCTGAATGAATTAAGAGGAAGAGAAAAACGTGGCTTCCACTGAGCTTCCATTCCAGCACAGGAAATCCTGTGTGGCTAGATACAGTATGTGTCGTGCTCAGAGATTTCATTCTACTCCCCTTTAAAAGCCAACATGAGCAGCATGTCACAGGAAATTCTTCCTTATTTTCAGTAGTTCATAGGACAAGGCTTCTTTGGGAACAAGGTCAGCATGAATAGAGCATTGCTTCTTTATCGCTGCTAAGCAGCTGTGTTGAGGATGCAAGACACAACACTGCACCCTGTCCCTGAATACCTCCTTTCATAAACTTTAAGCATATGCAGCTCAAGCAGTTAGAAGTTCCTTTGTGCTTTTTCATTTTGAGATTTTTGTATCACACGCTTTCCAAAAATATTTCTTTAAAAACGTACTGAGTGGCTTTAAGGTTAAACTCCACCTACAACTTCAGATACTCTCAAACAGACAGCACCACACAGCAAGGTGATGAAAGAAATCAGTCCTTTCTTGAGTCAAGGTGATGAAAGATGAGCTTGAAGTACGGAGGTTTGGCCATGTCTTTGGGAAGTATGGTGTCTAATTCCAGCCCCTGTTGGAATTCATCACTTTCAAGGTATTACTAGAAGTCTCTTACTCTCTGCCACTCCTCAGTTTTATGTAAAGCTTGAGCTGTAATTAGTCTTTAACTTAATAAGCAACTTATGAAGGAATTATACGCTTAAGGAGTAAAAGCAAATTCCAGTTCTTCCTGATACAAATCACTCACAAATCATGCAAAAGTTTTTCACATGCTTTGTACCGGAATGCAAAGTAACCAAGTGACAACAACCACCCAACCCAGCAAGACTAATGTCAAGCACACTGATGAATAAGGTGTTGCTGATTTCCCTCAGGAGAATGCCTTGAAAGATTTGCATTGATAATAACAGCAGCACCTGAAATGTTTGCATTTATTTTTTGCATATTTTTGAAAGGAAGTCAAGGGATGGAGGGAAAGAAGCTTTAAAAGAAGCAGCAGTTTGTCATGCAGAACTATGTAACTGGTAACCAGCAGCAGAGACCCCAAAAACCACAGGAAGACCTTTCCAAACTAAGATGCTTAACCCCCTCGTGGCCAGAGAGACAGAGGGGGCAAAGTCCAGCCACCACAGAAGGACGAACGCACCTGTTCAGGTGAGCTGTGGAGGCAGCAGACTTGTTCTCACACCGCAGACGTTTTAATAATGAATTTAGGTGGGAGAGTTCAGAGGGGAGACTGCCAGCATTCCTCAGGTGAAAGGGCAGCAACAGCCACCTTTGAGACTTGGGATGCAAAAGGAGTGAACGCAAAAGAAAGAAAGCATCACAGTACAGTGAAAAATGGTCCCAGCGGTTAAAATAAATTGTAGGCTGGGGCACAGAGCAATATGTAGCACCCTAGCTGCACTGCATTTCAATCCCACTTGAGTCGAGCAACTTCAGGAGTATTTTCCAGAAGAGCTACATACACAGCAGATTATCAACAGGTTTGTCTTCCTAGTTTTCTGGCTGCAGATTGCCCTAGAAGTAGCTCACGAACTCCCAAGTGTCCTCACACTGAAAGCTCTCACGTAGCGACAGCCCCAAGCTGATAAATTCTGGTATCTCGCATCCTCCTGCCAGGCTGGAATGCTGTAACACCCCCCAGGCTCCTAAACAGTATGAAAATGGTCTGGTGAATGCAATTACCTGAGGGAGAATCTCTCCATTTCTTCTGAAGAAAAGCCATAACACAGGACAGGTCATTGAAAACAGGTGTCTTGAAGGAAATCACAATGGTAATAAACAGCATATTGAACACTTGCCAGACATCTTACTTCTGTCATGGAACATACTTCTCTAAGGGTGCTGGAGATGCTTTCAGCTACATCACCAGGTAGGGTAAAAAATCCCGTGCTGTTCTGGGTTTTGTGAACATCCAGAAGCCATTTTACAATCTACAAAAAAGTTACAGTAGAGTCTGCTATGTGTGGAATTGCAAACTTGATTTTACAAGTATTTTCTAAAAGAAGCAGCACATGGTAAGAAAGGAGCTTATTAAAACATTAGAATAGTAAGGAAGTGCACACAGAATCACTTTGGGCACTTAAGTAGGTAATTCGCAGAACATTCCTATGACACTGCGACAAAGTAAATCAAGTTAATTTTGCCATGTGAACAGCAACACATTGGTTTTGCCCTTAAGTACAGAGTAGTAACTCCTCATAGAGGAGGAAGGCTTCTCTTCAGGAATCCAAAGCTTAAGCATGCCTGTTTTTTTCAGGATGCTGCTGATACCTTAAGCCTCAAACCTCAATATAATTTATGCAGCACATTTTATTTAATACCTTAAATCCTGCAGGATAACTAACAGGACAGATTTTCCTTTAATTGTAATGTAAGGCTAAAAAGGAAAAAAAGAAAGAAAACACCACCACACACACGACACCCAACCCCTTAGATCTTCTAACAGTGTTTTTGGATTTGCTCTTCCATCTGACTTGCAGCTGTATTTGAAACCAGACAAAGAAGGGACAACCAACCTAAATGTACCAGGAACCATTCCCTCAGCAGAGCATACTATATTCCTGAGTTTTTCCTTTAGATTTATTTATTCGTAGAAATTTGATTCTGCGTGCAAAGCCAGAAAACATCTTAAAATGAAAGTCATGAAGTAACTCTGTTGGTACAATTCATGGACATGTCAATATGATCCTCTGTTTGACTCCAGTGCATTTGACAGGGCAAGATCTCAGTTTCTCTCAGAACGTGAAGTTAAACTGAAGCCGAAAAGGGGGGCTGAAGTGGTATTCCTGTTCTGATGGAAAAGACAGAAAATCTGAAGCAGTTCTTTTTCAGTATTAAAACTAGTAATTAAACCTGACCAGTACGCTGACGGGTTATTTATCTGCAGGTGGTAGGGTCCCAGAACACAGAAAGAATGGAGTCAGAAGAGCCTTTCCACATAGCAGGTGGGTGCAGGAGGTGGCAGCTCTGCCTGGCACAGGAGCTGCTGAGGCAGCTATGACTGTTCCCAGCACTTGCCCAGGATGGTGCCACCTGGCAGGCGAGGGACCACGCTCTGGCTCATGTCACCTACGTGCCACCTCCAGCACTCCCCACTCACAGACCTCAGAGCTTTGCAATCCACAGCCTGCAGAGGCTGGTGGTTTTCCCACAAGGCTTTGAATTTGTGAAATATGTTACTGCTTGGCTCAAGTACATTTATTGCTTAGTCTACCAGCACCTGTTACATCAGAAGCAACAGGGAAAAGCTTCTGCCTGCATCACATACAACCTAAGCTACACTGACATGAAAACTGCAGGCAACCTACAGGAAAAGAAACTGCCAGCCTAGAAAGTGCCCCCAAACAGGACAGAGTTTTTAGGAAGTCACTATTGACAAATTCTAATAATTCACATTACATTTGTTTAGGGATTATTTGCCTGTAGTATACTGTAAGGCAGAAAGAGGAGAAATAATACTAGATCTGAGTCCAAGGAAGGCAACAGAAAGCATGATCATAAAAGCAAGGGGACATTAACTGAGGTCATTATGAAGGACTAGTTGCCCAAGCGACCCAGCTTTAGGTCAGTGTCAAATTCCTTTCAGAATCATGAAAATCATCAATATTCATCTCTTTCCTGGCAAGAAGTCTGATTCTTTAGATTCCGCTGTTAACAGAATAATCCATGCAGAAGAAAGTTGGAAGTTTCTTTCTGGAACAGTCAGACCCATCCCTCTGCAAATGATTTTCATCTTATGGGAAAAATATTATTCTTCTTCAGTTCCATCTTTGGCACAGAAGTATTTAATTCTAGTGACTGCAAGCTGAAGTACATTACCAGGCCCATTACCTCTCACATGCAGAAATACACTCTTCTGTAACTTATACCTGTCTGGCTAAGACATTTCATGTGGCAATAGACTCCCAGGCCAGAGGGAGGGATAAAACAAACAAACAAACGTCCATGTACTTGGAGAGCTATGAAATTCCTGAGGCAACAGGCCACTCAGAAATTACAAAGGGCCTCAGGGGGCTGAAAAATTCCACTGTAGCACAGGAGGGTAACCAACAGACAGCTTCAGTGGGATTAGGGTGACAAAAAAACAAACCAAAACCCCACACCCTAATTATTAAAGTACGAATTCCAGACGCTATGGGGTGAATCATTCAATTGGTCTCCATAGAGGCTTGACATTTCCCATCCAGGAACAAGCATCCATTTCACCACTGTGGTCACTTGAATTTTAAGGGCTCCCTCACCAGTGGTAAACTGATCTGTCAAAGGCCACAAAGGATCCCGTACAACAGGAATCAGCTTTATTGCTTTCTATTGTTCTTTCAGGCAAGAGCTATTTTAATCTCACCAGAACCTTCGCCAGGCAGCTAACAAACAGGCTGGGCATTTATGTGGAGGCTTTCACCCCACCATAGCAGAAAAGGAGGAAAATCATAGTTAACATTGGAAGAAGCAGTTCTGTTTAAAGACATAACAAAACAAAGAGCACATTCACAGCCTCAATAAGGAAGATTCGGAAGATTTACTTACTAGCTCCAAAACCTTATATTTTTATAGTGTGAAGAGTAAGATACTTGGTACTTTGTTAACCAAATTACATAACTTTGGCAGACAACTGACCAAGCGCCTTCAGTCTATGTAAGGACACTAACACTGGAGGATTAAACATAGAAATGTAGCAATTAATGCCCCCGATGTTTTTAACAGGGTACAGCCAAAGAGATTTTCCTCTAATGGAATTACGAAACAGAAGCATGCCTTGTTTAGCACGTTAACAAGCTTGCATTTACCACTGTCAGCATTTGAGCTCTCAGCACAGCCATCATCCACATAATCGATGAAAATAGTTTGCAAAATGCCACTCTGATATTAGTCAGACAATGTTATTCACCCAAGGAGAGATCTCTAAGTTTAGGAATAAGAGTAGCATTTTTCGGCATGGAAACTGGTTTGTCAACAGCCATTCTTCTCCTGCACAAAACCTCCGACAATGCCAGCTCAGAGCAACAGTAGCCTCATTTATTGGCGGGAAAAAAGGCGTCCCTTTGTACCATCAGTTTTGCGCCCTTTCAATAGCAGCTCCGGTGGTAAAACTGGTGTGGACAATCGCAGTGACCATCTGTGACTACGAGACAGTTCGATGGCTGCAAGACTCACATAGGTTCAACATCACCACATCTTGCCCTGCTGAGTCTTTCATTTGGCTTTGAAAAACTTAACGAAAATGGATACATTGAAAGCTGAATAGAAAGAGGTCTTAAAAGGCTTGACCCTAAACCTAAACAATGGAACTGTAACGCCGGCACCATTGTAGCAACACGACAGATGTAGGTCGTGCAAGCTTTCATCTGTAGCTGTGACTGATAGCTTGCGATTTGCTGACAAGATGTATAAAGTTTCCATTTTCATTTGGTTTGTAGGCATGGATTTCAAGGGTTCAATTAACATGGAAGATGTACTGTTTTGTTGTTGTTGTTGTTCACAGAGAAAATTCTTGCAAAGGCTACAGTCAGCATGTGTCACTGACCTAGGGACATTCTTGTCCTAAATCCACCCTGTAGAACTTACTCTAGAATTATTCAGTACAGGATTGGTTTAAAAAGTTTACAGAGGAATATCACTGCTTA
Source organism: Columba livia (assembly GCF_036013475.1). Lineage (NCBI taxonomy): Eukaryota > Metazoa > Chordata > Aves > Columbiformes > Columbidae > Columba > Columba livia. Next base: position 176,341,264 of record NC_088602.1, read on the forward strand.
AACAAAGAGGTTCATTCACAAAACCTTTAGTATCAGTCCAGACTTCAATAGCTATGCAGTAGTATTTTCCTGATTGCTTTAATTATGCAGTCTAAGTTGTATTGAATTTAATTAATCAGCAATATAAATCCATCCATCATAAGCACATGTTTGCTGCTGGCACATCCTCACCACGTGTTTCATCCTATTTGAATCAAGGTGAGGAACTGATTTTAAATTGGAGCTAGGGAAAAGCAAACAAACAAACAAAATCTCCTAATCTACACAGATGACTTTAAGAGCAGTCACAGGGAGTTTTACAAGCAACACATTCTTCTCCATTCTTTCTGGACAGAGCAGTTTTGGGAATTACCTCAAGGCAGCAGAGCCAGCTTGTGTTAGAGCTCTGCTGGTATGACAAAATGTCTCCAGAAGAGCAACACAGAAAGCCATCAAGACATGGCAGCCATCGATTCCTAAGTTCCTCTGAATTTCTGGGCCACCCCCTTTCTCTGTACACCCTTGTGTGTCTGGGTGAGCTAGGGGGGAAAAGTTGGCAGCTCTTAAATCAGTAGATACAGCAGGACATCAGGAAAGCTTCCTGGGTCTTTTATCTTTCTCCTGTAGGTAGAGTAAGTGGTGCCATTTTGCACAGAAGCCTCTTCCAGGCTGAAGGCAAGCTTCAAGACAGCTGTTAGAAAACTCAGGCAATCTTTAACTGGTTGGGAACATGGAAACATATTTACATTTCATTTCCAAAGAAAATGCTTCTTAACAACAAAAACATACATTCAAGCAAAACACACCCCATTTTTTTCCCCCCTACTGCTTGTCAATAAGGCAGGGGGATGGAGGAAATAGAAATCTGCATGAAACGGCTACGCAAGTTTTAGTAACCAAGGTAAAAGAATACACCAAGTCATTTTGACGATAGAGTCCTTGAATGTGCTCATGCAATGTATTTTCACTTCATCAAGTACATAATGCCACCATCAGGTAATGAGAATCCCTGTATGGCAATCCCACACAAGCTGGTGGCAAAAGGATCTCTGGCCAGGCCAGTGAGGAGAGCTTTCGAATTGGAATGACAGGGAGGAAGAAGACAACTACAATCCAGTGAGGAAATAGTAGACCAGAATTACAAGCTGAGGGGCCAGAGTAATGTGGACAAGAGAGATCTTGTAATCAACAAAACAGGGTTGAAGGGGAACCACCTCACATATATGCACAGAAATAAGAAAGTACCTATAGGAATGGTGTCATGGGGGAAGCTCACACCCATTCTGTGAAACCAGCATGACTGGGATACCTCCCTGACATGCCTATACACTAATGTTTGGAGTTTGGAGAACAAATAGGAAGAATTAGAGGTTTGATTGTATTTGCAGGGCTACAATCTCATCATGATCATAAAGATGCAGCAGGATGGCTCACACAGCTGAAATACTACAAAGGACAGATATAGGCTCTTTGGGGAAGGACAGGCCAGGACAGGGAAGAGAGAGAGTTCTCTTTTATGTGAGACAGTGGTGGGAATGCATGGAACTCTGCCTTGGGATGGACAATGAGCCAGCTGGGACCTTATGGGTCAGTGTCAGGGTGCAGAGCAACACGGGCAGCATGGTGGTGGGTGTCCGCTACAGACCACCCGATCAGGAGGAAGTAGAATCTGAGGCCTTCTCCAGGCATTTTTGCAGGCTGTAGTCTTCGTAGGAGACTTTAACCATCCTGCTAACTGCTGGAAGGGCAGCGCGGCACAGCACAAGCAATCAGGAGGTCTCTGAAGCACACTGATAACTTCTTGACATCGGTGATCAAGGAGCCAATGAGGGGAGATGCTCTGTTGGACCTCATACTTACAAATAAGAACTGGCCAGGAATGTCAAGGTTGGAGCAGTAACGGCTGCAATGACTATGAGATGATGGAGATCAGGATCCTATGAGGAGGGAATGAGACAAATAGCAGGATCACAGCCCTAGACGTCAGGAGAGCAGACTTAGGTCTGTCCAGGGACCTGCTAGCAGCCCAGGGGGTACTGTCCTAGAGAGAAGAGGGTCTAGGACAGCTTGTTAATATTCTAGGATTGCCACCCTCCAAGCTCAAAAATGGTCTGCCCTGATAAGCAGAAAATCAAGTAAGAGTGGCAGGAGGCATATATGGATGAACAAGGAGCTCTTGACAAAACTCAAGCCTAAGAAGGAGGCATATAAGAGATGGTAACAGGGACAGATGACCCAGGAAGAGTATACAGACACTATCCAAGCACAAAGGGACAAAGTTAGGAAAGCCAAAGCCTCTCTGGTGTTGCATCTGGCTAGGGACATGGAGGGCAACAAGAAGGGTTCTGCAAGCCTATCACAAACAAAAGGAAGACTAGGAAAAATGTGGGGCCACTGCTGAATGGAGCAGAAAACATGGTGACAAAGCACAGAGAAAATGCACAGGCACCCGATGCCATCTTCACTTTGCCAAAGGCAGGTCTTGCCATGGAAATCCAATCTCAGGTACCTGAGACCAGTGGGAAAGTCAGGAACAAGCAGGACTTATTCTTGGTGCAAGAGGATTAATCTAGGGAACATTTATGCAAACTGGACATTCCTAAGTCCACTAGACCTGATGGGATGCACCCATGTATACTGAGAGCTGGTTAAAGCCATTACAAGGCCACTCTACCTTCAAAAGGCCATAACTATCAGGAGAGGTTTCTGAGGACTAGTGATGAGAGGCATCCCTCAGGCATCCATATTGGGACTGGTACTCTTTAATATCTTCATCAAAAACACAGACAGTGGGATTGAGTGTACACTCGACAAGTTCACAGGTGACACCAAGCTGAGTGGTGCAATTGACACACCTGAGGGATCGGATGCCATCCAGAGCGATCTGGACAAGCTCCAGAAGTGGGCCCATGCAAACCTCATGAGGTTCAACAAAGCCAAGTGTAAGGTCCTGCAGCTGGGTTGGGGCAAGCTGTGGTATCAAGATCCAGGAATTATAGGTCAGTCAATTTCACCTTGATCCCCGGGGAAAGTGAAGGAGCAAGTAATTCTGGACATAATTTCCAAACATATTAAGGACAAGAAAGTGATTTTAAGTAGTCAATATGTATTTACAAAAGAAAAATCAGACTTGACCAAGCAGATACCCTTCTACAATGAGACAATTAGCTTGGCAGATGAGGAAAGAACAATGGATGCTGCCTATCTTTACTTCAGTAAGGCTTTCAGCACTGTCCCCTACAACATCCTCATGGAAAACCTGACAGAAGTACGGGCTAGATGAACGGACACTGAGGTGGACTGAAAACTGGTTAAACTGTCAATCTCAAAGGCTTGTGATCAACAGTATGAAGTACAGCTGAAGGACAGCCATCACCCAGGGGGTGATTATAGGGCCAGTATTGTTTAACGTCTTTGTTAATGACGTGGACAATTGGTTAGAGGGCATTCTCAGCAAGCCTACAGATGAACAAAACTGGGAAGAGCAGTTGATACACCATATGGTCGTGCTGCCATTCAAAAGAATCTTGCCAGGAGTTGATTTTTTTGTCTCTACTCAGCACTGATGAGACCACATCTGCAGTGCTGTGTACAGTTCTGGGCTCCTCAGTACAATGAACATACCTGAACAAGTCCAGCAAAGGGCCATGAAGATGATTAAAGCACTGGAGCATCTGACATACTGAAGCTGAAAGAGCTGGGATCATTCTTCCTGGAGAAAAAAAGGCTCAAGGAAGATCTTAACAATGTGTAAAAGTATCTGATGGGGCACAGGGGAGAGGAAGAGAGAAGATAGATACAGACTCTTCTCAGTGATGCCCACGGAAAATGAAAAGGCAATGGGCACTAATTGAAATTCAGTAAAAAAATAGCTTTTTACACTTCCACTCTCAAGTTACTTGTATCTCCTTTATGTGAGGTTTCCATACTGATCCTTGTGACAAACAAGAAACACTCATGATCAAGTCAGGCAACAGGAAGGGCCATTTAGTAGCACATTCTATAAATGCAACACAATGTCCCTGCCTCTCCTTCCTGGTAAAGGATCCCACAGTTGAGGTTGTTCCAAGGGGAGGGAGGACAATAGCTTGATTCTGCAAATTAATTACTTGCATGGGGTGCAGCAAAAAGGATGCAAGATGTGTGTCAGGGCAGGAGATTTTAAAAAGTTACAAGTATAGTGTTACTGTGAAGTATCCTTTGCATCTCCACAAGTAAGATGTACTGTGTTCTGCACTTAAAATCAAGTTCTGTTCACCCAATAAAACTGGAATTTTAATATTTCTAGAACAGCCCACAAAATAAAATTTTGACCAATGAAGATCACATCAGTTATTTAATGCAAAGAGCTATGCCTTTCCTCTCCAAAAGCCTGACGAAAAGTCCATTGAAGTCAATAGTAGTTTTCTTCTGAATTTAGAGAGCTTTGATTAGGTCTTTTAAAGAGACATTAGAGATTTTGCTATGGAAAGCACTCTCTTCATGGGAAGGAGCAGGAGACTGTAAAATACCCAAAGAGATAGGTAATGAGGGAAATGGACTATCTTGAACCATGTCCGAGAGCTCTTCTACCCAAACAAGGACTAGAATCAATAGTTTCCCAGACAACAGTGGTCTTTTGTCATTGTTGGATTTGGCATTTAAACTGCAGAGGACAGGCATAGGACAGATGGTCAAAGCTTCAACACAACCATCTTTTTAAGGTATGCCTTTAAAAGAGGAATTTCAGACAGAAGGTTATTCCATTGTCTCATTGCATGTAATAAACCAGTAAAGGTTTCCTCTTTCCACTGTCCGTTGGGAAAAAAAGACTATAGTTTGTATTTTTGTCAAAGATCAGTTCAGAGACAAATTAAGAAACCCTTGAAGCTACTACATATTATTCCATAAAGGCCCCAGTTTTATAGTTTATTGCACACTGGCAATTTGCTGAGGCTGCGCAGAAGGTTACTGACTTCAAGACCTTTGCAACACAAAGCAATGCACGCTCTAGAGCAGACCAGAAATGATTTATTGACATTTTTCATGTTTCTAGGAAATAATGCATTGTATTTAGATCATACAAACTAAGTACAAAGATGAGCAAGAGAAGAATGCAATTACAATGCATGTACAGACCTAAACCCAAACTATCATAACAATATAAACATTGCTATTAATTATACATTGCAATAAAGGTATTTCCGGAATGAAAAAATAAAGTGAACAAGAAAACTGAAAACCAAACCACTGAATAATTTGAAAAATATTTACTTAAAATATCTTGACTCAGATGCTCAGGGATGTGGAGGAGAAACTTATTTTCAGAGCTTCCCAAGTAAAAATTACTGGTTTATTGTAAACTCAGCACTTAACTCTGTAAACAGATGTGCTTCTTCCAAACTTCCTCCGCCTCTTCCATTGTTTTATTTATTTACCTGACTTAATGCAAGTTTCTCTTACACAAAGCAAAACATAATGCAATTGAAACTCCCGTCCCAGTTAAAAGTTTCTTTGTTCTATTATGAACCTTACTTGACGGCTGAATATTAGTGCCCAGATGAACAATACATATTTAAATCTCTAACCCCCACAAGGGAAGAAAGTCCATTTTGAGATCTGCAGTAACTATAACAAACTGGCTCAGGGACAAACTACTATTAAAAAATATGTATTAATCTAAACTTTCTTCCCGACTCTGACACTCCACACCGTGTACTCACTTATCATTATATTTCTAACATTTTGTACACTTACAGCCATGTACCAGAGATCCTGTACCGGCTCATGAGGTCTGAACTGTGGAGAGGGTGGAAGCAGAGACCATTAAGAGACAGAGTTACTCAGGTATAGTGCCAGAACACACCACAGGATTTGTACTACCACACATAAGACTTTGCAAACAAAAGGGGTCTCCACAAACAGCTGCAATTCTCAGAAACTCCAGCCCTGGTAATCTGTGGTAAGACACATAGGATAGTAGCTTTCAGACAAGCTATAGATTCTACCACTGATTCAACTGAAAACAAATGCAAAACTTACTTTTCCAGCTCAGCTTTTTGTAGGCAACCTGCAGACGTGAGCCTGTGGCCGAGCTATTTATCCTGCAGAATGATAAAAGAAGCACGGTACCAACATCACCTGTGAATTCCACAGATGGGAGTCACTGAATACAACAGTGTCCAGCCTCTTAACATCTTCCTGTTAGAAATTTGCAGATGGCTGTTGAAATGGTGGGGTGCAGTTCTGTTTGGGAGCATAATACACGGCTCCCAAGAGAAGTGCCTTACAGACCCTTGTTCATCTCTTGACCAAGCATATTCGCTTCCCGGACATTCCAAGGACACGCAAGTGTGCATTCAGGAATGGGACAGCATCTGCAACCAGTCCCCAGCCATACAATGTGGTGCACACATACCCTGATTAAGTGACATACATTTGAGGTCACAAGATGACAGTATATCTAGTCACAACAGAAGGAGGGGGTGTAGGGCTGCAAGGAAGTGGGGCAGAAAGCAAGATCTTGGCCACCAGAGACAAAAAGAAAAAATCATTGTAATAATAACCTGGCCCACAGCTTGCTCCAAAGTCCTACTGGGAGCAGCTCTCTGGATAGAGGCAATTCTGATAAACTGGGTCTGCTGTATGGCCCACAGGCTGGCTATGTTTGTTCAAGGCTACAGAGTGTCATCATTAGAGATTCAAGGACTTGCTTTAACACTTAAAAAAAAAAAGCCACACAAACAACAACAACAAAACAAAACAAAACCCACCACCTTCTGGTTAGTGCTCTGTGTTTTATCCACACACATACACACACAATGTTCAGCAGCACTATCCTGTCATCTAGGCTCTTTTTCTACGACAATGTTTAGGGAAATAGCATGCCACATCTGCAAAGCAATTCAGCAAACTTCTTTGATATATGAACTCAAATATTTCTAATATTAACACAACTTTTGTTCATTAAGCAAAAAAAAAAATCATTCTTTTCGTTCAATCTTCTATGGAACCTTCATTCCATCAATATTGCAATTTCACAGCTAAACATATTAATAGGGTCATAAATATTCAGATTATGTAATAAAGACTGAAAGCAGCCGATAAAATGCTGTTAACATTCATTTACAGCAGCTGGGAAGGCCCTGCCAAATGTTGCTTTACATAAGAGGTCGTGACGCTCTGACTGCATTAAGCTTTCTGATCACTCTTCCTTTATCTGCTGTGATTCTGAACACAATACGAGACAGCACAGACTAACCAATGGATTTAGAAACCCTTTCAAGCACACTAACATTTCAAAGACTTAGAAGATTAAAATATCAAAAAATATCTTTGTGGTTACTGTGTTTATGCTTTTGCATTTTTTAGTGCAGACATGAAAGCAGCATTCACATCATTTATCTGCATTAGTTCCACAATTCAGTGCCTCCAATAAATTTTAAAAGCGAGTTTCTTTTATTGTACCCAACTTCAGTTACGCTATATGCAAAAAAGGAAAACAACACTCAGTAAATTGATATATCTCCACTATAGTTTTCACAAGGCATTTCGAGTACTACTGAAACATTCTGTAACGTGCATAATGCTGTCCTCAACCTACATTAATGTATCTTGAGAGTCGCATCTGAATCAAACGACAGTTCTTGCTTTGCTTCAGTATATTCTGCATTAGATTTCCCGTGTTTCAGAAGAGCCTCTGCTACACTTAATCAGTCAGGATTCCCCAAGCATGGGTCAGATCCTACAAGGTCCCAGGCAAGCATCAGCCAGACACGTGGACTGTGGGACTCAGAACATTTTACTGTAAAAAACGATGACTCACAGTTTGATTCATTAGTTTTGCATATTTCCATGCCAAAATTAAGCCCAATCCTGCATTTACGGAGATTAGTAGCCCTAGGAAGGTTAAGAGCTCTGGCGAGGTCAACAAATTCATGTGTGTGAAGTAAACAGGGCTGTGTGTAACAGGACACACACGGCAGCTACTGCACCGCTTGTAAAAGCAACAGCACTTCATTCATCCCTCCAGCCCCGCACCCGTTAGCAACTATTCAGAGCACTGAATACATCACAAAGCCCAATGCTTTAACTGACTCAAATTTTACAGCAGTGGGTCTCCAGCTTTTTCTGTAGCTCATCAGAGAGAACTGACATGTCTATACACAACCAGGGACGTTCAGCAGCACTTCCCAGCTCCACCCCATCCATGTGGGGCACAGCTTCAGCAAGGGCCACCTCGCCACTTAGGAAACCACAAGCTAAAGTAAAGGAGACCTGACTAATTAACAGATGTTGGCAAAATTGTAGCCATTACAGGAAGAATAAAATTCACGAAGGGAAACACCAGTTCCATCAATTCTCATTCAGCGTTGTGAAACCTGCATCAAATTACAAGGAATGCAGTACTTGGATTTTGAGCTAGGCTGCCTTCAGTCACTTCTGAAGACTCTTGACAGTGCTTTCAGTCACCTGAAATTAAGATCTTTCTTCACATTAAATTGAGTGCTCTTGCACAAGTTAGAACAGAGTCTTGTCCCAGCCTTGGAGAAGCAAATACCAAAAGTGTTTTCTTTTCACTACATCTGGTCTATTTGCACAAGAACTACAGAAGAGTGTACCTTCCCAAAATCAGAGACTCTTGAGATGAGATTCAAAGGAGCAATTCCAAGGTTATAAACACACTGTAACAGGACTAATGACCCATATGATCCTAATATCAGATTTGAATCCCCACTGTACTGTACAACATGCAAGTTGTAACTTAAAAATCTCTCTTTCGGAGCATATTGCAAATACACCTACAAGCAAGGGGAAGGCTCCTTGACTAGACATAGTTATCATAGCTAATCCCATGATCTCACACACCAGTGATATCTTATAAACTCAGAAAAAGGCAATTGCAGAGATGCTATCTTAAAAAAAAAGATATTTGGAATTAAATTAAATTTAAAATACCCTAACACAAGCAATACTAAGAAAATAAAAAGCCACATAATGTAAACAGCATGTGCTCTGCAAGTCATATATTACAACTCAGGAAACAACAGATTACATATAAATACTTAAAGTTAGGGAACAGAAGTTTCTATTAAGTTTTCACATATATTCTATCTCCTTATTTACAGCATCTTTAGCAAGCTTATAAGCATTTTCTTATCCACTAGGAACTCCTACTGATTCAGGATGCATTAGCTATTCATTTAATTCAACATTAAATTACAATTAAAAAAAAAAAAAAGAGTAAAATGAACGGCTAGATAAATTAATGGGTAACCGAGTGGAGTACAGTACAGAACTAAGCAGAAGCAGCAGAAGCTCTTACTTTCAACACGACCTGTCAGTGCACAAATTTGGAAATGTACATACCTGGAGGGTCTTCTTAAATCCCCTTTTTAAACTGAGTTGAAAAGAATTTTGATATTTCCACATTTTCCATCTTCTTGCCTGATTCTGAGCTACGATACTTTGCATACAGCTGTTCAAACAACCTGACTCAACCATTCAGCTCAAGTAGCACAAGTAAAGAATAGGCATGTTAATACACGCAAGTAAAGCCCAATATCTGAAAAGTACCTTGGCTGTTAGAGGTATTGTCTGTGTCCTCCAAAACAATTCTGCAAGGAAAGTAACCTGATCAACTGCTATGATGGATAAAGAGTTCCTCCTTCTTACAGCTATATTAATGCACTGTAATCATTCACCCCTAGCCACTAAACCCCAAAACATTCACTGTTGTTTGACTAACAACTGCAGGCTTGCCTCAGTAATATTTGCAGAGGCGCTCCCTTTCTTTCCTCCTGAAATATCAGTTGAGATAGTTTTTCCACCCTCAAAAAAATGCACCCTACTCTTCACAGATATGAAATAAGGAGTATTAGCAGAGTAAGTTCCTGGTGGCTGCAATGAAAGCTGTGAATTTGCAACTCAGGCAACTGGGGAGCAGAATCCGCATGGGACAGAGGACTGAATATGTTGTGCGAATGGAGTGCTGCAGGAAGAGCCATCACAGCAAAGGTTCATGCAAAGAAACAGTCACACATGTACTTTTCGAATAACTCTGAACATTTTTTTTTTTTTTTTCATAGATTTTCTGCCAAACTAGAGGCAATCTGCCAAAAATTGCCTTAAATGCTGGCAGGGCATTAAAATTAAAAATCAATACAAAGGAAAGGGTTGGGGTTTTTTTCTGTATGCTGTATGACCACATGTAATGAATAAATAAGGTATGCTCTGAATACTTGCCCCTCTGGATTAATGCAGTAATTATTCTTAATTTAGAATTGTCACACAAATATGTCAGTCCTACGGCCCTCCCCCTTCTCCATTTCTTTAAAAAAGAAGCAGAGCAAGAACACACACTTGCTGGAATATATAGTGAGGCCTGCATCTCTCAGGTGACTGCTCTAACTACCAGGCAACGGATTCATAATCACTCTATAAATAATTCAATATTCATTAAGTCTGGGGAAAAAGCAGAGTAGCTTCAGCAAACAAAACACCAGGAAGACTTGTCCCAGAATACTCTGTTCTCTAGTTCTCAGAGCAATCATTTGCAAGGTGGAAGAGCTGGATCCAAGACACAATTTTGAGTAATATAAAGGCAGCAAGGTATGAAACCAGACTCCTCATGCAAATGCTCTGATCACTTTGAAGGATGCAATGATCATTTTCCTTATGCTGCAATATCACACTTATTTCCCCATGGCTCAGCAAAAGAAACCAACATTTTTAGGTCTTCTCTGGTGGCAAGTCAGATGACATCAGCATGGATGGGGTTAGCACTTATCTCTTGCCTCTGCCAGCTGGAGGCAAGGCAGTTGTTGGCCTATAAATAAGGAAACTATGTGAGTGAGATGCTGTGTTTCAAATTATAACTCCTGCAACAGTCTGCAGAATAAACATGTAGGTCAGTACATGCAGTCGCATAAACATACCCACAGACACCTCTGAAATGAGACAGCAGCCAAAGGGGAACTAAACATGGCATCTGAAAGGCAAACACAGGAGTTAGAGTTCTTTTATGGATTTAATCCCATGGGTTATTTTTCACCCTAAGCCTCTTTGACTCCATATGGAATAGTGTGAGAACTGCTGTTGTAGCCTGAAAGTCTGTTCTCTCAGAGCTCAGCAGAGACCTCCCTTGTTACACAGAGACCACTCTGCAAGCACCAGGGACTGACACAGAGCTACGCTGAACTGGACACCAGACTGGTATGTGCTTGGTATCTCCTTCAACAGTCCCTCTGTCAGTTCATCCCCTCTCAACAGTAACCTGATACTTTGTGAGTCAGGGTGGTACATATTGGAGGAATTACATTTTGGCTCTTATATTCATTGATTTTTGCTCTTTTGATATGAAAAAAGAGCACTTTCTTGCTCAGCATTATCAAACTAGTTACGAGGGATTGCCCAGAGAGGTTTCCCAGAGATGTTCTGAAAAACAGGCAAAAGTTGCTACACAAAGTTTGCACACATTAGCTACTTGGCCTTTGGTGGTCAGAGTTATCACAGAATTACAGAATAGTTTGGGTTGTAAGGGACCTTCAAAGATCACCTAGTCCAACCCCCTGCAATGAGCAGGGACATCAACTAGATCAGGTTGCTCAGAGCCCTGTCCAGCCTGGCCTTGAACATCTCCAGGGATGGGGCATCTACCACCTCTCTGGGCAACCTGGGACAGTGTTTTACCACTCTCACCATAAAAAAAATTCTCTCTCATGTTCAGCCTGAATCTCCCCCTCCTTTGGTTTAAAACCATTACCCCTTGTCCTATTGTAACATGTCCTGCTAAAAAGTGTGTTCCCACCTTTCTTACAGGCCTCTTTTAAGTACTGAAAGGCCACAATAAGGTCTCCCTGGAGCCTTCCCTTCCCCAGGCTGAACACCACCAGCTCTCTCAGCCTGTCATCACAGGAGACATGTTCCAGCCCTCTGATCATCTTGGTGGCCTCCTCTGGACCCTCTCCAAGAGGCCCGTGTCCTTCATGTACTGAGGGCTCCAGAGGTGGACGCAGGACTCCACATTGGGGTCTCCTTGCTCTTTCACCAGCCTCTCAGTAGTACACGCCTCATTACAGCCTAGTGCAACACATAAACTTCACAACGTCTTTTTTATCCGTAAAAGCAGTCTCATAAGGAAAAGGTGCTCTGGTTTTCTGTATGTGGGTACAGTTAGCCAAAGCTGCATATAATTCAGTATTCGCTTCCACTTCTGCTGTGTTGGCAGGTAGAAGCAGCACCAGAGCCCTGCTCAAATACAGACTGTTTTTCTTGCCCACAGTTTTGTCATTAAGTAAAGAAAAATACAAAAATGTTAAAGTATCAGAGACATCTCCACAGGACTAGATACTGTGCCTCCCTTAGGTGCTTTTATTCAGAATGGTTGTCATGATAACACATTAAAACCTTGGCCAAAGACACCTGAAGCAGGAAGAAGTCTCGAGGGAGGGTTGGAGGAAAAACAAAAAAACTGCCTGACTCTCACACCCCATAACCTCTCAGGCCCAACAGAAACCTGAAAAAGTAACATTTTATTTCATTTTCCCAATTTATAGGTTCTGGCTTAAAGGAGTTTGTTGACAGAGAGCTGTCTGTCCAGACTCCAGTGAAGATCAGCAGCTTACGTCAGGTACAAGGAACAGGCTGGCTGGAGATGCTCCTGGATGCTTGTCTCTCAAGAAGTCCATACAATCGAATTTGCAAGGGGTGGCGTATTCCACCATCCTACATGTAACGTTAAAAGACAGCAGTGAGAGCACTGCTTAAGCAGCATGGGATCTGACCCACGGCTACAACATCATGGCATCAGAAGTGGCTGGCAATTAAAAGATTACAATGCAGGGGACGATAATCCGATGAGCTCAGCTGCAGATGCACAGAGGCGGCTCGCAGCAGGCTGCCGGGGCAGAGGCGATGCCGGGCGTGCACGACAGCCCTCGCTGCCGCCAGGCTCCTCCGCAGCACCCCGGGAGGAGAGGAGCCCCCAGAATGTGGGGACCTGCTACCTGCGCTGAGCTCCCTCATCTCTGCTGCACAGGGGACCTTCTCTGGCTCTGCACCTGGTTGTGGCTTCAGTACAAGGGTATCTGAGGAGATTATCACATTTGTTCTATTTTCTGTCATGACATTAAGAACCTCACTAATTTTATGCACCGTTACTTGGATATTAGGAAGACACAAATACTTGAAGGCAGTCTTAAAAAGGTACATAAATGCACACAACCTTATTACACTGGGTCATAAACTCAAGTAGCCTGTTGGGCAAAGACAGCATAGTTGTCAAGTTCTTAACTGAAATCAAGTTCTTAAACATACCGGTTATCCATTTGCAACACAAAACAGACAAGCTAGCTTTCCACTACACAGGTTGTTCTTCATGGAGCTGATGTCATTTATGCCAAGAATGCAGAGACACCAATTTCCCACATGCAGAAGGCACCTATGAACAAGAGGTTATATACTTCCATTTCTACTAATCATCAAATTAGCAATTCACAAGAAGAAAAGCATACTGTGCCATCTAAACACTTGTAACAACTTTGGTGTGTCAAGTATCCTGTAATTAGGGTGAGAACCTTTTTTCTTTTTAATATACCTTTTGAATGCGTGCATAAATACTGTCAAAGGAATAAGAGTAACTTCATGCCCATGCCTCACTCGCAGCATGTTTTGGTGCAGAAGCTTGTATTGCGGGGTACCTAGCAAGCAAGGAGAACAATGTGTAGAGGCACTAGATAGCTGCCTGACACAGTGCCATGAACTACCGGGAATATAAAGCTTTAGGGAAAGGGACTGTGTGGATCATCAAGTCTAGCTTGCTTTTATCAAAGGAATCCTATTGTATACTTTCCCTAGAAGATTATTTACTGAATAGTCACCATCTAAGAAAAAAAAAAAAAGTTAGTGCCGAAAGGCTAAAGTGGTTTCTTTTTTTTTAGCAGAAAAAGCAGAATAATAGATCTTCTTGTTCTATAATATAAAAAAAAAAAAAAAAAAAAAATTAAGTGGCTTGTAATCATTTCAATTTGTCTATTACTTTCCAGAACAGTAACTTAATTGTTGAGTTAGAAAGTTTTGGTTCAGATGCCTGCCCATCTTGGTATTGAATGAGCACTTATTTTATCTTGCCTCTGACCTAATGCTTTAGATTGTTTATCCTCTCTCCTCTTAAAAAAGAGGCAGAGGGTAAAAGAACAGCAAGGCTCGTAAGAAGACAGGCTGTTGAAAGAACAGAGCCATAGAAGAGTTATCACTGAATTTTATTACACTTCTGCTGTACTCTGTAAACATGAGCAGATTCCTCTGATTTTCAGGAAGCAGATAATCTTGAACCGGCTAGAACAGAAGAGGCTGGTTTCTTTTACCATATGAAAGAATGTACACTGGAAAGCGAAAGGGGATCAGCATATCTCCTTATTTAGTTTAACACAGAAACAGAGCAATGCCAAAAGTGTGCATCATTCAACTTCTGAGACCTCAGAAGAAACAAGTCAAAGCAGTATCTTGAAGACTCCCACCACATGACAGCACCAAAGGTCTTCTAGCAGATCCTACACGTGGAGTAATTCAGATGAGTAAGCACTGAGTCAGTTAAGGAGTCTGGACAGTCCATTTACATGAATCTGCAGCAGCCAGTTATGTCTCCCACAACAGCTAATTATGTAAAGGGTCACAGTTACAATCATTGCTTCCTGAAAGTCATCATCCAGTAAGCCAGCTGCATTTGCTTTTTATTCACAACATAGTTAAGAAGAAATGCTACACCATAAGTGTTCTAATTATATTTTTGTAACTTCTACTTCACAAATTTAAAAAATGTCTAGTATATTTTGAGAATGTTTTGCTTAATATGCTAATACAGATTTCCTACCTGCTTGTCAGCATTTCTACACCTGTAATGGGAAGCCTCAGGAGGTTGCAAATGAAACCCAAACAGGTTTTATTGGTCAATAATAGAAAACAAAGTTAACAGGGATAGTCTAACTGATGAATGCATAATCATACTTCTAAGTAAGTTCTACTGAAATCTTTTCCAGAAAAATTATAGTCAAAGTTGTGAGGTTTTTTTCCCTTCTCACCTCTTTAATTTAAAGCAACCCCCTAGATGCCACAATCAAGGTAAATGCAAATCAAGTACCCACAGACCTTCAGAGGAGCTACATTAAAACCAGACCAGCTGTACTGTCCTGCACTGGATAGAGTTAGAAGTCAATGTCACAGGTCATCCTTAATTCATTTCACAGATAAGATTATTACAGAGTCAAATCATAAAGCGCACACTTTCTCCACAGCATTTTCTGAGAGCATTAAGTGGTTTTGCTGGAGTTTATTTTGTATTTTTCTGACATAGGAGGCTGAGCTCTTTTCTTGCCCAAATATTTCAAGTGAAAGACTATGAAGAGCACCTTCTCTTTCTACCTACAACAACTATCCTATTAACATGCAATTAAAGCTGGGATGATTTTATTGTGCCAACCATGAACTAAAACAACTGTTTTCTCCTTCTAGAGAAGATAAACTGTTAATTATAATGTTTGCACTCACTGACTAGCAGAGAGTAATACAGTTATGGCCATGCCCATATACAAACCAGTTCTTAGAAACAGAACATTAGATTTCCTTGGTGTTATTTCCAAAACATTCTTCATTTTCCATAAAGAGATTGCATCTCCATCTCAGGATTTATCAAATGATAAATCCTTGAGGTCAAGTCCAGGTTTCCAGACGGTTGTATGATGCAATACTGAATACTGCGCCTTGAAATCCATACAGGTATATGCTTGAGAAATAGTGATATGGACAGAGTAGAGGGAAGTGGCTATTGAAGATATTTTCTTTGCTCAGTTACTAAGCCATAGCTAATAGAAAATGGCTTTTGCCTGGACAAAAGGAATTAGTGGGTAGAGCATCAGTAAAACTTAATACACCACCTTTAGCCTACCAGGTGGCTACAACTGACTTGCGACACACTTCTCTATCTGCCAGAAGATAACTTCCACAAACTGCAGAATACAGTGGATTCCTGAGGAAGTGGTGCCTCAGGATTACCGCTCCCATTACTACACATCAAAGTGAATTGTTTGTCCTAGAGCACTCCCATAGGACCCAGCCACCACACAAACTGCCTGAACGGCCAGCAGTTGTTTAACTCTTGGAAACAAAGGAAAAAGAGCAGTGATAACCAACTCCTCTGGCTTTGGTGCCAGATATAGTCTTGGTAATGTAAAACACACGCAGCAAGCAGTCTTCCTGTGCAGACAGCTCGGCCTCTTACTCAGGGATGGTCCAATGCTCTCAGCAATGGCCCTCTGTGCTCCAGCCCAAATACCTGCTACTGCACAGCCCACCTGCCTCATCCCTGTCAGCGGTACACAAGCCGCGATGCCAGACACTGCACCTCCAACCACTGCCTCCAGTTTTCAGCTGTTGCTCTTCATCCGTATGCATGCATACATACACACCCCCACAATCTCTTGAACCTCAGGGTATTTGGCACAGTGCCTGAGAGACAAGAAGTGAGGAAGGAAAAGACATAGAGCAGTCTCAGGCAGAACAGGCTATTCATGACTCACAGCTCCCGGACTGACCAGCACAGAGCGAGGTCAGCCAGCCTGGCCTTGGAGGCGGCCAGTGCTTGATCGGATCAGCCTCGAGAGCTCCGAGCAGAGAGCACAGCGGGATCCCAGGATGGCTGGGTCAGTACCTGGTGGGTGGGAGCAGCCAGTGACAGAGGAAATGCTGCCACTGGACCAAAGCCTGCAGGGAGCAGAGGGGCCCTAGTAACACATTTAGACTAATCGCTCACACCAAAAAAGACCAAACCCCTATACTCCAAAGCCTATTTTGCTCCGTGAAAGCTGAGCAGTAAGAGAAGATTAGACTCTAATAGGGATTAATACAAGTTAAGGTAGCACTAATTTCCACTAGGGAGACCAGAAAGGTTAGATGTGAGTCGTGTGACAGCTGGATGTAGTGGGGCTTGAAAAAAACGTAAAGGGAAAAACAAACACCACATGAGCCTCCACTGACACCTGCCTGGCTCCATTTGTGCTTTCCCCCATGTCCAGTCCTGTCCGAAACTGAGATTAGAAGTGCTGCACTGTCAAGCCATGGCCAGTGATTTCTAACAGGCTGTATAATGATCAGCAGGGGATTTCTTACCCAGTCTCAACAGCACTGACCCACTTTTCTCCAGTGCTTCCATCCATCACCTCTGACTGACAAGGAGACCAGTTTTCACAAAAGGAAAAAAGTTACCCAAGCAAAGTTTGAGGCAGAAAATGAGATGAAATTCGGATCCCACTCTGTCTTACCACAGCCATTTCAAAGCTGTAAGTTTAACTTTATTAGCAACTATGACTTCAGTTCATAAAAAAAGTGACCAATAAAAGATAATGGCAGGAAATTAAATGAAGCTTAGAATGATTTAGAGCATTGCTCTGCAACAGTGAAACCACACAGAAAGTATGCCTGAAAAGGAAAAAAAGCCCCCAAAAAGCGATCATAAAAGGATCCAAACTGCTTCAGAGTCAGAGGCAAGTTAAAACTTTCTTAGAGACGAACAAAAGAAATGCAGATATACACAAAACATACACATTAAACATGCATTATGATTGCCATATTGCCAGAAAGAAGTGTTGGTCAGACAATCCAAGTATTGCTCACCCTTTCGAGTGTGCTACAGCAATTAGGACTTTATTCACCTTTGGATTAAATAAAATGATACATGTAGTTTCACTGCAGTGCTGGGAGACACCAGCTGCAGTGTATGATCAAACCAGGGAAAAAAGTCTACTGTCCTGCCTGTTCGCCGTATTTTCAAAAAGGTACAAAGAAAAGGCATTTTTTTCCTTTAGTTACATAAAAAGACTAAGAGGCCAAACCTCTGAAGTTCCTCAATCACGATATTTGGGAAGCAGGCTTTTTGTAGGGCTCCCCACACTCCCAAAATAATTTGGTGCACAGTATTGAACTAAAACAAGTTCCCTAGTGCTCATTCCAAGAAAGCTGTGCGAAGAGTAATAGTACTAAATATACAGGTTAAAAAAAAATAATAATAATTGTTTCATTTACGACTGAACTACCTAAACCTGCAGATACCCCTTTCAGCTGCATAGCCAACTACAAACTCATTAACATTCACCTGGACAACTGAAGTTTGTACTCCAAAGGGAAAGATCAGAGAGCAGGAAGAAAGTAGTGGAAGAAAAAGGAACTACCCTTCATTAGCCTGTCTCTCAAACATGTAACTCCAGCTGAAAACCAGCACAGAGAACAATGGCCTTTCTGTATAAAACAAAAATCATTGTGGTCAGGTTCTGTGATCAGAAAAATTTCTACTGAACCACACTTGATAAACTTTGGAAACCAGCAGCTATTCACCAGAATTTTTTGAAATAACACTCGAGAATTTTTCATTACAAAGAGTCTTTTCAAAACACTGATCAGATAGCTTACTGAAACATCAAGCCAATTTGTATTTCAGAAGTCAGCCTTTCCTCAGAGAGGCTTCCGTTGGTATTGTTTTGATTCTAGATTGTTTTAATCCGAGGTAAACTGAAATTCAGTTTCACACACTAGAATGTTCATTTTCCAAAAAAAATGAATTAGGCATTGTAATACAGTGTGATAACAAATTGCTTCTGGTGGGAAATAGGAGTATTTTGTTCTGAAGACAACCACGCATATATTGATCTTAGGGAGGGGTCTCCCTTCTCAAAGCTGCTTTTTGGCTTATATTTCCACTCAGTGATTTCCAACTGGAAAATGAGGGTGGAAAGAGGAAGCATCTAAGCAGTTCTTCCCTCAGTCCTGTTTGGCTGGAAATGCAGCTGTGTAGGAAGACCAAGAGACTGTTAAATTCTAAAGATCCTCAACAGTTCAGACCATGCAGAGGACCTCACTGAACAGACAGGCCCAGATAACCATTCAGCACAATGGTTCCCTATTCAAAGCATATTTCTCCTGTGCATGGAAGGCCAGTTACAAGTCTTAAGAAGGTAAACATGCCAGTTTAACACTTGAGTGATCTGACTGCTATTAAGCAGCACCCCTGATCCTCTGCTGCTAATACACATTTCTTCTCCAGAAAGATACATTTCTGAAGCGAGATCTCACTAGCTCACCCTTAACCAGACCTTAGATCCCCATGCGGACATCAGAAGGGTGTTCTAGTATTTCTTTGCTACTGTGGATTGCTCAGTAACTTCATCAACAGATACTACTTCACGTTATCAGCAGTACCAAGGAGCAGCTGGTCCTCAGAATACAAAAGGTGGGATAATAATAGGCTACTATAGTCAATTGAGTTTTGAGTTAAGGAATGCTGTGTATAAATTTAAGTAGGATCACATATCAGAAAGTTAATACTCAACTCCTAACTATGCCACCAGTCTGTTGCTCATTTAAACAGGATTCCCTTTAGTCATAATCCCCAATCTAGTAGCAAGGCTGGTAGAAAACCTACCTCTAATGACTTCAGAGGGCCTATAAAACTATCACATTCTTCAGAAAAAAAACACATAAAACTGATAGTCTGGGTGATCAGAGATATTTTAAGAAGTGATTTTACTCAGTAATTCAATACAGCCTGCAGAAAGTCTACAAGGCACATTGCCCAAGTAATTTTAACAATAATATAAATTGTTCCTCAGAACTGTCAAAATGTTCTTGAATAAACAAGCTCTTGAAGCCTTTCCTAAAGCTTTTGAATTAGAAAGTGAAACATTTCTGAGAAGTAGGTGCTTCAGTAAAATTATCAAGTAGCAAGGTCATACTGGAGCTGAAGTGTATCAAGATAGCTCACTTCCAAAGAGTAAGAGTTACAGAACCAAGCAATACTTCCCACACGCCTTTATGTCTATAAATTCAAGTGCCTATATCATAATAATATCCTTGCATCCTCCAAAACAATGGGTATAGGTATCCACTTAGACAGATCTAGCCTCAGTATTAAGACATGCTTAAGAAATATCCTTCTGCTTTCTCTATGATGGGCAGGGAAGTGAACACAATTCCTTTACTGCAACAATTAGGATAGCTCTTAACAAAAGTTAGCCTGATGAACAGGAATGTTGAGAAAAAAAGGCAGTAAGATGTTCTGCCCTACATATCAAAGTGCTCCTTTTCTACTTCAGCTTGACAAAGAGGTAACATTTGCAAGCTTTCTACTCTTCCTGTATGACCTCTACCAAAGCACCAGCCAATCTGCTAAAAAGCCAACAACCAACTTGCTAGAAGTTCAAGGAGATGTCAGTTTACACCACCCAGGAATCAGGCAGAACAATTAACATCTGTTACTGCTTCCTATTTGAGGAGTTAAGAGCAGAAAAGCTATGTGAAGAATGACACTGTTAAACCCTCATTTCCAAATATGGCACCATATACACACCCTACAGGCCACGTACATTAGAGGCCCCTCTTTCTTCAGTATCAATATTGAGACATCTTAAGACAGGATTTACAAACGCACACATCAATACCCTGGTTTCTGAATCGCTAACACTGGTGTTCAGCACGCTGGGCTCAATGCAGTCTCAAAACAAGGTAAGGGATATATGTGGTGTTACACTCCTTCACATGTGCTTGTCCAGGGGACCGCAAACGGCCAGTTTGCTGCCAAATTGTCCACATCCTTCAGGCAGCTAAACATGTCAGCAGTCAGAAATTATCTAGCCATTGCAAACACCAAAAATCATAAGCAGCAAGAGCATTTTGGCCACACCCTTTCTCCTATTCCAATGCATGAAACTGCAGGTAGTACACAGAGACCTGCATTTCCTGTGGTTATATTCACTTAAGCTACCTTGCTGGCTAACTAGGACTGATTCCTTAGCCCTTGACTACCCCAATATCAAAAAGATTTTCGAGGTATCTCACAATGCTATCATTACTTTGTTATAGTACCACTGAGCCAGCATCAAGCAGAAAGAAGTCTTAGTACAGTCAGTTATTGCCACCTGAAATACGATTGTAGTGATGCTGGTTAAAGAAAAAGAAGCTCTGGCTAAATTTGTAGCCCAGCATACTTTTTCAAACAGCTGCCAATCAGCAATTCAGGAGAGGCAGTCCGGACTGGACACACCACAGACTACCACAAAGCAGCAAAGGCAAGCAAAATTCCTACTAAGCTATGTTTACAAATGTCACCTCCCTCTGCAATTACAGTGAGAGACCAATAACACCAAGGAGCCAGGTTACCTGAGATGCTTGCTACTTTAATTTTTGTTGTTTGTGAAATGATCCAATATATGTAGCTGAAGGGCATTTTCTCTTTATTCATTCTTTCTTCATTATTCAAAAGAAAAGAATGGCTTATAGAACAACTGGCTGTAGTTAATAAAAGCTGAGGCCATAGCAATCGTGTTAGGAGGAGGCAAAGAACAGCCTGCACACTCTGCAAAGAGCTGAAGATCTTGAGCATTTTTTCTGCTCAGTGATCAAGACAAATCTCTACCATCTCCACAGCGAGGCAGAAGCACCAGTCCTCCAAGGGCTCAATGGCAGCGAATTCACCAGCTACGTGAGAGTTGCCTCAGCCCTGCCCATGTCAAACAGACTCCTGGCCTACCTGTCAGCTCAGAGAAGATCCTCACTGCCTTATTTTAAGCCTAAATCCCTTTCTGGACACAAAAAGGCTTTCATTGGTGACAGCTATTTTTCACCAAAAGTTAAACTTAGGAGGAAGAGGACTCAAAAACTACCTGTTTCTTTAGTAGACAGAAAAAGAACAACAAAACCCCAAGCATCGTCATGAAAATCTGATCTCACAGGATCAAGAGGAGAAAACACAGTGCAATTACATAAAGTCAATAAATCTTTGAAGAGCTGTGCAGTGGTTACTTCCACCCTCTTTCAGACACCTTGGTCTGAAGGTCCCCAACCCTTGCCTGCGTGGGGCAGGAGGGCTCCCAAAGCCCACAGACTTGCGTAGGAACATGTTCCATCTCTGCACAGAGACCGCCGGCAGCATAAGGGAGGGTCCACACCAGGTAGATCAAGACCACACCCACATCATTCTAAGCAACAGAGTTCAGGTGTTGCAGAGCTTTCTAAACACTGCATTTCAGGTTTGCATCCACCCTCGAAGCTTGGATTTATTGTAAATTGTGTATTATGCAATATATTCCCCGACAGCATCCAGAAAAAACGGATGTGCACTAAGAGACCCACAACCCGCTGCCCACGCTACTACTTTCCCATCCTCCGTTCCACCCAAGACACTGGCAGAGAGCGAAATGCTGGGTGAGGAAACTCGAGGGTCTGGGAGCACGGGTGGCTCCGGCCAGGGTCTGCCAGTGCTGTCCTTGGCACAATAGTTGGATGCAATACAGCCGGGCGATGCAAGGCTGAAATACTTCCTGGGGTGGCTGAAAGGGCTCACTCCATAGTCAAGGATGATTCTTTCTTAGCCATCGTCCACAGCTCAACACAGAAACTACAGCCCTGAGGGGAGGGTGGGGGACACCAGCCATGTGCCTTAAGAAAGGGGCACGGCTGACTATTGTCTGTCTCCTCAGTTTAACTGCCAAGCCTCTATTTTTCTAATCCCCCCCCTCTCCAACGTTACAGAAGTCGGTGGAGGAAGGGAAGGTACTCTGCCGGGGCCAGGCAGCGGACAACGGCCGCAGCTGCCGCCCAGCCCCCGCCGGCCCCTCACACAAACCGGTGCTGCTCGGAGTGTGTGTGGGGGGGCAGCGCCCGCCGCCCCCTCCCCACGCCCCTCCACCGCCGCCCCGAAGTTCAGGCAACAGGGACCGACTGCCCGGCGGGCGGCGGCGGCGGCGGGGCCGGGCTCGGCCGGCCGCAGCCTGGGGAAGGGGCGGGCAGGGCGACCGGCCCGCCGCGGGGGCTCTCCCCGTCGGGGGGGCTCTCCCCGCCGCCGCCCTCCCCTCGCGCTTACCTTTCACTTGGCTTTCATACTCCGCTATAATCTCTTTGTCCTTTTTGAATCTGCTCGGGGTTGACATTATCCACTTGCTTCTTCCGCTTCTCCCCCTTCTTCTCCTTGTTTTAAATTATTATTATTAATTACTATTATTTTTCTGGAGGGGCTCCCAAGTTCTATCGGATGCCCGAGCCCGAGCGAGCGCGGCGGCGGGCGGCTGGCCCCGCGGGAGCGCCGCCGGCACCGGAGGCAGCGAGGCGGAGACGCGGCGATCAGACTAACCCCGGTGCGGGCACCATCGCCTCCGAGCACCGCTGCCGGCAGCAACGCGGTCCGCGGCCCGGGGCCGCCGCAGGGCGGGGCGGCGGAGGAGCTGCCGCTGGCCGCGGGGCACCCGCTTCCACTAGGCGAGGGCGGGGGCCAGGCGGCTGCGCCCCACCATTGTTATCTGTCCGCACGCACCCGGGAGCGGGGAAGAGAAGGAGGGAGAGGGCGCTGGGAGGGAGGCAGGCGGCCGCGCTCGGTCCGTACGCCAGAGGCACTAGTCACTCATGCCGCCGCGCTCGGCTGGGTGGGGACTCGGGGCCGGCGCCCCGCCGTGACTAACTCCGGACGGCAGCGCGGAGGCGCACGTCCCAGCCCCGCAGCCCGAGCAGCGGCTGGCGCGGGGCGGCACCCCGCCGCGCCCTGGAGAGGTGTCTCCGGGAATAAACTTCTCCCCGCCCTCTCGCCGCTCTCTCCTCCCTTCCTGCCTCCCCGCCCGCCTCCGCTCCTCGTTCGCTTCGCCCCTGGTGGCGCCCGCTCCGCCTTCCCCCTGCCGGCTGCCGGGGCGGGAGCGCGGCCACCGCCCACCGCTGCGCCGGGGCCGGGCCCGCAGGCCCCGCTGCACGGCTGCCCCGCGGCGGGAGGCCTAGCAGGCCCGGTGGGCCTGGGCAGAGGCGGGAGGGACGGGGCCGCCGTCCCCGCCCCGTGGCCTGCAGCGAGCATATGGTGGCCGGGTGCCTTCAGGAAACAGGGGTGCGAGGTGGTGATAGGGTGACAGAAAGCCCTTGATCCGGTGGGGAAAGTTAAAGCCCCATGCTGCTGCCACGACTACCGAGCCGCACTGGGAGGGGGGAGGCTGGAGGGGAGATGTGTCCTTTGGGGACCCCGCTTTTCTGCCCTGTTTCTGTGGAGGCAGGGCACGGTGCTGAGCCGCACCAGTGTGCCCAAGGGCCAGCACCCAGAGGGGCCAGGGCAGGGCGGCACCAAGGGGAGAGCCGTGGTGCTCAACAAAGTGGGCCTCACTTCCACCGTCCTGGCCTGCATGGTGCTCCCCTCCGGATGCAGCTTGTTCTCAAGGGCAGGACTGCCAGCACCCCTGTGTAGGGCACTCCCTGCAGCTCATGGGAAAAACGAGCAAAACAGGGTGAGAGGCCACCCAAAATGCTGCTGCCTTGAGCTGCTGTGCATGATGGCCGGCCCTGCCAGACCGTTACATTCGATGTCAGTGTCAGAAGAGCGGCCTCCAGCCTTGCGAGCAATGGTGCACAGCCCTCTCCCAAGCCAGGCCTGTGAGAAGGGGAAGAAGATGATCCAGAAGAGCAGCAAGAGCTGCAGTTGGGAGCACGGGGCAAGTCACCAAAGGGGAGAGATGGCTTTTGCTCCTGGGTGCCTCCAGCAGTGATGGGGACAGCCTCCTTCTCTGCCTGCAGAGCTGGCACCTGGCTTAGCCCTTTGGGGCTGTGGAGGGTGAGCTGGCTGCCAGCTCTGCAGGCAGAGATGAGGCCATGCATGCCAGGAGCTGAGCATGGTAGTTCACAAACCCAGTAGCCACACTTCTCCTATGTCCTGGGCATCACTTGCAAAAGGAGTCAGGTATCACTCAGGTTGCACAACCCCTTTCCCTTTCCCCTGGCTGCCCTGAAACTCAGCGTTTGCCAGAGAAGAGCTTGCTAAAAAAAAGAAATGGAAAAAGCAAGGAGGGGTGGTCACTGCTGCCTTGGTGATGGGCAAACAGTGTGGCTGTTGTTCATGTGTCAAAGGCAAAAGCCAAATCCTAAGGCCAGAGTTGCAGACTTTGGGCTGCAGGGAGGTCAGCTCTGGGGAGGGTAAAGGCAGGTAGGGGACTTTCTGGAGGTACAGAGGGCTCTGCTGATGTCAGGTATGTCCAGGAGTGATTAGACAAAGTTGCAAACTATTCACAAGTAGTGGCTGCTGTATTAATATGATTCATGTGGTGAAAGTGCCCACAGATCCTATCCTGGACGGCTAGTCCTGATACTGCCAGGACATGACCCTTCAGGACAGACAGGAGTGAATGGTGGGATCATTTGCTGCTGGGAAAGTTCAAGCTGGCTACCCAGTAATTAAGGTGGATTCGAGCTTTAGGGCTATGGGGACCTGACCCTCAGGGGCAATGGCACAGTTAACTACTCATGCAGACATTCTTGCTTATTTTTATTATTAATTCTTATACACATGTTGCCTCGATGTTGCAGTCACTCCCTTCCACACCTCTGCATTTCAGCAATAAGTGTACATCTGTGCTTTGCAGTTTGTCTTTCAGTTTCATTAGGTACCATACTTCCCCCTGCTACAGGATCAGATTAACAGGATTCCTGTTCCCCTTTCCCTCTTCATGTGCTGTTCTCTGTAATTTTATTATGTTTCTTTCTCTTACCATCCCAGCACAATCTTTTTCTAGCACTGATCCCAATTCAGATCACCTAAAGAAATCTTAGTACAATAAGTTATTGTCTGAAGCCAATTTAACTCCAAGCTGGATGGTCAAATTACATCCCTTGAATAAAAAGCCCAGCCTCAAAAGAGCAGTCATCTCCGTAATCCCACCCAATTCTGATTTTCATCTCAGGCTTTGATGCTCAAGTCTTGCCCCCTGGCTGTTCCAGTCCATCTGTTAGGCTGGGGACAGGCTGATTTGCAAAACAGTGGGCTGCCTTCTCTGGGGACATGGGGCATTAGCTGGAGGTTAGCTGTGAGTCTTGCCGGTGTTTTTCCAAACAGTGAGAACACAGAATGGTGGCCAAGTCCCCTCACGCCCTGGGTGACACTGTGCCGTCCCAGCACCTCCAGCCAGGCTAGTCCCCATCTCCCTTGCCCAGGAGCTGGGCATGTGAACCGTGCCCAAGATGTGGTTGGAGGTGTAGACATGAAATTATCTGCCTCCTCCTCTCCTGGTGGCTGAAGGACACATCCTCCTCTTGCCACTGAGCCTGTGCTGGGAAATACTGCCCAGATCTTTCTCCTCAGGAGAAGGGTGCAGAACGGGGCTGAACACCTGTGCCTACACCATCCCTTCCCTCTGCACTAGATGCTACAGCCAGAGGATGGGTCTGGCTCTGCAGAGCCAAGCCAGAGGCTGCAGACAGAGTATTTCTGTCACTCTGCCAAAGCAGTTGCCTGTGAAGATGCCAAACCCATCTTCTGGCTTTGGAGACTGATCTCCCGTCATTCAGCCACGCAGCTCAGGGCTGCATGTCCATGTCCATGTCAGGACAACTGACGAAGGAAGGACTCATCTCCCCAGGAGGCTTGAGCATGCCAAGCTCGGAGCTGCCCATATTCTGGATCCCTGAGTTAGGGTTGACTTGCAGGACAACCAGGATTGAATGGGCTGAGAAATCTGATTCTAACCACCCACCCCGTCCGCCCCGTCAACCCCCGCCCTTCTTTAGGGATTGTCAAAGGATTGTGCGTTATTACATGGGTGTAATCTTTTAAGATGTTTGTGGCAGCTCAAGTCTCCGGACTCAATTCCGCACTGATTTACACAGCCGGCAATCCCATTGCGAGGATGGTGATTGCACAGGCACAGACCCTGCCTGGGCTCTGCAATGCCAGGTTTGAGGTGACTTGCAGGACATGGAAAATTATTAGAGAAATGCCTGTCTTTTGAGAGCTGTTCCCAAAGAGGTCCTCACAGACTTCCCACCAATTTCAAGAGCAGCAAGTGCTGGGGCTATGGAACAGTCTTGTTGTATGAACCCTTGTGCACCCGTGGGTGATGCTTGAAAATGCTTGTTTATCCAGTGTTGTTCTGTGAACTCTAAATTATTGCATGTAGAACATATCCAGGTCTTGGCATGGAGAACACTACAGACATTTAAAAAGTATTAGGATAAAGCTGATTCAGAGCATGTATGTTGTTCCAAGGGGCAGAGTTGTATCAATAATGCGGTGTGGTAAGGTACTGCAGTGGTAAAATACTCATGCAGAGTTTGTGGACTGTACCTCAGTGTATGGAGTTAGATAATCTACTCCATCAGGGAACTGGAAATCCTGAATTATATATGATAAACCAGAGATATGTTTATACAGAGAGCAGTTCCTGCAATACTTCATGCACTCAGTGCAAGAAGGGAATAATGCAGGCATGCTGGATTCTGCTTGCTTGAGAACTTCATTATTGCATTTCATTTACACCGCCTGATGAGCTGTGCAGTATTTGCTTTCTTGTACTGCTAATAAAAATAGACCATATAACTGATTGCTGGAATATCACTGAGCTGTTCCCTGTGAGCACATAATGAAATACACTGACGCCCTTAAACAACAAAACCCTACATTAATTTTCTTTAGGCTGAAAAGACGACAGATATAATTCATTGTGCTTTATAATTACAGTCAATCAGTCATTTTACTGTTGGACAGTAAGTCTGTAAATGAAAGACCAGGCTTTAATTGAAACAATGAAACATTTGATTGTTATTGAAGAATCAGTAAGAGGCACCATTCAAAGAGCTTGTTCAAATGTTTGTCACTGATAAGATACACATTTCTATAGAATCAAATCTATTTGCTTGGGAATGAGATTATTGTAGTAAGTACAGTTGCTTATCTAAGATACAAAACCAGCAAGGATTTTTTTTCTCTCTCCTGCCCCCAACCAGCGCAGCACTTAATGCCGCTCCGTGCTTATAAACTCCCGAGACATGGAGATGAAATCTGGGCTTACGGCGTTTGTCACAAGCTGCAGAAGAGCCAGGACTTCACCCTGGCTGACCTGACGGTGAGTGGCTCTAAAGCTTTCAGCTGGGCCTTCACAGCAATGAAATGAGGAACACGAGGTGCTCAAACTTCGGTAGTTCAGGAAAGACATTTCCCTCACCTGAGTTTCTATGGGAACCTAAGCTGTCACTGACCTTTCATCTTCAGGAGCAGTACTCTGACCACTGGCACTCGTGTATTGAGTGTAAGGGCCTGTAGACACAATAGCTTCCAGAAGCAGAGTAAGGGAAGAAAATGCTTTCTTATTTCACAATAAGAGTGTCTACAGGTGGAGTATGTAGAGTTGGTAATGTGCTTTAAATTCTTGCTATAACTGGGTCTGTAATAATTTTCAAGATCTAGGTCTTTCTTGTGTACTACTTTAGATTCCCATTTTTGTTTGTTGAACAATTGCCGGGTTTCTTTTGGGCATAATGATCCAAGTGTCTGCTTTGTGAGCTTCACACACCTAAATTTAGGCAACTTAAGTCATATGCCTAAACGAGTCGTTTAACCAAGTCATTTAACCTCTTTCAAAAGTCAACCAAGAGAGGTGGGCACGTCCTTGGTGGTGATCACTGCTGTTTGCTTATTTTGGACACTTAGATTTGTTTCCGTTTTCCTTATTATCATAACCAGGGGTCATATAAGACAGGAATGACATCCTGTTCATCAAATCTGAATGTAATATGCTGGATGTTAACAACAGTCTATTAGAAAGATGGTGAAAATATTTGTAGTCCCTTGCTCCCAATTAAAATGCACTGCTAAGTGTATGCAGACTTTGTTCATTTACTATTTGCAGTCACATTGGAAAGTAATCCTGTCAGTCTGTCATCTGAAGGAGGATTCAGGAAAAATTTCATTAGGTAACCTAGATATATGTGTATGTGTGTACACAGCAAATTTGCCATGTTCAAACACATACGGTAGCTCTCTCAACATGAAATACATTTGAATGCAATGGAGAATTGTTCACATCGCAGAAACAAACAAACAAACAAACAAAACTAACCAAAACTACTTCCAGGTGAAATCACTGACTTTAAGTGAAAGAGATCTTTCTATCTCAGTAAGGTAAGATTTCAGCCCTGGAGGACTGATGCAGTCTGGGACATGAATGAGCATGGTATTTCCTCTAAAGCAAAAAGAAAAATATCAAACTCAAACCTCGCCACATTAGTTTTGTTGCTATTTTATTTGAAAAAATAATTGAGTCTTACGGCAGTAATTAGTATGTCAACGTTTAGTCCTTTGGCTTTACAGTCATGAAGTGCAGTTAATGTTTCCTTGTTAACGTGTTCATTCTGAGTGGTACTAATAGGACTAATGACATAACTAATATATATAAAGTGATGAGGCTACTATGCCTTTTACTGTTGTTAAGAATATGATCCTTTTTTTTTAGATGGTATTGCTATTCACTTCCCAGTTAGTAATTATAAGGAGGAATGAATTCCAAGTAATAACTTTCTCACTTAATGAGAAGAGACTGAGGCAGTCTTGCCATTTTGAAGGAGAAGAAATACAGCAGTAATTGCGTTCTCACTGCAGGGTTTGCGTTCTCTGTAGAGCTACTTTTGCTCTGTTGGTAGCCTTTGAGACTCCAGTATCCCACTTCTTCTCAACATAATGAGCTGAATTTCCAGTTTCTAAGCTTCATACACCTAAATGTAGGCAACAGCATTTGCCTTACACCTGCCAGCATACATGTGCTAGTGTTATTCCAGATCTTTATCTTGTTAAATCTAACAGCTGTATTGTCCAGAGAAGCACTAGGACTGTTTTTGGTTTAGCTTTTCTTTCCAAGCCTGGTGGGGGAACACTGATATGTTTGAAAGCACTCTTCCAAGTGAGCCTAGGGGGCCATGTTTGTGGTAATTCAAGTCTTAGATGAATAGATAATTGCAACTCTGATAATTAGGTTTTGGGTTTAAATTTCCCGTTTGCATTGTTTATGTTTGTTCCATCAGTTCTCAGCTGAAAATGAAATACCTCTGCTACTTCATTACTCCTGACCTTGCACTAATGGTTTGGAGGGAAGAATGTTAATAGTGGGGTTTAAGTTTAAAAGAAGAAGAAACTACTTGAAGCAGCTCCAGAGAATTAAGAACATTGTATTTTTTAAAGTCGTCCTATGGACTTCATCATGCTGCTGTTATCTGACTTTATCTAGAATGCTTATGTGAATAAGGCTCCTGGATTGTACCCTCAGAACTTAGACAGCAGAACACAGCTCCTGGTCTTGCCATCCTTATATGGCCTTCATGCACCATCCAGAATTTGCAGAATCTCAGCTTTCTGGGCTGCCTCAGACCATGCCGGTAGTTTAAAGGTTGTGAACTGCCCTCATTTATCTCAAAAGGGCATTAATTTTGAAGCCCAGCAATGACACTTCAAATGTCAGCCTTGTTCATTTTCACAGAAATTTCTAGCTAGTCTGCTTATTCATTAGTGTGGGCTAGAGGGGTGGGAACAGCTACAGCCTATCAGGCTAAAAAAGTCCCTGGCTATTAATGGTCTACCCAGCAGGCTGCTGTCTCTGATTCAGTCCCTTGGCCCACCCCTTGGCTCAGCCCTTGCCCAAGAGCAAGTGGAGAGAAACAAGGGTGGAAAAATAAAGGCTATTTCTGCGTCATTTTCTGCTTTGATTATTGATAGCAGCAACATGCTGCTTTCCCAAGTTGGTGGGGTTTTTTTGGTGTTGTTTTTTTGTTTTGTTTTATTTTTTTTTGTTCCCTCAGCTACTCTTGCCTTCACTATCGAAAAAAGATGAACTGGAATCATGCAGGGGGGGTGTCAGATGGCTAAAGGAGTCCATAGCTGGGCAAATGCAAGTAGGAAGGCATAGAGGTACTGATCTGGGCCTGGGGAGACCTACGTTTTGATTTGTGCCAGTTTAACATCACTCAAAAAAACAGCTGCTAGCATGGTCTGAGAACACTCCAGGCTGAGCCGGGTGGTGGCAGCTGGAATGGTTTCAGGCTGCAGAAGAAGTTGAATCCAGACCTCCTGCTTCTTGGATGCTGCTCCTCTGTATTAAAAGGCACTACAATGTCCTTTCCCTGCCACGAGGTTTTAAAAGATGGGGGTTAACCCAAATGCTGTTCTTTTAAAGACTTGATACTCGCATGATCCTGTAAAGAGAAGGTGTTCCTTGCTGCAATCTTTCTCTCAAAATGCTCTGTCAAACACCTAGCCCTGGGCAGGAGGGGGACTTCAGACATTTCTCTGTCCTTGGCTTTACTTGTCGTCTGGCTGTGAGAGTCTTTTTGTGTAGCATGGATGATTTGGGGTGAATTTGAGGTGCTTATGATTCCTTATGCGATGCCCAAGCATCTGCTGCAGAGGCTGCTTCCTTGGGGTCAGGAGGCAGAAGATGCTGTGGGTACATTCGTCCTTGATTGGAGCCAATTTTCTGTCGTATCCTCAGGTTGCAGCTGACCCTCTTTGCACACTTGAGCTGCCGGCTCTTGTCAGCAGGAGACACACAGCAGCTCAAAGGTGAAATATAATGGTCTTACCCTCATAACTGTGACTTCAAAGTAAAGCTTTTAAGCTTTTATTCTGGTGTCCAAGAAGATGTGTCCACATGGAAGAAAATCAGCAAGGAGTTTAAGAGCAATTTTTCCTGCCATTGTTGGCGTTTGTTTGCACTTTATTCTTAGTCTTAGCTTCGTTTTATTTCTGTTCAGCAACCCAATGTAACAATAGTTGGGTGTGCAAGTATTGCAAGCTACACACAAATACTTGTCTCCAAGCAATGATGTTTTTTATAGTCATCTCTCTGTTTCTCGTACGCATGCATGTAACTGAAAGCTTTCTGTTAACACCAACTGCTTCAAAAATTTATTTTGACGAAAGACTGAATGTAACTGACAATATCTGTTTAAGATGAGCCATAGTTTTCAAAAGCGCAGAAGACAAAAGATGTGTAGAAAATCCTCCCTGGGGGCCTCCAGGGCAGTTTCCAGTATTTCAAATGTCGCAGCTCCCTCCAGTGGGAAGATGGTGGGCAGCAAACTTCTGCAGGAGCAGGTTTCCGCAGACACCAACCCAAAGCTTCCAAACCTCAAAAAAGAAAATATTCGGCACACCCCCTTTTTTTTTTCTTTTTTTTTGGGGGGGGGTATGAATACAGTACCTGATACTCCATTCTCTCTTCATTATATGATAATATTTGAGCCAAAGATTCGTATAAAATCTGTGAAAATTAACCTACATGGTCCAGATTTTCAAACAGACTCAAACCAGTTATTTCCTCTTGACTAAGAGGAAAACATACTGTGATACTGTGATACTGTGACTACTATGTAAATGCATTTGTTCATGTTGAGCAGGGTGACATGGCATGTGAAACAACAATGTCTGACATGTACTAGGATAAGGAAGGTTTCCTGTATTAATATTCTGCAATTATCATTCCCTGACATCAAATAGCTGCAACAAATACAACACAAAACGTATCGTCCATTTGAACATTTGTTTTCTTTGTTTGCTTTCGTAACACAGATTACTGGTCGTTTTTAGCCTCTACAGGAGCTGATTCCTCCTTCTATGGGTTTCCAAGTGTGACAGTGGATGAAGTCACACACGCGTGAATGACAGAGTCTAACCCAAGCTAAATAACAGATCGAGAATGGGAGTGGGTTCTTTCTTTCCAAGAACCTGAAGACACAGAACAATTATTTTGGGAGATCTCCAATAATTCTAATTCTGGGTGTAATTCTTTGTGTGACTTTTATATCCCAGAAATCTTTGTGGCTTCTGGGGACATGGTGCCTTGTGACACATGCATTTTATAAATACCTTAGTTTTCCCAAATACAGTAAAAACCACCACCTATATTCATAATTTTTATATTGATAATTTACTATTATTAGATCAATAATTTGATATAAGAACAAAAGTAATTAATGGAGTTTAATGCAGGTCATTACTGCTCCTTTCCAACCAACTTCTGCTTACATTACTGACTATCTTAAGTAGTGATTCAAGCTGTAGGTTTAAAAACGGCCTTGCAGCTGATGGATAGTGCTGGCAAACCAAGGAATAGACTCAATATGATGGGTATAGCTGGGTGGTGGCTCAGCCTATGAGAATCTGCATTACATACAATGGTAGCAGCATCTGGAGACACAACAGCAGCACTACATAAATCATGTGCATTGTTATATGTTCTCAAGGTACATAAGATGTTGCCTGGCAACTGCATGTCTCCCAGCTCTGCAAAGTAAGTGTTTTTAATTATATGCCTGTAATACTTCATGATGACAGAATTAAGAACACTGACTCTGTCTGATCACTTTAAAAATGACATTTATTAAAAAACAAAGCTCCTTTTCCCAATCATCAATATGCCTTATCTTAATCAAGCATTCTGTGCTTCTGCTGTTTTTAATAAGCACACATTACACTTTTGCAGTTCAAACATAATTATACAGAAGATGTTTTCTTTTCCTTGAATATTTCAGGATTTATTTGATTTATAAAACATCCTACACATAGTCAGCGGATGCTGATCCTTCTTTTCTCTCTACCAATTTATGCTTACATCTGTCTACTCACAGAGACAGTAACTGGTGCTATTTTGCTCTCCTACAGCTTGGGCCTATACCCTGTGTGAGGAAAGCCACTAATAATGCAGACTGTCTTGTCACATATCAGTAGTTCACAACATGCTTAATCTGGTTTTAGGTAGGCACCTCAAAAATTAGATCAAATATATACTGTATTCCCAGGTTTCTGTAAACTATAACTGCTGTGTTGCATTTTGGAAAGAATGAGAGTGGAACACGTTAGTAAAACACTTTTAAAAAATGGCAGCTCTGATGCACACTCTAATCCATGGTCTTCAGTGCACTACTGTGAAAAACATATGTAGAGAAGCAACTGTAGATCTCATGAATCTTTGCAGGTCCAGCTTTAGCAGGAAAGGGAGAACCTGCAGCATCAACACGTACCTGTAGCACAGTGGCCGGGACATTGTGCAGTGCAGGGGTCACCCCTCTATCCAAGCCCACTCTGACCGAGCAAATTAGAAGTAGCTCTCATATTTTTGGAGTGAATACTCTAACCAGAAAGTGGATGATAGGCTGCTAGGATTTCACCACATCTCCATTCTGTGAACTCCTGTCTGTTTGAGAGCTTTAAGTAAACTCTGAGACCACCTCTTGCACTGATCTTCTTAATTCTCTTCTCTCTACATCTCAACAAAAAGCCTGAAATCAATCAAAAATATTTCAGAGACATGGGAAGAATGCTAAAAAATTGGGAAGCACAAGTAGCGTTTTCCTCAATCCTCCAAGTAATGGGGAGAGACTTTGGAGGAAACAGGTGAGCCCAGGATATCAATACTTGGCTCCAGGACGGTGCCTGCACCAAAACTTTGTGGTTTTAGGCCACAGAAGAGCCTTTGAGAGACAAGGTATGCTGGGGCCTGATGTGATCCACTTGTCCTGATGGGAAAATGGGTCTTTGGGCACAAGCTGGCAGGACTGATTGAAAAAGCTTTAAAGTAGAATTGATGGGGAAGGGAATACCAACAGGACTGCAGTAGCCAAGCCACGGGTTGGCATGGCATCGCCTGAGGGTGGCAATGCTACTGGGAACATTTACACTGCCCCTGGGAGCATGGAAGACTCAGGAGCGTATCTGAAATGTTTGTACACTGATGCACGCAGTATGAGAAACATACAGGATGAACTGGAAGCGTTGGTCAGCTCCCAGAGCTACGATATCATTGGTATTAGTGAGATGCAGTGGAATGAGTCCCACGACTGGAGTGCCTGGCTGGAGGGCTACAGGCTGCTCCAGAGGGACAAGCAGGGCAGGCGAGTTGGGGGTGTTGCACTATACGTAAGGGAGAGGTTTGACTGTACAGCCCTTACAGCTAGTGATGATGCGGTTGAGAGCCTTTGGGTGAGGATTAGGGGGATGGAAAACAAAGGAGATATTATACTGGTGTATACTACCAATCGCCCAGCTGGGATATAAGCATCTATGAGTTATCCTGTAGGCAATTAAGAGAAATTTCTGGATTGATAGCCATTGCTCTTATGGGAGATTTAAACTTCCCAGACGTTAGCTGGGAATGTGATACTGCTGTGACAAACAGGCCTTGGAAATTCTTGAAGTTTGTAGGAGATAACTTCTTGTCACAGGTACTCAGTGAGACAACTAGGAAAGATGCCCTCCAAGACTTGCTCTTTGTGAATAGAGAAGGACTCATGGAGGATGTGATGGTAGGTGGCTGTCTTGGCCACAGTGATCGTGAGATGGCCGAGTTTAACATTTTCAGTGTAATGAGAAAAAGACAGCAGAGTTGATATCCTGGACTTCAGAAGAGTAAATTTCAAGCTATTCAGGGAGCTATTTAGCAGAGTATCCTGGGAATCTGCTTTTGAGGTCTTAGGGAACCATGAGTGCTGGTCAGTCTTTAAGAACCACCTTTTGGAAGCACAGGAGCAGGCAATCCCACTGTGCAAGCAAGCCTGAAGATCAGCTTGGCTGAACACAGAACTCCTTGGGGAGCTCAAGAGGAAAAAGAAATTGTATGATCTCTGGTCAGGCTTCACAGGAGAAGTACAGAATCATGGTTCATATATGCAAGGAGAAGACACAAAAGGCCAAAGCTCAATTAGAGTTGAAACTGGACCGTGTTGTTTCAGATAACAAGAGGGCTTTAAAAATTATGTTAATGGCAAGAGGAGGTCTAAAGAAAATGTTGGACTGATACTTGTTGAAGATGGTCATCTGACCAACAGGGATGAAGAGAAAGCAGAGGCATTCAATGTGCTTTTGCCTCAGTCTTTAATAACACTGATAGAGCTTGGGCTGCCTGGTTCCCTGAGTTGGAGGACCAATGAGTGTGGGAACAGTGACTTTCCATTTGTGGACACTGACATTGTAAGGGACCAGCTGCACCAGCTCAATGTTCACAAGTCCATGGGGCTTAATGGGATTCATCCCAGTGTACTGAAGGACCTACCCAATATTATGGCAGGACCCCTCTCTATCATCTACCAAAGGTCTTAGGAGTCTGAGGAGGTCCCAATGTTATTCCAGTCTACAAAAGGGAAGTGAGGGAAGACCCGGTGAATTACAGATCCATTAGTCTAACATCAGTACCCGGAAAAATTGCGGAGAAGATTATGCTGGGTACCGTTGAAAAGCATTTAAAGAATAATGCGATCATCAGGTACAGGCCCAGTCAATGTGGGTTCACAAATGGAAAGTCCTGTTTAACTGGTATCCTTCTATGACAAGATCACTTGCATAGTGGATGAAGGGAAGGTGGTGGCTGTTGTCTTTCTGGATTTTAGTAAGGCTTTTGATACTGTCCCTCACAGCATCCTTCTGGATAAGTTGTCCAACTGTGGGATAAGTGGGTTCATGGCGCACTGGGTGAATAACTGGCTGAAGAGCAAAGCTCAAAGGATTGTAGTGAATGAGGCTACAACTGTCTGGAAACCCATCACCAGCAGAGTTCTTCAGGGATGAATTCTAGGGCTAGGCCTGTTCAGTACATTTATCAACAATTTGGATGCAGGGCTTGAATGTACCAGTAGCAAGTTTGCTGATAATACCAAACTGGGAGGTGCTGTTGACTCCCTCATGGGACCAGAGGGCTTGCAGAGGGATCTAAACAGATTGAAGCATTGGGCTATTAATGGGATGAAATTCAACAAGTCAAAATGCTGATTCTGCACCTAGGACAGAGAAATGCTGAGCACAAGTATAAATACAGTACAACCAGCTGGTCAAAAGAGGCTTTTTTACTATACGGTTACATGAGAACGACAGCCAGATTTTCTGGGGCACTATTGCTTCATACTCAGAATTTTGAACACTAATTTCATGTTACACTTTATATATATATACATTAGAAATATGGAGTCCTTACCTATTTTTATAAAACGTAAGAAATACGCTAAACTTACCATGAATATGAACATTATAAAACAATGGCTTGCCCAAAGATGTTGTGGAGTCTCAATCCTTGGAGATATTCAAAAGCCATTTGGACACAGTCCTGGTCAACCTGTTACTGGTGACTCTGCTTGAGCCAGGAGGATTGGACCAGATGACCTCCAGAGGTCTCTTCCAGCCTCAACCATCCTGTGACTCTGTGAAACATGTAGTGAAGGGAATCTAATCAGAAGACTCAACTAATATCTGTCTCCCCCTCCTTCCTTTGCCCAAACATTCTCACCTAACCTGGAAGTACTTACAGAGAAAAAAAAAACTTGAGTCTCAAAACGCAAAGCCATAGCAATAGGACATGACTCAGAAGTTGGCAAGTTCAGCCTGTGGAGCAGTGTGGAGAGCCAGTTCTTAAATCTAGAGCCTTATGGGCAGCTCCCAAGCAGTCCCAGTGAGCTGAGCCACTGGCAACTGATTCGTCTCGTTGGGGCAGTCAGGACTCAGCAGGACAGAACCTTCCATCACAAGATATTTTTTTTTGTTGGAGACTTTCTTGATTTGGTTTGAAATTGTTTTAGACTGGGAGGACTTTATATTTATTTTCATAAAGAGAACTGTGAAGGATTGATACAGAGTTATCAGTGCACCTCAAAGGTTGTCTTTTATATACATCAAATTGGCCCACTGTATGATGTTAGTCCCCACAAATCAAGCACTGTGATGCCTAATGCCCAATGCAGTTTTAGGTGTTTGCTTTCCTTCTTATAGCATGTGGGGAGAAGTGACTGCCCAGAAAATCCTGTGTGCTGTGTGGGAGCTGCCTTGTGTGGGCCAGGAGACACGATCATGGGGGTAAGCCTAGAATCCCTCCTCAGCTCTCCAGCGTGGGAGCAGGTGTCTTGGCCATATGGGGCAGACAGCTCTTGATACCTAGTTATCCTTTTAAAGAATGGGGCATAGTCCAGTCTTTTCCACTGTGTAGCTGCCCACAGGTTAAACTACTCCTCCTGAAAGCAGAGCTGCCATGGCCAGGGGTTCACAGCCACATCTCCTACTGCCCAAGAAAGTGTCCTGCCCACTAGACTATAGGCAATGATGTCCAGGGAAGTAGTCTTTGTTCGACCCGTTAAACTGTGTGGCTCTTCAGACAGGATGATAAGATTCACTGAAGAATGAACAGGCAGGACCACAAGAGAAAGAATATGAGAGTAAGTCTCACTCTTCAGCGGGGTAAGGAAGTGAGGTGAAGGAGTTACATCTGCACTATATAAACATAGAGTAACGTGGAGATGAAGTACAGAAGAGATCTTCTGACTAAAAACGTCTGCAGTGCTGAGGACTTGAAGGAATTGAAGGACTTTCAAGGTTTAACCTTGAAAATAAGTGGCCTGTTTTGTACCTATAACCTTTTTGCAGCAGCTAAAGGGAAATTTGAAGTTACAGATGAGCTTTTAGTTGTTTTGTAAAAGTGCAGGCTTTTATCAGCTGGACCTGACTGAACTGCTCAGTTCCTGAAAATAGGTCATGGAGAGAATCTGCACCAATTAGGAAAAGTTGGCAAAGACAATAATTGCAAGTTAAAAACGTGTGCCACATCCATTTTGCTTGCATAGTTGATCTGGAGGTGATGTAATGAACAGATTTTGTACCAAAGCTGGACACACTGATCAGTACAACTCAATTCTGGGAGCCATGGGAAACAAGTCAAATTAGGTTCAATTTGCAGAGCTGCAGCTTTTGCCGACTCCTCAAGATCATGAGCATTTTCAGCTGCGCCTTCCCAAAACACCCCACAGCATATTGACATTTATCCATGCAGTTAAACTTTTCCTTTTCTTCTCAGATCCAATTTTCTGTTTGATGGATTTAAACTGCTACTTCCTTTGGGTGAATTAATCAGAAGACTTCAGTGCTAGTGAATCAGATGATGAGGTGCTGGCTTTTAGGCATTTGCCGTGCCAAACAGAGTCCCAATGCTTGTGTCAGGTGTCTCCCAACTTTGTGTGAAAAGTATGATGCTATGAAGTGCATAGAGAGAAAGAATTGTATCAGGATGGAGAGCTAGAAAACTGATAGTAAGCAGGTCAATGTAATAGTAACTAGTAGGAAACGGGGAGGGTAGGTGAGGTACTACCACCAGAATTTTTGTGCAAATATCAGTTGGTTTGTGATACAAGATGAAATCCCCTCTTCTTCCTACTTCCTTTCTTCCAAAAGGCTGATCATGGCATACACATTTGTTTTAAAGCTTGACTGAAGAAATAAGGGATGCCATCATTACTTACTGGTGGAAGAGCAAAAAGTTTTCCTCTCCCCCTGGTGAGGTCGCACTGCTGTGCAGCAAGGTGTGCAATAATCACTGGTCTGGGGAGAGAGCAAGTATGAGGAGGAGTGTAATTCTGTAGCCTGGTGCTCAGTGTCATCAGCAGGAGTCACAGAAACCTGCAGGGATACTGCTCCCTGCTTCAAAGCCTATTTTTCCCTTCAGTAATCGGGTGACTGCTTATGGTAAAATCTACAAATGGTGGTGGAAACTGAATCCACTGTTGCCCTCTTGCTGAGGCCCCCCATCTCAGCACCAGCACCTGCCCTTGAGAGCAACTGGGTCCTGCCTGGAAAGTGGCACCTTGGTGAGGCTTTTCACAGGCACATCTGTGTTCAGCTCTTCCTGCTGGCTCACACCAAGTGACTGTCCATGCTGTGCACAGAGCTTTTGGTTGCCCAGTTGAGATGCCCAGCTACATCTGTGTGTTCAATAGGAAACTGTAGTGCAGGCTCCTGTAGTGCAGGCTCCTGAACTCCGTTTTTGAGACCAGGCATCCAACACTAAGCCCCGCAGTGCCTGAATTTGGGCTCAAGGTATAAACCATAGACATTAAACTTTTTGTTTCCTTTTCTTCTTTATCTGCTTAAGCAGCCTTTGTTTTCTGGAACTGTTTGATTACAGGTCCAGAGCAGGTGTTTTGCTGCTCAGATGCCCAGGAATGGAGGGGACTGTTAGGTGAAGCAGACAAGTGTGTATGCAGTAACGTTAGGTGTCTGGCCAGCTGTTTAGTGATGTTTATATCACACTTTGAGAGACAGGCATCTGAGGTCTGCTTGAGTCCTCTTCTAGGACAGGACCATGACCAGATTGGTATTTAGAGCTAGACTGTCTCTTTTGCCTGATTTGCATTACTTTGCTAATGAAACACAGGAGTGATTCTTCTGTCTCTAGTGGCAAGTAAGTATTTTACTTACCTTCTACTAGAACCACACTCTGGATAAATCACCATGTAAAGCGGGTACCAACATGGAAGGAAATGTTGAATTTCCATTATGTGCATGTTCCAAAGCTGCTGAAATAATTTGGCATAATTTCACTGACTTCAAGAAGCTGTAGGATAC
Source organism: Columba livia (assembly GCF_036013475.1). NCBI lineage: Eukaryota > Metazoa > Chordata > Aves > Columbiformes > Columbidae > Columba > Columba livia. The sequence continues at coordinate 176,381,411 of NC_088602.1, forward strand.
TGTATCTTGGTGAGTATCTGGATCATGCAAGAAACTGCCTTTCTTTTATTAACTTCCAACATTATTTCATTATATGAGTCATTCCAGTATGCAAAGCCATCATGAAAATTTACAAGCCTAGGCACACAGTCCTACTTGTCCTATGTTTACTATGACGAAAAAAATTAATACTACCTTACTCACACATCCAAAAAAAAGAAATGCTTGCCTTTGGCAAACAGAATTTCAAGCAGTTTGTCTTTCGCCAGCTCTTAAAAAAGGCTGGAGATAGTGAAAAAGCCCTCTGTCACTTTTCTTTTTAGGAGTTCATGTGTTAACTTGAGATGAGTCAACCCAGAAACTCTCTGAAAGAGTGGCTACAATTTACCTTGAACTGGGAAGAGAGAGCAGGTACTCTGATTTGATATTCCATTCTAGAAAGGAATAAAATAACTCTGTATCTAATGTTTAGAAAACATTTTATCTGAGTTGGTTCTCTCACTGCCAGAAATCTCATTAACCTTATTTTAGCATGGCAACTGAGATTTTAATGAGTGTGGAACAACCATTCTGAAAATGAACATTTCAAATGTAATGCACAGCTCAAACTGTGGATATTTGTTGTGGTTGACTTTGCCAAAGGAGTATGAAGCTAAAGCCTTTAACAGAAAGCAGGCTCAAAGGTGAAGAGAAAATTATGTTCTGGTGGGAACAGTTCTCTACTCGTCAATATCCTATGTTCTCTTTTGTGGGAAAAACATATTTTACCCCTTCAGCTATGCTGTCAGTAGCTTGTTCAATAAGATATTAAACCAGACGTTAAATGGTAATCACAGCATCCCAGCCAAACCTCACCATCAGAGCAGAATATCCATGGGAGGTGGCTCTGCTGGATCAGGGCTCTTGTTCCTTCCACCTTCAGTTCAGTTACCTGAGACCTCATCTCATTCCCAGTTGCTCTTTCCTGCCAGAGCGCTATTATTTTCCTGTTGCTCTTCCAAATTGTTCAAATGTTTTCAAAGTCCAACTCTTATACATGGACCAAAACATATCTTCTCTTTCCTCTTATTTCAGACTAAGCAGTTTGCCTTTTTAATTAAAAAGAGGCAGCTTTACCCGTAGTCCTATGACAAAGTTGCTAAGGATTATTGTATGTCATATTTAGTCCACTATACCCTGTCATTTTCTTAAGATAAGGGTTATTTAAAGCTGTCTGATGATAAAAAGATGAAGTAGAGAAAGTCAGCTGTGACTGTTTCTGAGTGGGTGATATTCTGGAGTTTAGGTACAGAAACACAGCACAGTCTCCAATGTGCTTTTGCATAAACTCACTGAAAGTCTTCATGCACAAGTGTTAACTAGACCTTTTGAAATTAATTTTTGTTATTTTATTTGCTTCTCCATGGTCCTTGGGGAACTTGTAATGAAGGAGCATGTAGGAGACAAAGGTAACTTTATTCTCTGCTGCTGCAAGGCTCTCATGAAGAGCTTCAAAGCAAGATGAAAATGCTTTGCGCTAAGCCACTGATAAGCTTAGTGCCACTGTGTTCAAAAGGATCCTTCTGCAAGTTAAGCTTTAGCTCACAGAAGGGGCAAAAGTCTCATTTTATGTGGGTGTCATTAATTACGGCAAACACATGCAATAAGCTCCTTTTTTTGTAGATGACTCATACTGTGAGGACAAACAAGATAATTTTCTTCATAGTACCAGGTAACAGACTGCGGTGCCCTAGCTAGAAGTTCATTAGTATATTGGTGTAGATTTTTTTTGTTTAGCACACAGTGATGTGTGTGCTTTATCCCAGCATCTTTTCATATTTTAATAACTTCCCTCTGTAGTGGGAGGAATTAAAGAAAAAATAAAACCCTTTCAGGAAAGGCTCCTGAATTAGATGAAGAGCTGTTCTTCTTTGTCCCAAGAGCAAGCTTCACTTTTCTCCTGTACTGCCCTCCCCACTGTGTATTTTCCCTTGTGATGAGTGTTTGCACCACTGTGGGCCCACACCTGCCATTCACACTGTCCAGGTATGTCATAAGCCCAAGTCACCACATGTTTGCTCCACATCTGGAAAGTCAGTTCAGTCCTTGTAACCCTTTCTGGCCCACCACACACCTGCCCTGTCCTCTTCATTTGCTGGGCATTACAAAGGACTGGCCTCCCCTGTGAGGGAGGAGGGGAGGTGGCATGCTCCACTTTCTAGGGACAAATGAGCTCTCCTGCCACTTGCACTGCAATCTGCGTCCATCACTGCAGCAGCCACCATTCCTGGTCCACTCATCAGGGGTGATGAGGAGGGCAGTGTGCCTGTGTTGCCTTACCAGCCTGACTGGTCTGGTAGACAGAAGCTAAGCCAGCTTCACCAGGTCCAGACCTGCAGAATCAGGTGCATCCGTTCTGCCAGGGGCTTCAAGCATGCCCACGGGCCAGTGCCACTCTCTGCAGGGCTATCTAAGTTGCATGGAGGGTAGCAGCAGTTGCCTCACTCCAGACTAGAGCACAGAATGAGGTGAAGCAAGGTATGAAACATCAAGGAGGTTTGGCTGACTGTGAGATGGTGCTCTGAGCTAACATGACCATGCAGATATACCTGAAGTGTCCTCCAAATGTCTGGCTACAAACCACAAGCCTTCAGGCACAGAAGTGCAGGCTTTGCTCGTCAGACCTGCAGTCTGTGGGAGCTCCAGGGAGCACATGGCCAGCTGTGTTTACCCGAAGATGATGGCACTAGCCAGGGGACTAAAGCAAACTCCACATTTGAGGAATAGTTCAGAGTAAGCAACAAACCTTTGAACATGAGGAGCAAGGCAGGTACTTTGTACCTGTGGTACTTACACAGCCCCTACTGTGACACCTCCTGAGCATCCGAAGCTCTTTCTGTGTGGTGGTCCTTGCTGAGGCCCAGTGATGAGAGACAGGTTCTGCAGGGCCCTATTTGGGAACAGTGGTCAGAGACACAGAAATCACATCAGTTTTGGTTAGTGCTTTTTCCCCCGGAGGACAACAAGCCATCACCGCATACTTTCTGTCCAGACCGAGGACCTGTCAGCTGGGCTGTAATGTCTTCGCCATATTTAAGAAAAGCTGAGTGTGTGGTTATTGATTTATTGGTCTGTACTCTGCCTGGGCTGGCTGCATTCACACTGCATGAAGGAAACCTTGGGCCTGTGCTAGTGTTTGGCTTTCCCTTCATGCAGAAGTTGGAGACAGGCTGTGTCAGTTTTGTACGCTCACATGCAAATAATGGCTTTGTTTCCTTGCATGCAGACTAACCCACACTTCAGTTTCAAAATATGCCAAAACATGCCTTGTGTCTGATGCAGCCATTTCTAGTTTTCTTTTTAGAAACCAAGCTCCTGGCTAGAGAATTAAGATGTTGCTTGTGGTAAGCGGCCTGTGCTGGGCTGTATGGGTGTGAATGCAAGTTGCTGAGCAGGAGCATCTCCTAACCATGCATTGGTCATCTAAAAGTCAGGGTCAGAAGCTGGTATTTGGTAAACAAACTGTTCCACCAGTTCTCCTTTCCTGGCTTATAAATAACACAGACTCCCAGCCTTGTTTCCAGTGGTTTTCTGAAGGTGGGCTGATTCAGTCAACATCTATTGCCACCTGCTGTCTTCTGGTTTCCATTCTCCAGAAGGGATCATGAGCGTTCAAAGGTTATCCTTTTCCAAGATCATCTCTCCATGGATGGACTTGTAAATTCTCTGATAATACAAGACAGCTCAGCATCCATTCAATTATATAAGAATGAAAATTAGTTGAGGAAGAATTGCTCCCCTTTCAGATCACCCAGGGCAGCTTGCTCTCCAATGGTCTCACCTTGTCCATGATCTTGCAGAAGGCAATATAATCGTAATTTAACAGATGTAAGAGGAACACGAAGGAAGGATACATGTTATGTCAGCTTCAGAACTAATTGTCTGAAATGATTAGGAAAGCTGGCCCAGTGTTCAAGCTGTGGATGCTTTTTTCCTTTCTTCTTGGCAGGGCTTGTTTTGATCACCTAGCCTGAGCAAAGAACTGCATACGTTAATTAGGAACAAAATGTCATCTCACTAGAACAAAATGTCATCTCACTAGAAAGCCACCTGCCATGTGGAAAGCTGTGCCGTGAAACAACATCTATAGTGTGAATGCAAATTTAGCTGTCTTGAAAACAGAAGCTGAGAGAGAGCTGGCACAATTGAAGAGCTACGGCAAGCCAGCCAAAGCTTGTATTAGGAGTGCAGCCATACTCGGCAAGTCTAAGTTATGGAAACCCATAGCAGAACCATGAACTGTTGTCAGATCTCCCACTTTCTACGCTGGGGCTCCCTCCACCATCCCAATCTTCCTCACACTGACAAAGAGCTATCAGACTCTTCCCTGTGTTTAATTTGACCCTGTGCTTGTGAAAAGAAAATGTCTCCATAGCTAAAAGGCTTAAATTTCTTCTGCAAACACTGATTGAAGTTGGAGCTTTGCCCTCCGCTTCAGTGGGGGCAGGTTTGGGCCCTCAAGCACTGAGCTGCGAGGGAGTGAACAGGATGATCTAAGAGCAACATGCTCAGTCCTTGATATGCCTAAGGCTGGAGGCCAAAGGCTTTTAAACACCGAGGCGTGTCACTGTTAGATTACGCATATCCTGTCTTAATTTACAGCGGGTTTAGAGCGTTAATCTCTAAATAATATGCAACACAAGGAATATTTCTAAGATGAGGAAATCTACTGGATTTCTCAGTTTAAATCAGATAAATATAATCTTTTTAAAAATAGCCCCATACAGCTCAAAAATTGTAAAGATAAACTGACTTTTCAGCCAGCCTTTTCCTCTATAGAGATATAACAGCGAGGTACTGCGGTGGTTCCTCAGCGGCTGAGAGGGGTGTGCTCTCTCTCCTTCAGGCACCGTTCACAGGCTGGAGATGCTGAGACAAGTGTCCCTTCCCTCCAGCTGCCTGTGCATGGTGTGCTGTCATCCATTGCATCCACCCTCAGGAGGGCTTGCTTTTCATCTCTGCAAATGAAACAACAAGCTTTTATTGGGGGAACAGGGTGAATTTTGCTGGTGGAAAGAAAATGTTTAATTTAAGCAGCAGCTTTGGTGCATGCAGGCAGGACTAGGCTTAATAGCTGAATGAGAACAGAAACTGCAAGTAGCACAGAAGGCCTACAGTAACCAGCCAGAAAATAAGATTTAAAAACAAAAAAACCCAGTGCATTGTTAAATATACTATCACTAAGATACAAGAAAAGCTTCTGAACGGTGTTTCTATCAGAAGGGACATAATCCTTTTTCTTCCTCTTCAGGGTGACTTGACTTTTCCTCCCACAAATGTCATTTAAGAGGCCCTGCTGAGCAAGAATTGAGTCTGAATGCACTTTGGTGCTAGCTTAAAGCTCACATTCTTTATACCATTATCAGCAGACTCCTGGTCATTTCAAGCTGGGTCAACCTAGATGTTTTATAGGAAATGTTGCTTTAATTTTTTCCTGTGACTGGATTAAAATAAAAATACCTCTGGTGGTACATTTGATGAGAAATACAGAATATGGTGTTTTTACAAGAGTCAAGGCAGTATTTCTCACAGTGCTAGACTGACTAGTGTAATGGTATCTTCTCAAAGAATGGCTCAAAAGTTACAGACAAAGATCATTTTGAGTTTTGACTAACTGATCTGGTCAACTGATAAACACAGGATCCTGTTTTTCCAGCAGAATAAAAACACCAACTCTACTAACCTTTCAAGCTCCTTTTGATATTAATTTGTAACAGTAAAGTTCACATGTTGCTGATTTAATGGTATTCTACAAAATCTAGGAGTCTCAGTGCCAAACCAGAAGGATAACTAGTTCATCCTCACAATGCTGAACCTACAATGTCAGACTATAGTAATTTTTTTTCTAGGAAAGAAAATTAAGACATAATTTCTGATATAATATTTTAGTGCAATTTATGTTATTGTTGTCAGAATCATAATAATTATCAATTACATATTGCAATTTAGCCATGCTAATGGAGTGCATATTTTCTAAATATTTGGTTAGAGTTTCTGTCTAGTCCAGGAATAAAAAAATAAAGCTGTCAAAAGAAAACAATCAAAAGCAAGTGACAGACGAGTGTAGGTTCTAGAGTGGCTTGACACTGTGCCAGCTCCTCTATTTTTGTAAAGGCTCTGGCTCCTGGTCTCTGGGGGTTACTCGGATATAGTATTGACTCTATGATAATTGCCTTCTTCAGTCTTATTTACGTGAAAACAGTTCTCCTTATATTTGCCCTGATATTCCACATCATCTGGAGGTTAGAAAAGGCCGCTGATCTCTGTCAAAGTAACATACAGCATATACAGCAAAAAATAAACCGAGTACCTCCTACTAAAGGCAAAAGTGTATAAAACTCAAACATTACAATTCATTCATTTCTGAAGTTTAGCTTATAGTGTTTACACTGAGAATACCAAATGCTTGGGCATATGACATCACCAGTAAGTTGTGACAATAGCCTTCATTAATGCTCATAGTTTTTAACACTGAGTTATTAAGAAAATGCCAGTATGATCTCCTTAGGCTGATCTGCTGCATTGTATAGATCATGAGATTTCAGAAATTAACGATTGCTTAAAGTCTAGTAGTTCAGACTGAAGCAGAACATGTTTTCCAGAAAAAGGTCCAATCTTGGTTTAAATACTTCCAGCTCTGGAACCTCCCCAGCCCAGACAGAGTTGTTTCTGGGGGCAATCAGCAAAGCCTGCAGGGCTGGCTGAGATTCTGCTCCACAGCAAACAGGCTGTTTATGGCCAAAATACTGTCAGTGTAACCAAAGCAACTATTGATTTTTATTGCACAGCCCTTTCTCTTATCTTTTGCAAGACAAAGTTTTTGCAAGACAAAAATCTCCTGATATTGGATGCAGTATTTTGCTAGTTAGCAAATTGTAATTTATAATACTGAAGAGTTTCAAGGATGTTTCATACTGGCTTTATGAGTCTTCCATTTCAATCACTCATACTGAAATCCCTCACAGTAATGCTGTTTTTTTCCTCCGTGCATCTTACAGACAGCTGTTCATGTGCTGGTGGCTGTGTTTACCAAAGTTATAGGATGGTCTGTGGCAAATACCAACTTGGGAGGCTCTTTTTGCCTTCACAGAGCACCAATCCAAATGTAACCATTGCAATTTATATTCAAAGAGTTAGTGACTCAAAGAGAAATGGTGACATTTGACACAGAGACCTACTCCATTTTCCTTTTTGCCCTCGGTATTTCTTCAGGAGGCTGTGAGACATAATTTTGATAGTCTAATCATCTGAATCATCCTACACATTTGAAAAACACCAAGGAGGCAGAATTTCTGTTCTTAGAATAAAAGCTTTAATTCCTCTCACAATTCTTTTTCTTTCTCTTCCTTTCTTCCTTTCTTTCTTTCTTTCTTTCTTTTTCTTTCTTTCTTTTTCTTTCTTTCTTTCTTTCTTTCTTTCTTTCTTTCTCTCTTTCTTTCTTTCTTTCTCTCTTTCTTTCTTTCTTTCTTTCTTTCTTTCTTTCTTTCTTTCTTTCTTTCTTTCTTTCTTTCTTTCTTTCTTTCTTTCTTTCTTTCTTTCTTTCTTTCTTTCTTTCTTTCTTTCTTTCTTTCTTTCTTTCTTTCTCTTTCTTTCTTTCTTTTTTCTTTCTTTCTTTCTTTCTTGTTCTTTCTTTCTTTCTTTTCCTTCCTTCCTTTCTTTCCTTCCCTTCCCTTCCCTTCCCTTCCCTTCCCTTCCCTTCCCTTCCCTTCCCTTCCCTTCCCTTCCCTTCCCTTCCCTTCCCTTCCCTTCCCTTCCCTTCCCTTCCCTTCCCTTCCCTTCCCTTCCCTTCCCTTCCCTTCCCTTCCCTTCCCTTCCCTTCCCTTCCCTTCCCTTCCCTTCCCTTCCCTTCCCTTCCCTTCCCTTCCCTTCCCTTCCCTTCCCTTCCCTTCCCTTCCCTTTCCCTTCCCTTTCCCTTCCCCTTCCCTTCCCCTTCCCTTCCCTTCCCTTCCCCTTCCCTTCCCCTTCCCTTCCCCTTCCCTTCCCCTTCCCTTCCCTTTCCCTTCCCTTTCCCTTCCCCTTCCCTTCCCTTTCCCTTCCCCTTCCCTTCCCCTTCCCTTCCCTTTCCCTTCCCCTTCCCCTTCCCCTTCCCCTTCCCCTTCCCCTTCCCCTTCCCCTTCCCCTTCCCCTTCCCCTTCCCCTTTCCTTTTCAAAGGTCATCTAGTTCGATCCTCCTGCAATGAGTGGGGACATCTTCAACTAGGTCAGGCTGGTTGTGTCCCATCTCATGAGCTTACCCGGTCATTACTGCAGCCAGTGTTCAGCCTCACTGATGTTTGGTTTAATCTAACTGCTTAGTTTTCAGATCTGAAGGCCTTTTTAGGACACCCATCAGATCTGCTTCGTTTGGTCTGCTTATATTTTTTTATTCCAGTGTATGGATGAGTCGCTATCTGCAAGAGCTTTCTGAAATAAACAGCTTGAATTTATTATGTAAATATCTGTTGGATAAATAAGCTTTCCACCAAACTACACGTTGAAAGAGGATTCCCAAAGACACACAGATTTTCCTTTGAAAAGCACCATATCATAAAGCACTACTTTCCTCTGGTGAAGAGCTGTCATGTGAAAATTGGCCTGTCTACACACCATTTTTCTCAATAGTATTCATGGAATTGCTCTATTTGCAAATTTGAGGGTAAAAAGAAAACCAAAGCAACTGCACTTCAATATTTCTAATTGATACCAGCCTGTAACCACTGAAAAATACCTTTTTTCTACTTACACCACCTGGAAAAACCTGTAGTCCAATATCCTAGCAGGTATGGGGATTCTCCAAAAGAAAAGGATAGTACAAAAAATCGTCTCCTGCTATATCTTTCACGGTCCTTTATGAATCCTATTCATTAAGCAGTCTTGAAAATAATCTTCATGTGCTAGAGTGGTTCCAGCAACCAGCCCCTTATCTGAGCTGATCACTGGCAGGGTTGGCTTGCGTTTCTGTTCCTTAGAAACACAAAGGCAGAGGACATCTCTCCCAGCATTTTGCAGAATGTTCTTCATACCATAGGCACATGTCTCATTAGCTTCCCAGGAGTTAAACATTAGTTAAACGTGACCATCAGAGGAAAATCACTGGAACAAATGGGATTAAATGGTTCCAACCACTTGCTGTTTTGAGGAAGGCATCATGCTTATCAAAAAGTAAGATGCAAATTCAGTCCACTTTTAGGACAAAACAACCTTTAAGAACACAAGGTGTTGCTGCAGTTGTCAATTCTGTGTATGACCTTAACAGTGTATAATCCTGCTCTGGTGAGTCATAGCTGCTCAGGGCATCATAGGGGAAAATCTCCAGGCAAAGCAGGATCTGAGTGCTTTTCTACGTGTCCCTTCCCATTCCCGTTCATAGGCAAGTTGCTGTTGCTGAAAGATCATGGATCAGAGGAATATGTCACCAGTGTGGAGACAGAGGACATAGTGCTGTGTAGAAGCAGCTTGTAGAGGTATGACCTGGTTAGGAGCTGAAGAGAGCTGAGCAAAGGAGGGTTTGAGAAATGATTCTGTAACTATGTGGATTAGTAGTTCAGAATTGCCAAGTGCTCTTTGCAATACTCTTTTACAGTGCTGCAATTCATTATCTGGCACAGCTGAATTCCTGGGAAGAGGTGATGAATAAAAATTGATGCTACCAAAGAGATGATCCCAGCTCCGTGTTTTCTTAGGGTATTCCTATATAAATAACCCTTCCTCCCCATTTACTCAGGTGCATAAAGAGGGGACTGGGAAGCTAACTCTAAATACCATTCCTGAATTGGAGAACTTTCTGCTGTTTTCAGGAGATTATACTGGTTCTGTTGTGAGATAAACTAGATATATTTCCCTGATTGTTCCTTTCTTGGCAAATGTAGCTCTTCATGGAATAAGAAAGGTTCTACCAGATGATTAAGCCACATAATTTTCTCAAATGCCTTTTGATTTGGATTGCTGTATTGCTTTTTTAAAAAGCAAAAACTAGGTACAGCTCCACTCTCTGCAGTTTGTGTTTATTCAGTTTCTCCAGCAAATCAGTACTTTCTGTGAAAATTCTGGGGGGTAAAAAAAGGATAAGCAAAAGCTCATCTACTTCCAATGAAAGGAATTAAATGTGACTTTAAAAACACAACCTCTGAGGATTTTTTCCTCCTTCCTGATTCAACTTTCATCAGGAGAAGTACGAACCAGGATTACCAGCCAGAAGTACAACAGGAATGACAAGCTTGGATGATGAATGGGGAATGGATGCAGGAGCACAGCTGGCATCTTCTTTGAGTCCATATTGCTCCCTCAGATACTTGCAGTGAAGGACATACAAAAATGTGGTGTCTACAGTGCTCTCCATGTGACAAACTGTCCATCTGTTCAATGTACCTACTGATAATCTGGACTGATTAGTCTAAACCAGGGCCCACAAAGATCTCATGCTGTGTAACTTCTGTTAAAATTCTTTGTTGTTCCAAATGTTGTTTGTACTTTCTATGGCTGCCAGGGATGTTCAAATTGTGATAGACTTGATACTGGACATGTGGTGCAGAAGCACTTGTTCATGAGTTGGGCCAAAAGCACTTGCACATGGGGTATTATGATAAGCTAGCAGTGCCTTTTCTGGATCACAGTCCTCTAAATGCCATTACATTCACTGCAGCCTCAGTGGACCCAGTTCCCAGTGAACAGCAAGGAAAGGCTTGGTAAGGCTGGTCTTTTGCTGTTGCAATGAAGAGGGACACATTTCTAATGATTCTGTAACAGCTTTTCACCAGAGACGCTTGGAAATCACATCTGGTGGGGGTAAAATTCATGTGATAGCTGCACTGAGGCAAAAGCTCTTTGACTTTCTCTACCTGAAATAGCAAAAATAGCAGTCAGTCATGAAGAACCACAATTCTTGCTTTCAACAAGCCCAGTACAGGAGGTCAAGCATGTTTGGGATAAATCCAGGGAAAATTTGCCCAAACACTCAGTGCCTCAGACACTGGTGATATTATGTCTCTGGCAAGAGTGTATTTACACTGTGTTATCGAGCTACTTCACTGGTGACTATTGGAACAGTGGCCTCCAGGATATCCACTTACTGTGGGCAGTAAAAGTATCACACTGCCAAGTTGCTTAGAGTGGGAAGTGCTTGAAGATATTGGAAGCAGCCCTTGCTGTCACTGTCCCCAGTCCTCATCTCATGCTATTGGAAATCCGGGTTTCTGTCCTCCTGCCACTCCTTCATTCTTGTCCCGTGGTCCCATCCCTGTGAAATGCAAGCTACAAAACACTACTGGTAAGGTCACCAAAACTCAGATCACTATCTTATTGTGGGTAATAAATGAAAAAATATGAAGGTGAAAACTTCGTATTTATTTTGGTACAGTTAGATCTGTTTCTTAGCAACTTGAATATTTCTTTGTCAAATGCTGCTGCAAGTTCATAAAATACACAGCCAGTGTATTTGTCTCTCTCCCTTTCCTGCCTACTGAACTGTTGCAAGTCAGCCGTTTGCATTTTACCATCTAACTCATCCTACACATGAACACTATGTTATGCTTGCTACATTAAGCAACTGAGAAATCATTAACAAAGCTTCTGAAAGATTTATACTTCTCATACTGAGAGTAGGTATATCAAAGTGATGTATGGTCATTCCAAGGCTCTGGATCATAACAAAGTAATGGCTCCCTTCTGTATTATCTATTACCTCTGTTTGTAGCAGAAGGTAGCAGAAGGATAGCCATGATCATGGGTAGTCTTTAGGTGTGTGACTACACTTTGCAGTCTGAGGAACCAAAATTAGCCAAAACCCTGAAGCAGAAGAGCTGCCTCTAATGACATATCAGAGCAATCAAGACACCGGAGGATGGGGTGTTAATAGCAGGTTGTGAATTTAGGAGGGAAAAGCTATGCTCCTTTGATAAAACAATTTAATGTTGCATGAAGGAGGTTCAGTCAATGCCTGAGACACTCTAATTTAAGTCAACAGAGAAAGAGGGGGAGATTGATAGTTGCTATATGCAGCAGAAATGTCTTGTTGATTATCAGCCCAGAAGCAGGCTAAGCGCTTGAGTTAAGTATTAAACAGAAAAGCACTGTGTACAGTTGTCAGCTCTGATTAAGAAAAGTTATTTTTGATGCATTTGTAAACCATACATAAAATTATTACCAGAAAATACAAACTGAGAGTAGAAGTTGCTGGGATATTGATAGCAAGGCATGCTCAAACTCCCAGAGTTTAAAAATGTATAGTTATCCAACACCAGGATTGCACATACAGATTTGTACAACAGTCTGAATCATCAGCCAACTGACCAAACACCAACAGATCATAACAGCTGCCTCCATGGGAAATGGGGGAGATATCACTGTTCTACAAATAGGGGAACTGGCAGAGAGGGGCTTGTAGAGCCAGGGCTAAACTCAGGAGTTCACAAATTGCTGTCTAGGTACAGTACTCCTACTGCTCTGGTTCTTTCTAAAATATTTAGAAGTTAATTTTTATTAACATTATTTAAGTTGATTTCACATTTACATTGCCACTGGAGGCTTGTAGCAAGAACAAGAGCCAGTGGCAGCTGTGCCAGCTGGGGGACTGCTGTGCATGTTGTGCTGCTGCTCCTCGTGGGCCCCTCTGGGAGGCTGGTGGACATACCGCCACATTCGGAAGCACAAGAGATGTAGTGCAACAGCTTTCAGATCTAAGCTTATAACCCTGCGCTATTATATGCTCTATTGGCATAGCATCTCTCATTCATACGGGACAAGAGGCACAGAGGTGTGCTGGGCTGGGTCTGGCCGGACCGTTGAAGTGTTGGGATGCTTAGTGTTGCAGTGCTACAATTTGGTGTGTCAGCACTGCGGTGGAGTTCCTCATATGAGTTATGCATCTCAATTTCTACAAAAGTGAGTTGCCTTGCAAGGAAGGAGGGTTGCAACAAGTGATGGGAAACTGGTGTGTACCTGATGTTTATGTGAAATACATGAACATCTGGAACAGAGACAGGAACTCAGGATGCCTGTCCTCTAGGTGGATGCCATAACCAATACATGCACACTTGCTACCCCAGTGAATACTGGAAGGCTTTGTGAAGAGCGGGATGACTTTACATGGAGAAAGGCCAAACCCAATCTATGCTGACACTTGGTGCGTTTTTCATTCTGGAAGCTGGAACACATGGATTCAAGTTTTCACAGGTGGAGAAGGGAACTGAACCTAATTCTCAAATATCTTGGGGAAGTGCTCTCACCCCTGAACAGTCACATGAAAGCACAGGCATAATCCCCTCCTTCTCAGGTGCTGCTTTCTACGCAAAGCCAGTTGCCTTTCCTTTTTGAAAAAGCCAGCCCAAGAGGCATGCATGAGGTGTGCTGTGGGCATGTGTGACAGGCCCCGAGGGTAATGAACATGAGAATACAAAGCCTGAGGAGTGACACTGGGCTGGAGATAGCGTGGAGTTACCCAGCCCTGACTAGAATGGGGGACTTGGGGGCATGTGGAAGTGCAGTCATAGAGGATTTTCCACGGGTGAGAGTGTGGGAACTTAGAGTAACCAGTAGGTTTTAAACCAAGGGAGCACACAACAGCCAGGGGTGGGAGCAGAGACCATCCTCCACCTTACATCACACTGCTCTTTGATGATGGAGGAAATAATAGTAAAATACTTACCATATAGATACTTTTTGTATCTAAATCATATTCCATGTTTGCAAATGCTTTACTGAAAATCAGTAGCAAGGAGGTCATCTTGTTTCACCACAACCACTGGCAGCAGGGAGAACTCCTTTATTTATCTGCATGGAGGGAATGTGCATTTGCAACTGAGAAACACAAAAAGCAACACTTTTGAGGAGCACATTGGGGTGTTGCTGGTGAGCATTCACAGCTCACCAGCACATCATCACCACAGACTGTCTAGCAGTAGTTCAAAGGCTTGGTCCTTTGGAGATTTAACCTAAGCAGAACTGACCTGCTCTTGGTGTTTCACTGGATGTGAATAGCCTCTCCTGGATTTGGCCCTCGGTAACTTATGTTGTGGGGAACTGAATTCAGATCTCAAAAGTCATGAGCCAATGCCTAAGACTTTGGTGTTGAATGCCATGAACTGTGTTCAGGTATCTGTAGTTACATGTGAAGTTTAAGGAAACGAAGAACAGTCCTTGCCATAAAATGGAAAGCAAAGAGTTGTTTGAAGATAGTCCTCTTTTCTGCTCATACAAACACAATCCTTTTCTCTGAACTTTTAGTACAGACGGACAAAAATTGTAAAACATCAGACTATAAATGTTTGAGAAACAAGCACATGGATGACGTAATATCCTACAGAGAGATATTTTGGCAGCGTGCTGTGTAACAGCAAGAGCTTTGTTAAAGCAGAAATTCAGCAAAAGCCTAATTACATCTACACAGAGATTGGGTACCTGGTAGAAATTCTCCATGGGGACAAGGAAATTATATCCCTACCAGATAGAAAGCAATTTGCTATAATCTGAAAATAACAATGTGAAAAGAGGGTCAGTTGCATAAAATCAGTTCACAGGCAGAAAAAAGCAAAGAGGTGAGACAAGAAGAAACTATCAGAGTCTGACTAGACAGAGGAAGGAAGGAAAATTGGTACAACGTGATGTAACTTGCAGATTCTTGCTTGTATACTGATCAGATGGTATATTGTCTTCAGTTTTAGCATTAGTAAGACAACTTAGCTTTCACTGATTGCTATTAAATGAATAAGCTGAACCCTCCAGCAATAAGGAATATGCAATTAAAGACTGCATACCAGAGAACACATGTCACTGGCTGTCTTAAATCTGTGCTAGTATTTGAAGGAAGTGTGAAGCACGGTTTAAATTCCTACAGCAATTAACCAGTACATTCCATTTCCCCTTAGGGGAACAGAGCTGTCCTTAATTCTCCATTTCCATATTCAGAGAGAACGCATATGGAGATCCATGTTAAAAAAGAGGACCCATGAGCTGAAGTCCACTGGGTTGTATTAGTGGAAATTAAGAGTAACTGTCATGAAATCAACCTACTTTCCATGTACCCAGTGACAGCAGACAACAGAACATTGTTATAAAAAATAGTTTCTGATACAATTCTTTTCATCTGAGGATACAAAAGCAAAAGTGCAACACCTGAAGTAGCAAATGCCTAATTTCTGTCACTAGCAAACAAAGTAATAAGGTGATCAAAATCTACTAAGTATTTTATCAGGAAGTTTAGTTCATTTATTAAGTTTGCTTAGGACTAGCATAATATCCAACATTTCACTGAAAGAGCACCATTCCTAATATATGCATGGTTTCACACATTTTGATGAATTCTAGCATAGTGTGATTTGATGAAATGCCATTCAACAGAAAACATGATTAGGGAAAACAAGTAGGAGAAAAATAATCAGGTTTTGTGCTAGAGCCTGACAGAAATTACTTCTCTTCAGGTCTTTTGAGTTTCTTCAGAGAGAGATGGTTTGTCTTCTGTAGCATAGGACTGTTCTCATGTCTCATACAAAATGTCAAGATTTATTATTCCCAGTTCTCCACCATGACAAAGGAAACCTTTTATTTTTTAATTTTTATTTTATTTCCCCCCCTGCCCCTATTTTGAAGTAGGAGCAAAGAGATTCAACGTAGACCTTCCCCGTGTTCATGTTTCTGACACGGCAGCTGGGCAGCGGCCATGGCAGCGTCCCTGCTCTGCCCAAGCTGGACCAAAGGCTTGAACCTCCGTCTCCCACGTCCCTGTGTATTTTGTGCATTAGCATCTAGCACTGTGGTGGCCTCATTGCCAACAAGGGTTGTCACAAATACTAAAAAGTAGTACATAAGCAGCCACAGCGGAAGATGTTCTGGCATCACCTATGTAAATAGTACTTAAGTTGGATCTCTGCTCATGGTCTGGGCCCACCCTTCTTCGGAAAATCACTCAATTGCTGAGGGAAAAACATGAAAAGAAAGAAATCACTTACATGGAAACCTTGCATCTTGGCCCTGAACAAAACTCCTTTGATATAGCAAACAGACATTCTGAGATTCATTTTTCTTTATATATGGCCACCTGTACAACTTGCTCTTTCAATGGGTTGTGTCTTTATCTGGATCTCAGTGAATGACTCGTTTCTGTTTGATGCATTTGTTTTGCATGTCTTATCTCCTGGGAACACACATTTAATGAAAATTATGTATAGTTCTGTTCCATGTGTTTTAAAAATGCAGCCCAAGCCAAAATGATATATTCCTGAAGATGAAAAAAATGAAGACCATAGGAATGGGGAATGCTGTCAGCTGAAAACCAGAAATTTTGCATTGTCTGATAGGACTGTGTGGAGTATCTGCTAGGAAGCAATTTGAGGATACTTACCTAAAGCTATTCTTCTGTGATGAGGCTGGTGTAAGACTTGCTGAGAGAATGAGTTGTTATTTCATGGCATGCTTGACAAACACAGATGTATTGTGGGACTATGGATGAGAGACATTTTGTATCCAACTATAGCAGTGTTCACTGAATTTCCATCTGGTCCCAAGAGGTTCGGAGAAGAAAGTGTGAACAGTAAAGCATGTACTGCCAGGGCACGCAACACAACTGGGAGATAAGGGATGTCACCATACAAATATTATACCTGGCTGTGTGGCCAGGCTCTCAAAACCAGACAGCGGCTTTTGGGTACTGGAGAAATCTTAAAGGATTTGTGATTTTCAAAACATGTAGCAGTTTCTTCTGAAGACTGAGGCCTCTTTATGGGATCTTGAACCAGACACAGACACTTAAAATACTAGCAGCGCTGAAACACCAGACCCCAGGGGACTAACGTTACATAGCCTGTTTTGAAATGCTTTGCCTCACCATTTTACTGTTGTGTAGTTCCAGTTCCCAGATGGACTTTCTCTTAAACACTTTGAATGAAGTACATCAGAAATGTACGCAGGCATCAACCTTTTTCTCATTAGCATTCCTCTCGGCCTTCGGACTTCACTTCCAGTGCCTCTTCAGCTTTTCCATTCTTTAAAACTAGAGTCACATGGAGAGATTTTAAGTCTCAAAGCAGCCCTCCATGCTTGGATTAGTAGTAATTATGTTAAAAGAATTTATATTGACGCAATAAAAATACATACTCATTTGCTGGTGTTTATTATTCAAGAGACACTGAAGAAATCCTGAAATTTGACCTACCCAAAGAGTTTAAGTATCGATGGGTAACGTGACCTTTTGCAAGCTGTTTCC
Source organism: Columba livia (assembly GCF_036013475.1). Lineage (NCBI taxonomy): Eukaryota > Metazoa > Chordata > Aves > Columbiformes > Columbidae > Columba > Columba livia. The sequence continues at coordinate 176,398,602 of NC_088602.1, forward strand.
CTGTCAAGAGGATTAGTAGTCATGATTTATGGACTGGTGACTAGCAAGAAATCTATGCAATTCTTTGTAACAGCGTAAGCCTCTGGGATGAGAAGAAGAGTTGAGAACCACTGTCATTTTTGCTGCACAGCATGTTTGTTTTAGCATCACTTTGGAGTGATCCCACAGGGCTTATTGTACAAACTATTTAATTTATTTTTGTGGACTCACACAGAAAAACAACACAAAGTCCTGGGATCCAGCATAAACTGTACATCACCCTTTCAGGCACATTTTCATCAGTTCAGCATTTTTTTTTCTGGCTGATTCATCAAACCCTTTGTGTGAAATACTTTTCATCTCCCCCAGTGTCAGTCATTATGTACATGCCAAAATAAGCATGATCTTGTTCAACTGTCATCCATTTCTCCCATTCCATCAGGAAGAATTCCTGGAAATATTTTAGGACTCTGTAACATGGAAGCTGCTTCTGAGTTTTCCCACAGCTCTTTGGGGTTATTACTAACATGCAAGGTTTGTCAAAAGGTAACAGAATTTTATTTCTGTGGTTTTGCAAGTGTTTTGGCGAGGGCAATAAGAAAGAAACTGGTGATTCAAGCACATAGCAATCCTAATTAATGCTTAATAACTAGCTGTGAGAAAGGCTCCTACAAAACTTAGCTGTATCACTTCTTGTACGTTTCAGTCATTGAAAAACAATTTATAAAAATACCAGAAAACCTAACTATTGAATTACAGTATCACAACTTAAATGTCCAAGAATGGCAAGCTATTGGCAGCTGGATCCTTTGCAAGTCACCTTCTTACCTACAGGGTTACCAAGAGTTATATAGACTGGTTACATTTCTTTGGAAACATACTGCTCTCTAGATAGAAGCTGATCTTTCCAACAGCCACTCTTAATGGGTTCAGAATTAGGTAGGAGAGACAGTGTTACACTTAATTGTAGGAAGCTGGATCTGCTGGTTCTTATAGCAAGACAATCCAGCTTCACTTGTGAAATCTTCATCAGCAGGGAATACCTCTGATAAGGAAACTGGTAGAGTTATATATTCTGCATACAAATCTAAATATGATGCAAAATACTGCCCAATTAGCAATCTGTATAACATTTGATGTTATAGTTCACATTCTTGACTCAAGACAGGCTCGGTTTTGTATAGAACTCTGATGGAGAGAGCATGTGCGGTTACAAAAGGCCACCAGTCCTTGTTTTGTGCCCTGCAAAACTGCACTTCACCATCCCAGGGTCAAACCAGAGGCATCCATTCTCCTCTCAGTATTAAACAACAGAATTGATTCTTCATCTTTGGACTATCTACTCCCGCCTGGACGTATCACCAGTGGCTTGACTGCTTCCCTTCTTTTAAACCAGTTTGCTCTACACTGGTAAGACCTCCTCTCTGATTCCCCTGGTCTCATAGGTTTTTTTTGCCAAGGTCCCTTTTGTGGTCCTGCTCATCTCTGGATCCAAACAGGACTCAGACTTGATAATTTTTCCAAATGAGAAAAGATTAGGAAGTACAGGAGGACTACAATCTCTCCCACAAGTGGAACAGAAAATAATTAGAATGCTACCAACCTGCCTAATGTGTTAGAAACCCTCCCTTGACTTCAAGGTGTTTTGCTCTCTTTGCTTCATTATCGCTGGAAGTAGAACACAAAAAAATCTTCTAGCACTAATTCCTGTGCAGGACTGAAGCAGGTAAATTTCAAGTGTCAGGAATTGGCTAAATATAGACAAAATGCAAACTACTTCCCTTTGAACTCCAAGAGCAGGCAAGCAGCTGAAATGTGAAATTCTGATAAAACTCTGGTGCATGACTTGGCCTCCTTTAAGATACAATTGTATACGAGTTTGGAAAGAAACTCACACGTTTACTTAGAAATGAACACATGAACAGCAGCATGTTCCCCTACTGATGACCAAGTAACACACTAAACTGTTTTCAAGACTTTGACTTGCTCACCATTAACATTTTCTAGGAGCTGCAGCCTCTTCTGTAAGAATTCAGGCTGACCGGTAAAGACTTGTCTCTCTCAGCTGTTTTTTGCAGCTCCTTGGAACCCGGCAGGTGTGCCAAAGTACGTGCTGAAAACTGGTTGAAAACCGCTGCTCTAGATCATTGTTCTGCATGTTTGTGGCTTGCGTAGAAAGATTCTACTGGAAGGAAATTACAGCAATGACACTACACTATTGCAGATACTGAAGCCTCCTCTAACACCCTAAGTGCTGTGTACTACTATACAGATGGTTACTTCAAATCCCCAGTACAGAAATGTGTCATAAATTGGGTCTAACAAGGCCCACATCTAAGCAGAGCTTAACAACTCAATGCCGAGTTGTGAAAGCTGTACTTCCAGTCACAGCCGAATAGAGTATTGTGCTTTGTATTGCATCTTTGCTTGATGGGTGTGCAATAGTCACTGGAAATTCATGTTAGACATACAATTCAGATTATTTGGATTTAAACTATTTGTCTTCTGAGAGCAGCTCCTAAGCATAGGGAATGCAAGCTCCTATAAATCCAGATGTTCCGCAGCATACCTTATTCCAGATCTAGAGCAACCGCTTGCAAGAAAACTGAAAAACCCATGTAAGTGCTCTTGTATGATATGTATTCCAGAACTATATAGTATCATTACGGAAATGAATATTACTTAGCAGTACAGTTGCACTGGCTTTTGAATTCCTGCCTGAGAATGAACCCACACAGCACGCTGACAGTCAAAGACAGAAAACTGGCTATTACTCCGCCTTCGGTCTGCCAGTGTTGCGTGTGTGGTAACACAGCTCAGCCAACGCAGTGAAGATAACAGCACACACCCGTTTCTGATGTACAAGAAGAGTAACAGATCCCTTCAGCCACATTTAACAAGAACTGCTGAAACTGTTTGTTGCACGTGTAGTATCATACACATGCAGTATCATCCTTCTGCCATCTTTTGGAGCTGACAAGTTTCAGCAGATTTTGAGAAATCAAGTAAGCTACAAGCAAATTCACGTTAAAGCCTGGTGTTCAGAATGTGCAGCTGTAACTGCAGGTAACGAACGCTCCTGCAGCAGAACTGCAGGATGTCCTGAGACTCAACGGAAATGGAAGAAATAAATGTTGACATCTGATGTTAAAGGGGAAGTACACTGCTATGACACATTCCTAAGAAATAATTCTCCATTTTTACCTTGAAATACACATTTTTATTCCACAGTGTTTAATTAGCTTTATGGCCACTTCCTTGGAAATGACATGTCAGTCAAGCAAACAGTTCACGTTTTCAAAACAAGTGCTTACGAGGATATACCTTAATGATTGCGCTAAACCTGGCAATTTTGTTATAACCATACTTTTTTCTTCTTTAGGCTACATAATACATTATTCTGTATCCTACAGCTTTCATTCTTCTCTTTTCTTCAAACACAACTGTTGTTCTCATTTTGGATTTTAACATGTTACAGAATCACAGAATCACAGAATCGACTCGGTTGGAAGAGACCTCAGAGATCATCGAGTCCAACCCTTGGTCCAACTCTAGTCCGTTTACTAGATCATGGCACTAAGTGCCATGTCCAATCTCAGTTTAAAAACCTCCAGGGACGGCGAGTCCACTACCTCCCTGGGCAGGCCATTCCAATGCCTGATCACTCTCTCTGTAAAGAATTTCTTTCTAATATCCAGCCTAAATTTCCCCTGGTAGAGTTTAAGCCCATGCCCCCTTGTCCTATTGCTAACTGCCTGGGAGAAGAGACCAATCCCCACCTGGCTATAACTTCCCTTCAGGTAGTTATAGAGTGTGATGAGGTCACCTCTAAGCCTCCTCTTCTCCAGACTAAACAACCCCAGCTCCCTCAGCCTCTCCTCATAGGTCTTATGTTCAAGTCCCTTCACCAGTCGTGTTGCTCTTCTCTGGACCCGCTCCAGCACTTCAATGTCTTTCCTGAACTGAGGGGCCCAGAACTGAACACAATACTCCAGGTGTGGCCTCACCAATGCAGAGTACAGGGGAAGGATCACTTCCCTTGTCCTGCTGACCACGCTGTTTTTGATACAGGACAGGATACCGTTGGCCTTCTTGGCCACCTGGGCACACTGTTGGCTCATGTTGAGCTTCCTGTCAATTAGCACCCCCAGGTCCCTTTCTGTCTGACTGCTCTCCAGCCACTCTGCACCCAGCCTGTAGCGCTGCAGGGGGTTGTTGTGACCAAAGTGCAGCACCCGGCATTTGGCCTTATTGAACTTCATCCCATTGGAATCAGCCCATTTTTCCAGTCTATCCAGATCCCTCTGCAGAGCCCTCCTGCCTTCCAGCAGGTCGACACTCCCTCCCAACTTGGTGTCATCAGCAAATTTGCTGATGATGGTCTCAATCCCCTCGTCTAAATCATCAATAAAGATGTTAAACAGGACTGGACCCAACACTGACCCCTGGGGAACACCACTAGTGACTGGCCGCCAGCTGGATGCAGCCCCATTCACCAGCACTCTCTGGGCCCGGCCCTCCAGCCAGTTCTTAACCCAGCGTAGAGTACACTTGTCCAAGCCATGGGCTACCAGCTTTTGCAAGAGTATATTATGGGAGACAGTGTCAAAGGCCTTGCTGAAGTCCAGATAGACCACATCCACAGCTTTCCCCTCATCCACCAGGTGAGTCACCTGATCATAGAAGGAGATCAGGTTGGTCAGACAGGACCTGCCCCTCCTAAACCCATGCTGGCTGGGTCTGATCGCTTGTCCATCCTGAAGGTGCTGTGTGATTCCATTCAGGATGATCTGCTCCATAATCCTGCCAGGCACCGAGGTCAGGCTGACAGGCCTGTAGTTGCCAGGGTCAGCTCTGCAGCCCTTTTTGTGGACTGGGGTAACGTTGGCCAATTTCCAATCATATGGGACCTCCCCAGTGAGCCAGGACTGTTGGAAGATGATGGAGAGCGGCTTGGCAAGTTCTTCTGCTAGCTCCCTCATCACCCTAGGATGGATCCCATCTGGTCCCATAGACTTGTGAGGATCCAGATGGCTCAGTAAATCACCAACTATGTCCTCCTGGAATACAAGGGGCCTATTTGGCTTCCTATCTCTACCAACCACCTCCAGAGATGAGTTGTCCTGAGGGCCACCTGTATTACTGGTAAAAACTGAGGTAAAGTAGGTATTAAGTACCTCAGCTTTCTCCTCATCTTTGTTAACTATATTTCCTTCAGAGTCCAACAGAGAATGGAGGTTTTCCTTGCCCCTCCTTTTGTTATTAACATATTTGAAGAAGGACTTTTTATTATCCCTGACAGAATTGGCCAAGTTAACTTCAAATTGCACTTTTGTTTCCCTGATCTTTTTTCTGCATGATCTAGCTATTTCCATAAATTCTTCATAAGTAGCCAGCCCTTTTTTCCACAGTCGGTAAAGTCTCTTTTTATTTCTGATTTCATTCAAAATCTCCCTGTTTAGCCAAGCCGGTTGTCTTCCCCGCCGGCTAGCCTTTCGGCACACTGGTATAGCCTGTTCCTGTGCACTCAAAACCACCTGCTTGAAGAATGTCCACATGCTCAAAGATATTATCCTAAAAACAACTTACCAGGTCACACATCAACAAGGAAATTGTAAAAATAGTAATAAAACAGTTGTCATCCTTACAGACTACCACGCTGCTGAGACAACATTGTTAAGGATGGAGGGCCAAGCACAGCTCTTGGCTAAGCTAGTGCAGATCTGTTGACTTCAAAAGGAATCCATTCACCCTGTAAGATTTCTTTGTATACAAGCTTCCCTAGAAGGTTAATGGAAATCAAGCTTTCAATCTACTCTAGATTTTCAAAAGGGACAATTTATCCTTTATCACTTGGCAAAAAGGAATTTTCCAAAGTATTAATGAATTTCTGTCTCATCCATGCTTTGAAGTTTTGATACCATTCTATGAGCTTTTTTCTCCTTTGAATCTTTTCTTGTAAGTTCATTTTTTTTTCTTTCTCTAGAACAGCAGGAAGCTCTTTCCAGTTTTTAATAAAGATAAATGGAGCCCCCATGGTTTTTAATAATTGCAATGGAGCACTGTGGTACATCGATGAATTTCCGCAATCACCTGGTGTCATTACATCTTCTATAACAGGCAGAGATCCATATGAACAAGCTTCATAAATTCTATAGCATTCTGTATTTATTCCCACTGGGCATAATGTCAAATCACTCTGCAGCAAGGCATCTTGATAACTCTTGAAACTTTCATTCGTTTCTTGAGGTTGCCACCTAGAAAAGTAAAGGGGTTAAAAATTAATATTTTCCCACAGGCACTGCAATGAGAAAACAGAGACACGCTTTGATTTAAATTCTTTATAAAACTTAAAATACGGTCAAAGTAAAAATTTTATATTACACACACAATCAATAAGCTTTTAGTCTTAACTATTCTTAAAGAGTATTCTAAAAACTTACTGAAAATGTCACTGTTGAAAACAGATTGTAACCCTTTTTAGACATGGTTCTTTTAGGAAATTATTAATATTTAGAAGTGTAAGAGGCAAACCGAAACTCCATTTTAAAACTTCTTTCATGACTTGCATGATGTATATGTCAATTTACTTCACAGCAGAGTTCAGAAACAAATATATGGGAAGACACTTAATGGATTTCTAAATGAATTCTTTTTGGCCTCCAATACTTTAAATCATCACAGGTTTGCTCTTCAAAAGTTAGGATGTAAAGCAATCTGTTATTCATCTGCCTGAACTGCCTCAGAATGTCTGTGAGATAGGAGTTTATGTCACAGGAACAATCGATCTCATATTTTTCATCAGGGTAGCTGAGGTCTTCCCAAAGCACTGCCGTGCCTGCTAGCAAACATTCTACAGGTGCTGCCTAGAAAACTTAAGAAATACAATCAGAACTCTATTCCTGTTAGTTAAAAGATGTGTCGTACCTACTTGAAATAAAGAAGAGCCATGTTGTACAGATTAAATCCACTCTCTTATATGGAGCACAACAAAACAAAGCTGGCTTTTACAGCTACTCAGACATTAATACACACAAGGTGCAAGACAAATATTTCTTCTCCCACCATAATCATATGTGAATAAGAAAAAATAAAAGATGGTCTGTATGTCTAGTATATGTAGGAGATTTTTCTATGTATTTTAAAATATGCTTTATGTAAAATATATAAATGGAAACATTATGAAGGCCTATACAAATGTTCTCTGTTTTAATTACAACTGGTTACCTTTCTTTGTACTATTTTTCAACACTCAAGAAAGGACTGGTAATAATGAATTAGGCAAAAAAGTCTGAATATTTTCTTGAAGTAAATCAAAGTCTTACTGTTCTCTGGCTCCAATCCAGCAAAGTTTATCAAGCCCATCCTGCTTCAGAATTTCCATTAGGGTTTCCCTAGAAGAGTTCTTATAAACTGTTCCTAAGAAATTACATAGGTATGTTCTTGGATCATGTAGCATTGACCAGCTGGGTTCTACAACTGGAAAATTTCTGTAGCTGTAAAAACAATGTATGACATCAGACAACTATATGTTTTACGTCAAAGAAAAAACACTTTATACCATTTTATCTTTACTGTAGCAGATTCTAAGACTAAAATCACCTGTTTGTTGCCAGTCCACATCTCTAGACTCAGACAGAGCCACGAGCAAAGCAGTGCAAGCCCTGTCCTAAAACCTGGTCTTTATTCCCGTTGCCTCCACCACCCTCTTCAGAGATATTCCAGAATACTTATGTCTTCTTTCAACATGGGAGATATTACGTGTGCATGTTACAAAATGTTCCTGAGAAAGATACTTTTTCAAAAGCAGTTGGTCTTGATACAACCACTAGTTTTGACCGAAATGTTCAGGTTAATGGTAACTATGGAGTTTAGGTCTCAGATACCTTAATCTCAGGGCATGCTTATCAACTGAAAATACCACTGGTAACCTCTCAAATGAAAATGTCATTTTAATCTGGGTGGAATTCATTAATCTTTTGGCTACTACACAGCTTGTCATACAAACTATTTAACTTGTCTTTTTGGACTCAACAAAACCAATGCAAAGTCCTGGGATCCAAAGTATAGTGTATGTCATCCTTTCGGATATGTCTTCATATCAGGCATTTTTCTCTTTTTTGACTGATTCCTCAAATCTTACATCACTTATTTTGGCCAGCATGACAGCCAGTTGAACGCTGCTTCAGCTGAAGGGCTGGCACTAACTTTTTCATTACATTAAGTTGATATTTTCTTTCCAGAACAGATGTATGGTAAAAAAAGTTTCTGCTCCTTTGCATTCTCAAATTAAAACAGATATTCATTTTAATGTTATTACAGGGTGTTTAGAAAGATGGATCCAATCTGAAATTTATATACAGAAATATCTCTACAATTACGAACCACCCATGAATTAAACTCTTACCACTTGGAAGTGTGGGGCATAGAGTTTCAAATTATTACCACTAGATGCCTCTATATTTTTGTGTGATTATAGCATGTTGCCATCGTGAAATATAGTGCTTTGTAATTGGGTCCATCTTTTTGAAACACCCTGTATTTTTGATGGATCACTGTTCTACTTCCCTGTCAGAAAAACTATGCCCTGATCCCAATACTTTGCTGGTTTCAAAGGTAGTTTCTACTTTATTTCATAATGATCTCTTCATTGCTATTAGTGAATGGTTCTCTGAACACATATCCACTTCCCTGACCTTCCCAAATTTTGATGGAACAGACCTTTCCTAGTTCCTCTACATGGTAAATATTAATTTACTTTCAGAAAATCTTTTTGTCTTCGTGACAAATATTTCTGCAGGATTCTATGTCTTTACTTTCCCTCTTCAGTGGGAAAATCTGGCACATTTGCATACCTTTAGCCACTATTTTTACAACTGTTGTTGGCGCACAAGGGCTGCGAAACCCATTCTGATACCCGATGTATCTTCCTCTGCCCAGCTTTGCACCCCAGTTTACTGTTCTGTCATTTCTTTCTGTTTTCTGTCACCTTAATCTTGGCATCTAAAAACTCAACTTCTTTTTGCTCAGGAACTTTCAATACCATTAATTCTCTGGTACTACCAAGAAGACAAATATAGTGTATTTCAATGACACTATGAACAAGTTCAAGCTATGTATAAAAACTCCATTCAGTTTGCCAGCTGGCTCAATACAGGATATTGAATTAAAATTCAACACAATATATGAAAATAATCTCATACTCTTTTCATCTTATGGTACCGTGATAAGTAAACCACTATTAGCTCTGCTAATAAGGAGTAAAAATGCAACTAAGTGAATCAAACCTTTATCTACTCCACATAAATACTTTGAGCAGTAAGCCAAACAAAAATGTTTTTGTGAGCGAGCAGTTAAACCAGCTTACGTTACTGTGATACAAGAGTACACTAACTCCAAACAGGAGGTGTACAACTTCCTTTTGAGAGCAAAAACCCGGGTTAAAAAAGTACTACCAGTACTATCCCTTTCCTTTCCTAAACAATCAGTAGTTGAAATTTAATTACATAAATATATTTTGAATTCCTGTGTCACTGGTACTTATTACATCAGCAGTTATGATAAACCTCTAGAGCAAATCTACTGAACTAAAAATAACCAAACAGAAAACCCTACCAGACACAGGTTCATTTTTTAAAAGCTTTCTAAATCCCAGCATTCTTTTCCTGTTTTTGTTTCTATTGCTAAATGCAATTTCCAAAGTTTCCAACACTTGATTTAGAAAATAATTAATACGATCATGTTCTACAATTTACCTACTGTAATTGTTTTGGGCATCAGCAGAAGCGTTCAGACGTATTTTCTGTACCTCATGCATAACAATTAAGTTTCAATTGCAATTTGTGTCTGTAACACTTACGTAGCTACTCCTAAAGGCCACTGGAAAACATCTTCTTCATTTACCAACACATAGTCATACGTAACAAAGAGCAGATTTACAAATCCTCCATTTCTTTTCAGGTATGGTTGAATCCATTCATTGTTGCACTGCTCGTTTCCAAGCAGCACAACTGCTACACGCTGTATTTTGTGGGTCTGAATTAACGTTTGTGCGTAATGCAACCACTGAGTGGCGTAAGCAATCTTTGCTTTTTCTCTCCCGTTCAGAACCAGCACAACATTCTCAGCCTCAACTGAGAAGTAGCCAGGAACTACAGATGGACCAGTGATGAAGCTGTGAAAACCAAAACACAAACAGTAAACACTCTTAAGACAAATTATTGATCTTAATCCTCTAAACATCCTTACTACGCAGTCTGTACTCCAGAGATTTTTTTTCTTCAATAAAGTAAACGCAATATACTCTAACTGTGCAATTGTAACCATTTCTGTTGTTAGCATCTACAGTTTAGCAAAGGAATAAAGCTGCTTCTGTCTTTATTCAGGAAAAAGGAGATTTAGAATTAAATGAAAATAAGGTATTTTGCTGATAAACCAGAACTACTACCTTATTCAAACATCAATATGTGGGTAAATCAGTCAACTTCTAAAAAAGTGTGTACTTTGATGTTCACAAAAGGTCAAAGTTTTTCTAATTCCAGTAATAATCAATGAATACTATACAAGAGAGAAACCCTCCCAAAAATATGTTACAATATACTAAACCAGATATCTTTATGAAGTACAGAAAGCTGGTCTGGCATACTACTTTTCTCAGTAATTTTGGTTAAGGTTAGATCAAAAAACCACTGTGTCATCTGATACTGAGTAGAAACTATAACACAAGAGGTAACTATCTAAATGTAAACTTACGTTGCCTGTTTGACCCATGTCAAACTTGAGGCTCTGATGTAAGCTAGTAAGCCCAAACATCTGAGGTAGAAAACTGCATTTCTAGATCTTGGACAATGTATTTAACAGAGGAATTTCAATCATGTTGCAAAATCACTGGCACTAATAATTTACAAGTATCTGACAACAGCCATTTATGAACCTCAATGAAGCATTACTGCTGCATTACTACAGTTTTTCAGCTACCAGCAAAGCTTAACTTAGAATTAAGTATGAGTTTTAACTAATTTAGAATGATGATGAGTTCTAACTCATGAACTGCTGGGATTGACAGTTAAAAGTGTACTTAGTGCGGAAAATTCACAGCAAAAGCTGTAAAAACGACTCCAGCAAGGTTATCTGAAGCAGAGAGACCTTCAGGCAAGCATATTTTAAACCCGAGTTAAGCTGACATGCTGCTGGTTCGGTGCAAGTGGCATATTTTGGAGGCAAGCTTCATGAGACTCATGATTTGGAATCAAGACAGCTTAAATCTGAAAGTTTAACAGACAACGAGAGAAGAATCACTGGGATTCGTATGAGAAAACAGCTTGACCATCAGGATGCCAAAAATAATGAACAGGATACACAGCTGATCCAATGACCACCTTGTAAAAAGAGACCTGGGGGAAAAGGGCTTTATCTATGGACAGTGCTATGAGGCTATCAAGCCTACGGGAATCACAGGATTTACAGTTAGGGAAGTGACAACCTGTGTTTAGGAAAATAAGGTTAACAGCATAAAATTACAGTGGGGGAAAAAAAAAAAAAAGAAACACTATGGAAATCCTATACTTTAATAATAAAAAACACAGTGCTAAGTTTGTACTATTAGCACCCAGTTGGAATACAATTGGCATTGGGAAATGTAAGAGAGATAACAGAAGCTTCAAAATTAAGACAGTAGTCTTAGAAGGCTAGATCAAGGATGGTATGGGGAGATTACATTTTTCGGACTCAATAATCGACTTGCTTCCTATAAAGTCCTTGCTTTTCCTTACTAGTCTTAGAAACCATATGAAAATATGCTATTCCAGACTGGGTCTTCCAGCCCTAATTCTGAAGGTGTTAGTGAGACAGCCATTCTGTAACAGCAATATGGTTAAGTTTAACACTGTAGCAGGAGACAACATACCTAACGTATCCAGCATAGAGACAGATACTCCTTATGCAATAAAGGAATTACTTAAAAATTAGAAAAATCAAGAAAATAACTCTGAAAGGAGTAGCCCAAGTAACAAGAAGCTTGCAAGGTGTGTGTAGGCTGTTCAAAATCACTGTATAAGAAGCCCAAGCATGCTGCATGCTTCACTCCAAAACCAAAACAATACAGTGCCCCCCACCAAACCCATACAGCATAATATAAAAGTTAGGGGGGCTGTCAAAGGTCAGCACTGAAAACAATGAAAAGCTTGTCCAAACAAGGAGGACACAAAGCTCATAAATATTGCTCATGAAATGCAAACAGAAAATGAAGGCTAAAAGCAATTTGAAAAGCACCTTGTAAAAGGATGTTTTGGCTGCTAGGTGAAGGTTCTTTAAATAGAGGAAAATCAAAATATATTAAAAATATACCAAAAAGACAACTACAGAGCTGAACAGTTTAAAAAGGCTTTAAAATGGGATGACAAAGCCATAGAAGGAAAGATTCCCACACCTAACTCATTCTCCTCAGCAAGAAATATAAGGTGAAAAAACACAAGAGTTATATCAAATTGAGGATTTGGATGTGGATGGCATTCACTTGGGAGTTCTGAAGGAACACATAAACAAAACTGCAGAACTGCTGGCAAAGTTTTGCAGCAGCTGTCATGAAGAGACACTATGCCTGATGAGAAGGGGTCTGTCAGTGTCTCTCCCACCTACAAAAACAGCTTGAGAGGACTCTGGAGCAGACCAGTCAGTATGAATTCCCTCTCTGGAAGAGTCTGTAATAAACAATAAGATCACTGGATCTTATCAGAAGGTAAGATCACTGATCACGTACATGGATAAACACTGCTGGAAATGAGTAATCCTATCTCATCAATCTGATGAAGATCTATGAGTGTGTCAATAAGAACACAGATAAAGGGAATGCAGCAGACATAGTGTATTTTGATTTTCAAAAAGCTTCGCTAAAGTCTGTTAAGGAAACTAAATTGCCACAAGCTATCCTTGGCAGAATCTTTTGGCAGCTAAAGAAATCTCTGCTGGTTGTTAACTTTGTTGACCAATTTCTTTTCATTCTGACATGTATCAAGTTGGTTGCAATTTGCATAAGGAGGACAGGAGAATGGGACTTAAGAACTGCTGAGCAACTGGGCTTAACAGGGGGTGGAGGAAGGCAGCACTGACTGTTGATAAAATAGAGAGGATGTGCCTCTCAGTGGAACAGAAATTTAGGAATGCTCTTAATCATAAAAGACAAGTTGGGCACTCCCTGCTATACAGTATCCTCCTAGGTGACAGGAGAGAAGGATGTGAATTGCTTCAGGCTGAGAAAAGTGCTAAACCCAGCTCTCCTGCTTCTTGTATGAACGTGCCAATTTGTCACTAAAATCCACAGCTATGCAGCTCTTTCTTCACTCATGTTTTTCAATAAATGTCCCTACATTTTATGTAGAAGTTGATACTTTTAACATTCTTTAGGCAACTTCTTTGGTAAAAACTTGAAGCCATCAAAATCCGTATTAAGTATGTGCATTCTTCATCATAAATATACAAAATGGGCTTATTCATGCAACTGTGTTCAAGTGATATTTTGGTATTTTTGTGTCTTTAGATTTTATATTATTGAAAAACATCCATGAGAGCTCTGTGTTTTAACAATTATTAGACTTACCACATACAACTGCCCAGCAGGACATATTCTCCAAATATGTCACCTCAGCTACGTCCCTCTAGCCTCATCTAGTGACCAAATGGAGATAATTTACCTCAGCCAGGCAATAAAGAAGTCAGCGATTCTAGAAAATCTGATAACCAAAGCCATCGACTAATTCTTCCTCACAAAAAAATACAAAGTAACATTTCCAATTTGAATTAAAAGTAGAACTTCTGCTATTTCATTTCATAATTCTTATCATTAAAGTAACAGTTATATTCGCATACTCTCTATACTTTGCACAAGTTCGTACTAGCCTGTCAAATTTTGACCTGTTATGTTGGTACCAAACATAAACTTCATATTTTTACTGGATCTAGCATCCAAGTTGGTTAAAATAAAGACTCTATTATCCCTGGTTCCTCTAAACATAACAGGAACATATTTAAATGTCAGTACAGAAGTCTTGTATTTGTGAGATGCACACCCTAAGGAACCATGTGAAGTTATTATTCATCTGAAACAGCCACGCCAGAGAGAAAATAACCATAATCAGTCAAGTGACAGACTCATTAAGTGCAGCAAATTATTTTCATGTTATAAACATGAAAACTAAGGGTTTGAAAAAATCCTCACGTCCATACTAAGAAGACAATCTATCTGGTAGAGTATCGGGAAAAATTTCATCATGGAAAGGGCTGTCAGGCACTGGAACAGGCTGCCCAGGGAAGCGGTGGAGTCACCATGCCTGGAGGGGTTTAAAAGATGTACAGATGAGGTTCTTAGGGACATGGTTTAGCGCCAGAGTTAGGTTGTGGTTGGACTCGATGATGTTGAGGGTCTCTTCCAACCAAAATGATTCTATAATTGATTTCTATAGCTTCTGAGATTTTTTGACATGATCCTATACATGACTGAAAGAGTGAAGTCCCTTTTCCCTGAATACAACAGAAAGCAAATTGTGGGGAACATCTTGCCTCACAATCCCAAGCTTATTTCAGTGAATTGTCAGCCCCAAACCGCAGTTCTCAGATTTCCCTCAGGGTTGTATTTCCCCCCATTCTGAGATCTCTTGGCTGCCTGACCTCTCAGCATGTGTAAGTCTTTCCACATTTCTTTCAAATACACAAATCTTCATAAAACGGCAGATGAAATTTGATCCTTAGTTTTCTATTTTTTAATAGCAACATGTTTGAGCTAGAATGTGCTGGTTTTATCAAGTATGTGATTCCATGAACAAACATAAACATTCCTGTGATAATTTTGAATGAGAAGTTGTATGCATATTCCTAAGTTATCAAAACATAACAAAATTAAAGTATTTGCAACTGATATTCAAAATAACTGCAGCTCTGAGGTACACAAAATAATGCACCTGTGCATCTTATCATGTTATTTAACTTTCCAATGCATCATTTGTCAAAGTTGAAGTTAACACCATGCAGCCAGTACCTGAAGTAGGTTTTTCCTGCTTTTTGGCTTCCTTCTCTCCACTGTGCTGTCACATCAGCTGGTTGAAGGTGCCCTCCAAAAATATGTTGCCAAAGGTAAAGACCTCCAGAAATGAAGATATGATGGAGAATTTGAATGCACAGATCTTGCCTACTCTACACTCCCAGCAAATAAAGCATTTCTGGGAAATGAAAAAGCATAACAACATAAGAACTTGCAGAAAAAAAGTCAGAGCTTCCTACATAATATGGACAGTTTCCCAAACTCTGTATGACTTGGAATTAGTTAAGGCATCAAGTCAATTCCGTATGACTTGGAATTAGTCAGGGCATTTAAAAAGATTACTTGGCTGTCAAAATATCAGTAGATGAAGATATACCATGGTACCACATATGTTAGCATCTCTTTCTAGTACACCTACCACTGAAAAATGAGCAAAAATTAATCAGCATTTTAATGACAGGCATATTTCTCGTAAGCTTTTGTGAAACATCTTTTTTTGTGACAGAATGTATCACCACATAACCAACCAACATGTTCTACAATGCTACGTGAAAGTTCAACTTAAATTGGAAACTTTGTATTTTCAAAAAAGTTAAAATAATAACAATTATATGTCTTCCCCAGTACTGAAAGATCTTGAAAGGACCTTGGCCCCCAGTTTATGTGGAGACTTGGCATGTTCTACAACAGAAGAATTTCCAAGTTCCTCAGTGGCAGCAGCACTGCAGTACAGAAAACACCTGATTTCCCATTGTGTGATGCTTCATTTCATAAAGTGCAAATGTGAAAAAACAAAAATTCTGTTACAACAAGTAAGAGGCTTGTCCTTTTGTTGTACGGCAACCTAGTTCAGATTCAAAAAGTAACTGCGTTTCTCTGCCATTTGAACCATTTTCTTTGACAGATGTGAAAACCAGCCTTAATGAGAACTGACACAAGGAAACTGGAGTCTAACTACTCTAGTATTGGTCTTACCATAATTTTAAGTAACAGCTCCTTAATGCTCTTCATGTACAGATAACCACATTATTTAATCATACACATAAACACACACATAAATTTCAGTCATTAAGGAGAAAAGTGGTCTATCACAAAGGTTAAGGGATTAACAGACATTGACTACATCTGCTTACCAATTGCTGCTTTGCCCCAAATCTGAACTCTAAGACTGGTTTGCTCTAGGTGAGATCTTGCACTTTTAATCATTTTAAGATTAGCTTCGTATCGCTGCTGAGAAGCCACCAGTTCATTTTTCTCCTCCTCTTCCCACGGATTCCACTCTTCATTTCCCAAGGCAGCATGATCTAAGAAACCCAAAAGTCACATTTAAAAAGTCACATAATAAGAACAGACTTATAAGTTTAGAAAAAACTGTCCAATTTTCCTGAACTCAGGATTTCAAGCAGCACCCGACGAGACTCCCGCGCCGCCGGGCCCGCTGCCTCACAACGCCGCGGGGAGGTGGCCGCTGCCCGCGCAGGCCCGGCGGGAGGGTCGGTGGAGCGGCGGGGTCGGGGGGCCTAGGCCCCGCTCCTCCCGCGGCGCTGCCTGAGAGCCCCGCCCGCCGCGGCCGGCCCGAGGAGGGGCGCTGGAGGCAGCGCGCTGGCCGGGGCCTGGAGAACACGGACCAGGCCGAGGACAACACCGGGCCGAGGCGCCGCCGCTCTCCCTGAGGCCTCTCTGGCGCAGGCAGGAGGCGATCGACCGCGCTGGCCCCACATCAAACCCGCCGTCCCCGCGGCTGCGCGGCCGGCAGCGGCCAGGCCGGCTCGCCCGCGGCAGGCCGGCTCGCAGCGGCCCCATCGCCGCTCTCACCTCGCGGGCCGCGGCGGTCCCGGTGCGGCGGGCGGGGGACGGCCGGGCGGCGGGGCCGGAGGAAGACTGTGTAGGCCGCGTAGAGGGAGAAGAGGCCGTAAGCGACGATCAAGGCGGAGCACAGCCGCTTGCGAGCGGCCCGCATCCCGCCCAGCGCGGGCGGAGGCCCCGGCGGGGGGCGCCGTGAGGCGGCGGCGGGAGCCGCGCCCGCTGGGGCGGGAGGGGCCTCCACCCGCGGCCCTGGGCTGCGTCCCCGAGGAAGAGCTTCAGAGCCCCGCGTACCAGGACCTGCCTCTGCCCCCCCGCCCCCCCAGCATTGCCGGCACAGCCTCAGGTGCGCGCTGAGTGCTTGAAGACGTTGTCCCGCGGTGGCTCGGCGCCTGCAGCCGAGAACCGAGAGCTCCCGGCCTCGTCCTCCCACACGTGCTGGCGCGGGGTGCCTGGGCGGTGCCGGTGCCTTCGAGGCTGCTGCCCCCGCGGCTCGGACAAGCGGGCAGCCATGGTGCACCGTACGTGGTGCGTTCTCCTCCTGAGGGCTTCCAAAGGCTTGTGAAAGAACAGTATCAATATGCACTGGAGATTGGTTCAGAAGCTCCTAACTACTTAACATACGTAAATACATGTCACCTTTAGCATTTGATATATGCAGTCCCAGCGTGAGCTGGAGCTCCTGTCATCTGTGCCTGGCGGTTTGGTGGCTCTGGGGCACAGGAGGAAGGGTGGTCCTGCCCAGCAGCTGTGTGATGTGTGCAACCAGATGGTAAAAGGATAGGTGAACAGTGCTGTCAAGTCATGGGTATTTTATATAACAGGGAAAGCTGCCAGTGAACCAAACTGAGTGATGTTACACAGGGAATGTTGAAGCTCTTTTTAATTTATTCATGAGTCCTTCTTAAGGCACATCTTCTGTAGAGCCTCTATCAGTCTGTTTTCAAACACCATGGTCCTCACGGGACCTTCACCTACCTGAAGCAGAGAGTCTGGAACAGTGTAGATGATGACACAACACACAATCCTTCAGCCTGCTCCGGATCTGAGTGTTGGGGTTTTGTGTTTTTTTTTTTTTTGTTTTGTTTTTGTTTTTTTTTTTGTTTTTTTTTTTTTTTTTTTGTTTAGTGGATTTTGTTTTTTTTTTTTTTGTTTTTCTGATCATTTTTTTTTTTACTCTTATGATCATTGAACTTTGCTCTAACCCTGACCTAAAATTTATTCCCTGGACCTCTGCTTGCTCCAAACCAACATCTAACTAGTTGCCTTAGCAGGCCTTCTGAAATAGCTTACAGTCATCCCACTGGCAAATCCTAAATCTGGTTTAACGACCTGCACACTCACTGAACTACAAATCTATCCTAATGACCCACATTGGCAGCACTGAGTCCTTTATTTTGAGATCCCTTTCTGATTGTCTGCATTAGCTTCACTCGTCACATTTTTCCCACCCAGTTCTTAATCCTAACTGTAACCCTGATTTCATGGAACCGTAGAATTATAGAACGGTTTGGAAGAGTTGGAAGGGACCTTTAATAATCATCTAGTCCAACTCCCCTGCCATGGGCAGGGACATCTTTCACTAGACCAGGCTGCTCAAAGCCCCATCCAGCCTGGCCTTGAACACAGACGGGGCATCCACAGCTTCTCTGGGCAGCCTGTTCCAGTGTCACATTACCCTCATTGTAAAAAAGTTATTTCTTATGTCCAATCTCTTTCAGTTAAAAACTGTCGCCACTTGTCCTGTCACTGCAGGCCCTGGTAAGAAGTTTTACTCCATCTTTCTTATAAGCCCTCTATATATTGAAATCCCACCCGTTTAAAATCTGCTGTAATACAGATGGCTCTTGTCAGTACTAGTGGTAATCTATTGCAAATTTGCAGGTCAATACGCTTGTTCCTGTTAGGCATTATGGCCACTTTGCTTTGGTTGTAGAAATTTATAAATTTATGGAAAAAGTGCACCAGATAAATGCTTTCAAAATAAAGACTGAGCTTCTCTCTTGCTTTTCTTGCTTAGTGCATCTGCGTGAATGCACAGTGAAGTGGTGAAGTCACAAACTTTGGAAAGTTCAAAGACATGATGTCTGTAGTGGTCGATATGAAAATAAATTGTTTTCAGCTTTAACTACAGTCAGTTTTCTAGACTGTACCAATAACTGGAAACGTGTGCTGAGTTGCAAAAATTCATAGAAAACCTTTGTACAAAGACTTTATTTTAAAACAGAATATGATAATGAAAGTATGAAAAATATAGAGCCAAAAGGAAAGAAGAAAGTAATAGAAATTAATTAAGAAGAGCAAAGAAGAAAGTAAAATATTCAATCATTTGGGAACACAGGTTTCCTGTTGCACAGCTTCACTGCTTTGAATGATTATTAGAAAGTTCTCTCTTCTGCCCCAGACAGGTGCAGTTAAGTTCTTATAAAAATGATAGAAGATACTTGAAAAGAAGAAGTCAAGAAGGATTAGGCTAAGAAGAGTTTGGATTACATAGACCACTTCATAAATAGAGCATCATGAAAGTCTGCATTTGAATGTGTGAATTTCAGTAAGAAGTGCAGAAAGTGAGTGTAATTTAGAAAAGTAGTGATCATTGCCCAGCTTGTCTTTCACAATAGTGATGATATAGTCATCTTATTTACAGCAGAGGTGAAAGACACACCAGCCGAAGAGAGGTAAACACAAAATCTGTCAAAGTCTCAGAACAACTGTAGTAGATTATGGCCTCAGAGTAGATGACAACGTTTGATCATCTGGCAAGAAGTTCAAATGCAGTGAATATGTAGTGGAAATATGTGTAAGAAGGAAGAGTGTATACTTCCTGAACGTAACATCTTAATCTTACATTTCCTACTCATATTAAATTATTGTACATTTTGCAAGTTGCATTGGCTTATTTTGTGGGCAGAACAGGATGGAAAAAAGCTATACATAATGTAAAAAAGCATACTTATTTTATAAAAAGAGCTTTGGCTCCTCTTCAAAATATCCATCCAGTTCAGGCGAGACTCAAATAAATGGATTTCCTATAATGCAAACACAAATCACATAGAAACTAGTGGAACTTAAGAATATATTTAATGTTAAAAATGTGCTAAGGGTCAGGGCTGAGGGGATGTACTTAACAGAATGCCTACATGGATTAAGATCTTAGAGTAGGAGCTTTGGCCAGGGACTATAGAGGTAAAACTTATAGGAACATAAAGCTGGAAGAAATCACCTTAACCACAGAGTTCCCTGAAATCATGGGAAACCATTCAGCAGATACCAAATTTAGGAAATACCTGTACTTCATACACAGTGCCTGTGGGGGCCTACAAAGGCCTAGCAAGTACTATTTCCTAGTACTCGATAACAGACTTCAGAGATGTTGCAGAAAACCAAAAGTCAAGTGATTTGTCACAAGAAGGGAGGAGAGATCAGGAGCATCAAAGATGACTTAGACCTCTGTGCAAGCAAGATAATTAAATCTCCTAGATGAAATTAAGCAGCAGACATGTCCTACAGTGTAGAAGAGAGTGAAAAGCCCAACAGTAGCAGCTAATGAGACTCACAAAAATCCTGACCTCAGATCCGGTAAATTAGGAGGCTTCAATTCTTCATTAGCTCTGAGGCAGCTTGCTGTATGAACTTGTGGCAAATTATCTTGTCTCAGGGTGCTCCAGCTGACTCCCTGTAAAATGTTCATGACACTGAACTTCTGGGAGTCTTACGAATCCCAGCTGATATAAAATAATTGACATTTTCTTTGAATGACAGGCACTCAATAAAGACAGGAAGCTCTAACAAAAAAACCACAAACAAACAACAACAACAACAACAACAAAGAGAATCTATTTAATAACAAGGATTTGAGTAGTAAAGAATTAAACATTACAAGTTATTTATGTTATAAGGCACCATAAATTAGGAGATACAGGGGGAAAATGTATCATCACATTCAATAACTGTGTTTAGAGATAGGAAAAAGAACAAAAAGAGCATGGAAGTGTTAAGTACATTCAACAAATGCCTATTCTGTTCAAGAGTTCATTATAATGAATGAAAAATAACCTGGAATTTCAAAATTAATATTGTGAGTATGGCTGCAAGCCTAAGTCAAAATACATTCTGCTAGACATCAGGTAATTTGAGTAAGGAGCTGTAAAAGTAAGACTTCTACTGTGAAAAGCAATTTTTTCTGTACATATTATGATAAAACCAATACTTCCTGATACTTGTTTTTACTACTCATGACTGCATACAATAAATTATTCTTTGATCTCCATTTCGTTCTTCCAACAAAACCAGTTGTCAAATTCTGTGGCATTACTTATCCTAGTCTCAGCTCATTGACTGTTGGTTTGGAATTGATTGACAGATGTTACTGGAAAGTTCTAGGAAACTGTATTTGCCAACATATAACGTGTAGACCTGAGCAAGGTTTTAAGACACAACTAGGAACAAAAGAAAGCATCAGTTAGACATCTAGCCAGAACATGGAATGAAGATAGTTGTTGCCAGAATCCCTGCAGAAAAGTTTTGGGGTATAATTACTGCTCTATTAGCGCTGTTTTCATTAATTAAGAAGTTTGCAGGGTTTTCTACTGCCACCTGCAGAATTTACCAGGCAGCTGCTGTTGCAATTTTCTTCAAATGCCCGAGTCTCCTGTTAGGCGGGACCGGACAAGACAGAATGAAAGGGAGAAGTCTGCAGGAGGCGATTAAAGAATTGAATCCAGAGAGAGGCCTCTCTGCTGGCCACAGATCACAGCACCTGTTCCTGGGCTTTGGCAGAGGTTCTCATCTGGATAGGTCTCTTGTGACAAGAGAGATAATGGCCCCTGGTGCTCATTACTGCTCAGTTAATGGAAATAGTTTTTTGTTCTGCTGGCTCTGGTCCCTATGAGCACACTCTGGCATCACCCTCCAGGAAGAATCAGGCTCAGGTTAACCGCACTTTTACCTGAAACTAATTAGTGGCTGAACTGTGACCTCAATGGGGTGATTGCCTGAGGCCAAGAGGTGAGGGTAAGGAACTACTGATAATGGTGAAAAATTAAGGGCAGTGACTTTTTTTTTTTGGTACAGCTGGATCAAGAAGTGGGTGTCCACCTGTGGCCATGTAGCTTCTTAGTTTAAAAGAGAAAAGCCTCTTCCTGAGAAACTAACGCTTATAAAACCAACACCATTACATTGGCCTTTTGCATATATCTTCAAGGTTTTTCAATAGCATAAATGGTTTGTCAATAGATGGGATTATAATCTCTCCTACCTTCATTCTTACACTGAGTAGCAAAGAGACACATATTTGTATATCACATTCATCTAACAGATTTCAAGGGAAATAAATTATTCTTATGGGAAGAACTGTAGTAGGTTTCATACTAGCAGGAATTTTGGCCACATTTTAAAATAAAACTAAATTAGAATATCACACTGTGGTGTGAGTCACTCTGAGTTTCTGTATCACATGGCCTGCAGGGGAAAGAAGGGATAATTTAAAGTCTACAGTGTTAATTGAGGTGGTTGCAGTGCCATTTAAAATCACTTGAAATGGCAATTTCCCTAAGAATTAATTCCCAGAAGGCAAGCAATGTAATCTCTCATGGAGGAATTCTAGAGCTGCAGTTTGTGATTCCATCCACCATATGAACAGTTGTGCTTCTGGCACTTGATCAGACCATCTCCTGTGATACTGCTGTACGGGCATCATTTACATGACAGTTACACAGGTGATAAGAGAAGGAACACAGAGCACTTGGCAAAAAGTGGCACCCTATGACCAGTCTGAACAATGCAGATGAGCTGCAGTTTGTTCACTGCCTGCATCTAGGAACTGATCAGGAGACAGGGCAGCTCCATGGGAAAGTTGTTCTGGCTCAAAGGCTTATAGTCTGGGTATTACGGATTTTGCTGTAGGCTACATTCAGTGTAGGTTTGGAAATTTCAGTTAGCTATAAGAGGAGAAATATTTCATGACATAGATACATTTGTGAAATTGCAACTGGAACTAGGTTAAAAATTCTGATTTGGGCACCCAATACTTCTTTGTCTGATGACTTCAATACTAAGGAATTTTGCCTATTCTTAAACTAAAGATCTTCTAAAAAATGGCTTTTTAAAATTATTCAGAGCAATGAATTACTTCAAAGCTGGAGGAAGACTAGAATGGTGGGCAGTGGAGTTTGGAGTCTGGTCTTCAGGAGAGCAGGACTTCTTTGTTTATTGTTAGACAGTCACCTGGGAAGATGCCATAGTGTGGAAAGGTGCCTCACTATGGCAGGCTCATTTTTAAGGAGCACTCAAAACCAAACAATCCTCCTGTGCAGGAAGACTGTAAAATTCAGCAGAGGGCCTTCTTGCCTAAGAAGTAAATTCGTAATGAAAAATAAATCAAAGCAGCAGCATTCAAGAAGTAACAATCGACTCCGTGCCCAGTCAGTGTTTTGTAATAAACAACATTACCCAGGGATCCATACGAAGGACTATACTGTTCAGATCCTTCACTAATGACATGAATGATGAGCTAACAAATTGGCAGATGCTACTAATCTGGGCAGGAGGGTGGGTGGCATGCTGAACTTTCAGTCTGGAGAGGTCTTGAGAAAACTGACAGAAGTTTAACAAAGAGAAATGCAAAGTTTCACACCTGGGATTGAACAGCCCCACGTGTCAGTACAGGGTAGGGTCCAGCAACCCTTCCAGAAGAACCTGGATGCCAAGTTGACTGTCAGTCAACCAAATGTTTTCCTTACAAATAAAGTGAACTGTATCCTGGGCAGCTCTAGGGGAAGCGTGACCAGCAGACCTAGGGAAGTCCTATGTTTTCTTGGCATTGATGAAGCCACAGCTGTACCTGTTTTTGAGACCCTGAGCACAGCAAAGATGTTGAGAAACTGGAGGGTCCAGTGGAGGGCTACCGAGAGGTCAACATGAGACCACAAAAAGTGGGGAGAGATTAGGGGGCTGAAACTGTTTAGTTTGGCAAAAAAAAAGGAGGGCAAAGGGAGATTTAATATCAGCCTACAACTACATGAGGGGTAGTTACAAAGATGGTGGGGCCAGAATATTCTTGGTACTGGCAGACTACTTGAAGAAGGTGAGAGAGCCACAGACTGCAGCATAGGGGATCCAAGCTGCACATCAAGATAAACCATTTCATTAGAAGAGTAGTGCAGCACTGGAACAGGTTACCTAGAGCAGCTGCAAATCTTCATCCTTGGAAGTTTCCAAGACTCAACTGAGCAAAGCATTGACTGAGTTTATGTTGGCAATAGTCGTGCTGTAACCTGGAGGTAGGACTAGAGAACACCAGAGGTACTTTCCTACCAAGATTTCTATGGTTCTTCCCACCAACAGTTTTAATTATTTTGAGGTGAAGCATGTAAAGAGTTCCCAAGATTCAGTTTTCATTATCTTGAAGTCCAGACCTCTTAAAGATGCATTAGATAGATGACACAGAGATTTGGAGAGGGGGGTCTGAAGTATTGAATTATTCTCAATTCTTATCAAAGTACTAAACGCAGCTTAAATTTTAGATAGCATACCCTTGTCCCTGTAGTAGGTGCTCATCCTTACATGGTGACTTCTGATTTAACATTTCGTTAATGGTATTAATAATGGCAGTTTTGCAGTTTGGGGGAAGAGAAAGAATTAGCTGTTGCTAATTGGTCAGAATCTGTTGTTGCTGAAATCTAATTTCACTCCCATAAAAACAAACAGGGGGGTAACATACATGGCACTGTGTCTTACCCAAAACTTCATTGCCAAAAGTTGAATGGATGAAAGTCGATTGGGACCTGAAGATGGGCTAACAGAAGTATTTTTGCTAGTCTCAATGGAACATAGGGCTCTGTTGTAGAGATTTAATTTCACTCATCCTGATTTCAACATGTCTGGTCTCTAACTGGAAAAAATACAGTGGAAAAAGTTAGGTGTTCAAAGGCTCTCTGCCTCCTTGCTGCCTTTACATTTACATAAAAATATTCTGAACTGGATCTGATCTGAACCATACCTTCCTTAGGCTTCTTTCAAATCTTGTTTACTGATCTAGGAACTTGGATTACTGTTTGGCTCAACTGGGTTTTCTCCAAAGGACATGGGTAACATGTCCCTGGAGACCTCTCCTGAGATGTGAGCAGTCCTGTGAATGCCAATCCATTTTACCACTTCTCCATATCTCCTCATGTATGTTCAAAGATCGGAGCTATTATTTTGAGTTCTTCATACTGGACATTTATGAGTAACGTTTTATGTGGTTAGACATAAATCCAAACCCACTATGCATAATCTTTTCAGGAGATAATCCTTTATCAGCAGATGTGGAAGTGTTCAGACAACCATCACACCCCTGAAACATGACAAAGAGCACAACATCAAGGAGTGCTCTCATGCTGCTGTGGTTTGAGGGATGATGTGCTGTAACAAATGCATATTTTCCCCAGTTGATATGGAAGATATAAAAGAGATCTGTTTTTAAAGCCCATGTTGGTGAATTAATCTCAGGAAGAAATATTATCCTAGAAATGACCTTTCTTATATCTGAAAGAATACAGTTTCAGATGTAACTATAGATGTGTTTGAACACGACCACATTCTCAGAATGAAGCGTGATTATTCCCCAACACTGATGTTCCTATCAGTGCCTGTTCCCTGCACAATGGGCCTTTCAACAGAAGCAATTAGAATAAGGCTTTTGGGAGTACTGAGCATTTAAAGAACTTGGACTGGATCTGCAGCAGAGGTCAAGCTTCACTTCCTTCTTCAGGAAGGCTGAGAAAGTGATGATTTGGTTCATGTTTGAGCAAGGAATGAAAAAGATATCCAAGCATTGGCTTGTCCCCATGCGATTCACAGTAACTTTAAATTAAGGCAATCACATTAGAGCTGAAGGTAAATTCTGTTGCCCAGTGCTGGTACAGCAGTCCTGCCACTCCTAATCAGAAATTCTTTACAGACCCAGCTATGGGTGTAGGCGGAACTGAGTTTTGCTGACCCCAGCAAGAGGACAAATTAACAAACCAGTTCAAGTTTGCATTGGCAGCAGGATGGCTGTTTTACCAGTCCTCCAAAACAGACCCAGATACCAACTCAAATATGCTTTTTGACCCCCCAGTAATTTTTCTGGTTTTTGTGTGTCTCACCTGTGCCAATACTCAGTATTTTGCAAAAGGAAGGCACCTGCCAGCTGGTGGGAGAGAAAGTGAAAAGAAACAAGGCACCTTGTTCCTTCCTTAGCTCTGGACCAAGTTACTCTCTGCCGAGCCTCTCCTGGGCTTAGTGCAGCCTGACACAGACAGATAGCTGTCCGTGCTTCATCTCATCAGCTGATTAGAAATGATGGTATAAGAAGAAGCTTCTCCTTGGCTAAGTGAATGTTAGGCAGGTACGTAGCCATTACATTACACTACAGGTCAATGTTGCCAATATGTTGAGACTTGGTTGCGGCTGTGAGATACGGTAGTGCAAGTGAGAATGTGGCGTCACCACCTGCACGTTGGCTTCGACTGTGCCTGATGCCCATCTTGGTCCTCTGCTCCCATGCTGTCAAATGAATGGGTATGTAACATGTAGCTGTAATGGCATCAGGATTCAGGCTGAAGAGCAGAAGTTCTCATGGACAAGGTGTATCACATATTCAGCCTGTTTGCAATACTGTGGTATCATAAAGTACATGGAAACCATTCTATGCCTGCTTTCTTAGGAGGCTGGAAGCAGCTCGTTGTAATGCCCATATGTGATTGCTGATATCAGGTTATTCTTTTTGGCTGAAAGCAGTCATTATCTTATTATTTTAAAAACACAATCCTAAATTGTGATACAATTAATAGATAAGTAACTTATGTGACAAGCAGAAAGGAATCTTTACACAGAGGACTATTCCAAAGAAAATAATAATACATCATAGAGTTAGAAACAGAAAGGAAGAAGGCCAAACAATAAGATCAGAACATAGAGGTAATGACCTCTAACCTGTAGATCAATGAACAAGGATGCTTATGTGCTTAATAAGGAGCAGACACCTGTGAAAGCATTGTGAAGGATAGATCTAGGTATTATGGTTCAACAAAATGAAACTTCACCTATTACAATCTGTCGAAGGCTCAGGAAGGGTAGTGCTTTCGTGACTGCCTGTGATCATAATGCTCCTGCTGTTCCCTTTGGCCTTTTCTACCAGCACGGTCCCTCTTTTCTCAGGCTACAAAGGCTCACATTCCTCTTTAAAGCCTAGGAGGCTGAGCTTCTCACCTGTGAACGTTTCTTTATTGCCTGACCTCTTTCTCAGAGTGATTTCCCTTCCAAGAAGGAGACGGGAATCATATTATTTTCCAGCTCACAGACTTTTGTATTGAACAGGAAGGACTGGGCTTTCCTGTTGTTTATGACTTCTCCAAGTGCTTCTGTACAATGGCTCTTTGTCAGGTTTCATTCCCTCTTTCATCTTCTGCAGCCTACCATAGCATGAATTATTGTTGTGCATACTCTCTTCCAACCCTCTTTCATGCCACTTGAACAATCAAGAAGATATTGTATATGGATAATCTTTCATTCAAATATTTTACAAGTTGAGAATGGCACATGTCATTTAATTAAATCTGTTAATGAATCTGAGACGATCTACAAGTACTTTAACAACTTTTAAACAGGTGGAGTAGTGTGAACATTTTGAAATAACAGTGCAAAGAAATAAAATATGTTCTGGAATGAAATTGCTTTGTTCTGGGCTTAATAAAAATCCATTTTGAAGATAGGCACTTTATTTATTTTTATGTTTATATTTTTAATTATTTTTTTAAAAATCTGTAATGATAAACCAGAATAAAATGCTCTTAGATGAACCGAAATAAACTTCTCTTCTTCCTTAAGCTTGGTGGCTTCACTCCTCCGTGCACGAGTCGGGCTACCAAGAAGAGTTACTGTCACAGCTCTGTTTGGGTTTCATGTCAGTTGTCAGCCTGAAGGTGGTTTAAGCGAATCTTGTTTACTTCCCACTGTGTAAGTCTTAAGATGACACACAAAATCAGTAAATTAGAGCTGAGAAGCAGCAACTTTCAGCGGAAGAAAAGTCATTTTTTGAAACACTATCATCTCTTTTCTGATTGTGAGCATTGCTCTCAGTTATTTATACTAGAATTACCTAAGGAAATGCAGCTGTGCCCTTCTTCTTATGTATGCAGTCTAAATCAAATCCTTTGTGTTTATTTTATCTTCCTAATTTTTATATTTTTTCCTACTAGACATGGAAATAATGAAAGCCCTAGGCTTTCTGAATATATCCCAGTAGGAAGTGAGTTAAAAGAAGCTAATTATGAAAGCTGTAACAAGTAGTATGGTTTTATTTTTAGAAGCCACCTTTTTATTTTTGACTATCTGATTTTTCCTGTTGAGCTCTTTCGTCTCACTGAAAGGTTTTAATTACATGGCAAATCCTTTTAGAGTCCTTGGATAGATAGTAAATGGAAAACTATTGAAACTGCTCCTTAGATTTGGAACTCCTGCTCTTCTAAAATTTTGAATTTGAATCCGTAATGAAATTCATTTGCTACTATCTTCACAGGTTCGTGTGATACTCTTATTATTGACCCTTTATATGACCTGCCAGATACTTTTGCTTCTGAGGTGGTTTTACTTGGCCTCAAGACATCTGGCTGTGTGCTGGGCTGAGAAATTGCATGAATTCTACTTTGAAATCCTGTTTTCAGCAGGGTAATTTATTGTTTGTTAGGATGGAATTTCAAGATATGTTATCTTTGCTTATCATCCTTTTGGACATACTCTGCCAAAAGGAAACAAATCTAAGTGACTCCAGTGTTTATATTCTGAATGGCATCTATTTATGCAATCTCACAGTTCCCTAATGATTAAGTTATGGGGGAAGTGAAACTATTTAAATCAGAACAGAACGTTTCTCTTTTAATATGGGGAATCTGCCTGTCTGTCCATCAGGTGGGGCCAACTCCGTTCTCCTGTTGAAGCTGCTTATGAATCCTGACATGATGAAAGCACTGATTTTTAAGAGTTTTTTTAACATTTTTTGTACCAACCAGAGGTAAGAGGTTCTTCTCTCTGCAAGGAGCTCATGGATGCTACTGCAAGACTTGTCCTTCTGGTTTCATTGACAAGAACATCTGATTAAATGAAGTAATCTACAACATTTCTAGCAGTTTAAGGAGAAGTTTTTGCTACATCTTTGTGGTCCACACATCTGTGATGTGCCCACACATCGATGTATTCAGTTTTCCTAAGTGTGAAGTCCAGTTCTGGTCCACTGTGAATATTATGTTATCTGTTCCAGAGTGAGATCCTAACTCATCACCTGCTGTCATGAGAAGGTAAAATCCAGCCCAGCACATTGGACCTGAGAAGAGGTAGTGTCTGATCACACCATCCTCAAGTGAAGACAGCTCAGACAAGTTGATAGTGCCATTCCACTTTTTATGGGCACTGAGTTACACAGCCAGAACGTAACACCCTCCAGAACAGGAATAGGATGAGAGGGAAGGTGTTTGTGCACTGATTTCTATTCCATTGAAATGAGTTTATGCATCCATGTTGTGGACTTCAGCACATTTGACCTACTACTTTTGTATTATTGATTGTACGTATTTGATCCACCTGTATAGATTTGCTCCATTTTAAAAAACCTTCAGAGGGACATGTCCACAGGTCCATGCAGAGAAGTAGATTATTAGCACAAGGATATTGCCTTTGACAATGGACCTAAAATATATTGAAAATTTCAGCTTGAAGCTGACAGAGGAGTGGGTGACAGTATGGGGTCAGCTGGCAGTATCCTTCAGTCATTGCTAGGATTGATTGTTTTAAATTCTTATTCCCTTATTTTCCAGTTAATCTTAGAACATCTTCTGTTTTCAGGATAACAGTTCCTCACAAAAATTTGTGCAACCAATCAGCTAACATTTTGAACAATTCCATTGTGATTAGAACTTCATTTTTATCAATGTTCAATAAGATGCCGCTTTCTGAGAAGTCAATACAGTTGTTCATTAACAAATGCTGTATAACATGAACACCATTTATATCTGTTCTAACAGTAAAATGAACAGAGAGGGTTTAATTTCTTATTTTTGTTCATATGAAGTAACTGGAGGAATACAGCTCATTAATTTTGAAATATTTGGTGATACTGAGTACAACTCGGTGATGCTTTTTAATATGAGATCTTCTGCTGGAATATTCTGTGGAAGAGATAAATTTACCAGGTAATAAGAGAGAAACAGAAAAGGACAGAAATAGAGAAGGAATGGGGAGAGAGAGGTATCGTTTTCTTTGGGTTACAGCATGTTCAGTCCTTTGAATAACTATAATGTGTGTTGGGACTGCAAATTCTTATCTTTGCTTTCTGCTGTGTTTTGCATGCTGTCTGTACAATGATGTTATGCAGCATTGGCTTGTTTGCTGTATGCGTTACAATACATTTAAGGTAAAGAAGACATCATCTGAATAACTGCACAGCAATATAGCAGATGAATTGCAGTGCCAATAAGGCCAGTTAATGCCTTTGGTTTGAAAAAATAATGTCTCTAACTACAGATGCATAATGATTGTCTCTGAATAAGTTGCTATGATTCATGGAGAAAAGATTTGGAGTTATTGCAGCTAGTGCTCTAAAAACATCAATGTAATGCTCAGGGCATGTCAAAAAGGCCTCACATTAGAGATTATTAGGGAAGACATAGAAAACAAAACTGTACTATCATTATACCACTGAATAAATAAACAGTACATTCTCAGGAATGAATCTGTGCAATTTAACTGTAAATGATAAAAAACATGGGACTAGGAACCTACCATGATTCCTCTCCAGGCCTTTTTATCAACATCATTTTTAGACTCTTGTTTAGCGGCATCCCCCTGCTGTGACAGCCGGAATCATAAAACAACAGGGATAATGTCTATGCATTTGGAATGCTGCATGGAGTTCCACAGTTTCACAAGAGAGAAAGTGTTATGTAGAACCACAGAAGCCAAATAGCTATTGGCAACCTCTGACAGCTACAGGAGCCTGGCTGACTAATTTCAGAGCAGCAAGTCGTCTGCTTTGGCTGTTGGTGACTGTCTGCAATGCAACTTTTGAAATGGATCATGGACCTCTGAAATACATCAATTTTAATATTGTAGTGATCATAAGTAAACCAAACTAGTGTGGCTGCAGAAAACTTTAACAGAAAATTTTTCTATGGTTAATGCTGAGGCCACATGTACAGGCCAACACAATTGTAGGTAAAGATTTGGTTGTTGACACTTCTATTAAATAAAATTTCTGTTTGCTAAAAAGTATTTATAAATACTGCCTGTGACAAGACTAGCTTTGAGGCTGGAACCTGCCTAATTTGCTCATTAAAAAAACAGAGAGACTGACTTGAGGCAATCTTTTTTGTAGGAGACCCCAGAATCAGAACAAAGCATCAGGGCTTCCCTCAGACACTCCTGTCTATGGGTGGACCTGATCTTTTTCAGACATTCTTCTTCGACAAAAGGCTGAGGACAGAGTCCACAGCAACAGGAGCTGCTAGTCTTGGGAGGAAAAAGAGAGTTAATGACTGTTGATAGGTTTCTTAAACAGATACTAAAGCCCCTCCGCAGATGTTCACTTCCCTTCTGTAATAGTCATATAGTGAACCCCTCATAATAATAATGTTACTTATTTATGTATTCTACTTAAAATTGGCCTTTATTGTGTCTTGATGGTATTCTAAGCAGATGGCAAAAGTAATTTTAATGTAGCAAACAGGATTTAAAACTTTACTTCCTAACATTTCCCGTATATCACATCCTGCCCTTACGCTGGTGGCATCTGCATTGAAATATGACCTCTACATCCAAATTTAGTTTATGGATTCCTCCATTTCTTTTTAAAATTTTGGGAAGGCCTCCCTTGCAGTCATACATGATCCAAGGTGGCAAACTCTCAGCATAAAATGCCCACATGCCACCTTCTTTGTTGCTGTACCAGAGGCAGGTGCCTTCAGCTGCTGTGATGGCTGCAGCTGCCAGCATGCCCTGCAAGGAGGCAGGCAGATGTGCACCACCAGCATGTCATCAAGGATGGTAAATGCAGGTAAGCAGAATTTATCTGTGTCTAACTTAGCAAGGTAGAGTTCACAGCCTTTCCTGTACATCAGGCATGTGAGCTTATGCCCTTTGTGTGCCACCAAGCTGTGGAAGCTATAGGCTGGTTTAAATGTTAAGCCCACCATCTTTTATCATATTCAGAATACAAGTGACAGTTGACACAGCTGACAGAGCAAGACAAGCACTCGCAGTGGGAAGCATCTCTTGATAGTTAAGTCAGACAAAGTCTTCACTGATGAAAGCTATGCACAAATTTAAAATAATTACGCTGATTGTAAGGAGGCTTTCTGTGGACATATTCTAGCAGCAAGAGACCAGAAGCTTCTATATTGCTTCTTATTTTGCTGGTGTTGTTAATAAACTGTAGGAACACTACCATGGTCTACTGGGTGGGAAACAGTCAACATTAGTATTTTTAAATAAATTTTCACAATTTAATACTGCCCTCATGACACAGGCTCCTTCTCTATTGCAAACAACACAGACCCAAAGCATCCCCACAACTCTCTGGTCAATGCTGTCCCGTTGAAAGGTCCTTGGGAATCACCAAGCTGGCTGCAGAGGCAGCACCTCTGCATGTGAGCTGATGATAAAAGACAGGGCAGTTCTGACAAATCCGGCCCCATGGCCTGCAAGGCCAGGTGTTGATGGAGCAGCAGCATTACTGGTAACCATCACCTAGTAACCTTTCACCCTGGCCGCTCAGTGGAGCCAGATGTGCCACTTCCAAGGGATGAACCACGGCCTGTGCCTCCACCTCACAAGTGCTGCCGGCCATTTCCATGACTACCTGCTGAGAAACCATGCAGTCAACGGGTAGATTTCCCTTGCTTTTGTCAAGGTTGACATGGAGGGTTTTGTACCAAATTTCTATTCTCTGGTTTCTGTTTCCACACCCTCTATAGATCCTGTCTCTTCCAACCTGCCACATGCATTCAGCAACATCAGACAAAAAGGTAAATGGTAAATACTTACATGCACCAGCCCAACACAAGACATCTTGCAGGACCAGGCTTGCAGTGCTATCAGCCATTTCAGGGGCACAATTCTTGTAGAAAGATTTACAAAAGGCCCTCTTGCAGGCAGGGCTTTGCAAATTTATTACAGTAATGTAGAGCCTCTTAATTAATCTTGGCTGTGAAGGCATTGACTGCTGATTACAGTTCCTTGCTGAAAATGGGCTTGCCAGGACAGCCTGCCAACTCCAGATCCCTCAGTTTGCAGTAGGCTTCCTGCTGTAGTTGCAAATCATCGTCATTTCTCTCAAGCCCTTGCCTTTTCTGGTGGGAAACCTCCTGGGACAGATGATGGAGAAATTCTGGTTTAAAAACAACAAAAAAAAGGTTTTTTGACGTTTTAAAGACCTTTAATTCCCATAAATGTATACGTACTGATAATGTTTCCATTACTCAGCTTCATCTCAGAAGATAACTGTTGGAAGTTAAAGTGTTTGGGGATGCTTGTGGCTTTTTAAGTGCATTATCACAATATTTCAATCTTCAGAAGATGTAAGAGGATTATTATATGATGGAAAGATCAAGTTACTGTGATTGGGAAGAGCAAAGTGTGTGTATACAGTGTGTGGCACTACAGTGCACACCAGGCGCAGAAGGAGGCAGAGGTGTCTCAGAGCGATACCACAGGCGGTAGATATGTGGGACCAAGACTGCTTGCAAATGTGTTTACAGTTTGGTTTTACAGCTTGTGTTGGATTTTGTGCTGTTACAAAGGCACTGTCTAATTCTTAACTAGCAGCTTGTGTAGGCTTTGGCTTACCTTGATATATCTGTTGATTCAACAGTCTGTTATTTCTGTACTGTGTTGTCTGTCAACCATTAATTATGAAAAAATGAATTACTACATGTTACCAAAAGATTTCATTGCGCTACATAAAACACAGAATCATTAATCAAGCTAAATTATATGGGTCCCCATGAGTCAAAACTCCCAAATACCGAGATCTATAGTTAAATAGCTAGAAAGCACAGATAACGCCTTTTGTCAATAGGGACCCATAAAATTAGTCAGGCACAATACACTCCCTGCATATTAGAGGAAGTCCCTTCCTCTCAGGCACCTCTGTGCTATACGAAGTAGTTAAGAAAGCCTATGTGGTGAGTCAGGTCGAGGTGGCAGAGCAGCCTGCTGTCCCCAGCCTGGCTGCAGTGCTGCCCATGCACAGTTCAGCCACACACACCGACACAGCCGGCACGTCTCATGTCCCAGCGGCTTTGGGAAGCGCTGGCTGCTCGCCTCACAGGCGCTGTGCAGAGCCCAGCTTGCAGCAGCCTCGTGGGGGTGGCTGCCAGCCTGTGGCCCCTGCCCCTGCCGGCCTTCAGCCTGCTCCATGCACTCCAGCCACCCCAAGTGCTCAGCAGCCGAAGGAATTTTTTTGAACACAAATCTCTGGGGGCTGGTCCCTGGTTCAGTTCCCAGGCCTGCCTTTCCAGCAGGTGTGGTGTCCAGAGAAGCTGTTTGCCCAGATTCCTCTCTCTGCTCAGCTCTTCCAGCTTTCAGTGGACTTCTCCTTGGTTTCCTACCTTTCTTGCACACAGACACATGCCAAGAAGTACCTTTCCTTGGTTTCTGCACCTCCAAGAGCTCACAGTTTTGTCTCTCCCTATGTGCTCACAGAGCGATAGATAGGAAGCCATGGGTGAAACCAGGAATGGTCTAGGCCACCAATATGTTGGGAGAGAGTGGGCCATGATGAAGCATGAGAGAAGGTGATCCGTGGTATCAGAGCACTCTTCCTCTGCTCCCATGGCCGTGTAGGAAATCCAGTGAGGAAGCGTGTGAGGACAGAGAAGGACAGCAGCTGCCTTGTGTGAGCTCATTCCCACTCTAGCTCATACAGTGTAATTCTGCATCCCAGGTCTGGATATTTTTACTCCATTGAGGAACCAGCTGGTAAAAAGGCAATGCTGCTTTATCTTCTTAAAAGATACCAGAAGAAGCCTGGAATTGACACATTTAAAATATAAACTGTTAGAAAAAGCACAAAGATTGCAAATACAGACTCTTGATAACTAGGAAATACCATAATTGCAGAGAAATTCTCTACAGCCTCATGGATGTACATTATACTGTACCTTTATTTCCTCATTGTGCATCGTTTTCTCATAGGACCTTTATGAGACATACTGTGGTGGCAGGATGTATTCCAAGAATGAACTGGGGTTGTGCAGTGTTATTTACTATCCCTGCCTCACATGCTACAGAAGCAAAAAGTTCTATACTGGTCTAAGGAGGAGATTTCAGAGTAGGAAATATTGATCTCACAGTTAAATCTTTGAATGTTGCCCTGTAGAACTGGGTTCGAACACTGAGTTCCTGCAGTTCTCTACTGCAGGAATCACTTGAAATAATTTTGCATCCAGAAGTGGTCATTAATTGTGCAATCTTAATTTCCATGTGAATTTCCATGTGAATTGCTAGGGTTTGATTTGTGGTAGTAATGAGCTTTCAACAGCCATGACTGATGCCAGTAGAAGCTGTGCTCTAATATGTGAAGTGCTTATAAGTGCAAGGTACAAGCTTTTGAAATTGTGCATCCACAATTAACAGGTGCTTTAAAGCATAATCTCAGTTTGGTGCTCGTGCCCTAAAATACCAAAGTTCCACTCCTCCATTCCAAACTGGCCTGTTGTACAGAATAATGTTGGTGCACAGAATCACAGAATGTTAGGGAGGTCCCTTCCAATCCCTAACATTCTGTGATTCTGTGTGATTCTGTGATTCTGTGGAAGGGACCTTGAAAGATCATCTAGTCCAGTCCCCCCACAGGAGCAGGAACACCTAGATGAGGTTATACAAGAAAGTGTCCACGCAGGTTTGAATGTCTCCAGAGAAGGAGACTCCACAACCTCCCCGGGCAGCCTGTTCCAGTGCTCTGTCACCCTCACTGAGAAGAAGTTTCTTCTCATATTTAAGTGGAAGCTTCTGTATTTCAGTTTGTATCTGTTGCCCCTTGGCCTATCATTGGTTGTCACCAAGAAGAGCCTGGCTCCATCTTCCTGATAGCATCCTAATAATACAGTAAAATAAATTTCATGAAAAAATATAATAATATAAAGTTTTTAATAATGTACTGTAAATACGATATGCCCTCCCCCCACAATGAAATGAAACAATATAGATTCTAAGCTCAGAGATGATAGTTTATTCTGACCCCCAGTGAAGCAGCACAGGTCAGTTCTTCCCTGAATTAGTTTTTGTTTAACTAAAGCATCTCTTTTTATAATACAGAAAATCTCAATTTAAATCTTTGCAGTATGGACAATCCATCATTATTTTTGTTAAATTATTGAAGTGATTAATTTTCATAATACTGATGCATGTAATTTCTGTTTCTCAGTGTCTCTACTTCCAACTTCCAGGCACTCAATCTTGTTATGTTTGTGCTTTTGAGACTGAAGAGCCCTCATTTATTGGATTTCTATAATATTACCCCTAGAGTTAATTAGAAACCACAGTCACAGAATGACAGAATCATATAATGGTTTGGTTTGGAAGGAACCTTAAAGATCATCTTGTTCCAACCCCCCTGTCATGGGAAGGGACACCTTCCACTGGACCAGGTTGCTCAAAACCCCATCCAACCTGGCCTTGAACACTGCCAGGGATGGGGCACCCAAGCTTCTCTGGGCAGCCTGTTCCAGTGCCTCACCACCTTCATGGCAAATGATATATTTCTTCTATCCAGACACAGTTTAGTCTTTTTGTTAAGGTAAACAGACTGGACTTCAGTTTTCCACTAAGACAGGTTTTCCAGTCCTTTAATCTTTCTCCTGGTTCATCTCTTGAGTTGTGGGCACCAGGACTGTCCACAGCATCTCATAAGACTTGCTAGTGCTAGGTTGTGTAACCTTTCTAACCTTTTCATTATTATTTTGCTCATTTATCCCAGGACTGGCTTTTTGTTTTGCTGTTATTCCCTCTGCAGACTGCACAAAGAGCTCATCTCCAGCTGACTGAAGTGATGCCCCAATCATTTCAGTTGCTGTTCCCAAGATAGTGTCTCATTATGTCTATAATTCCTGAATATTGTTGAATTACAATTATCTGTATTGATTCACATGTCATTTGCTTGCAGCAGCTTATCAACTCATTTGTTTCACGTCCCCTTTTCATGGGTCACATGTACACTTTAATCAGTAAGAATTCTCTCATTTCTTCCAGATCATTAATAAAAATGTAAAGGCCGAGAACTGACCTCAGCATGGCCTTAAGTATACATGCCCTTTATGAGGCCTCACTGTTTACAAGTGAGACCTTTCAACAGCTTTTTAAAATTCATTTTCTGTGTACCACATTGCTTTTGTTTTAATTATCAAATATAGTGCCAAGTTTAAAGGATTCTGGCTGTTCCATATAACCTCTGCTCCCTTTCTCAGTCACTGAATGAGAGCTCCTTAATTGTGTGTGGAGTGCAGGAGGCACCTGATGGTAAAATGGATGTGATCCTGTAATTAAAGACTGTGTCACAGTGCATTGATGTAAGACAGGTGAACTAAAGATGCTCAGGCCATCATAATCTCCACATATATACATTATTGTGTGCTGGATTTTAGGTCCTAATTTTTCTAATAGAAAGGGCTTCTTTGTGTGTGTGTGAGAGAGAGAGAGAGAGAAAGAGAGATGGAGAGAGTGTTTTGCTATACACACAAAAAAGGGGGAGGTGCACCTCACCAGCTTTAAATATTTACAGATGAGCTAGTCATGCAGTCTCCCACTTTACCTAATTGAGGGAAATAGGCATTTCCAGAGTATCACTCGCTCCTTCAAATGTAAATGTATAAAATAGATTGCATAAACTGCCTTCCCTAAATGAATGTTTCTTGCTGCTCATTAGAGAGACTGTATAACCAACTCCGATGTAAATGCTGATGTGAGGTAACCAAGGTTAGGTGAGATGAATCCCAAACAAAGCACAGGGACTTCCATCATGATTTTTGGTTTTCCATTTTGATAATGAAGTGTATAAACCAATTCAATTTTATGGAAACTGAAAAAGAATTCAGAATGTTCTTCTTTACTAAACAGCATTTTGTTTGTTAATCCAGCAGCTATTTACTTTAAAAACTGGATTAGCTAATTAATCAGCATTCATTTTAACTACAGAGTTAGGACATTTCTGATAACCTCCCTTGCACGCTGTGTAGCTCAGTGCCCACATCAAACAGAGGTATGCCGTGGAGGTCCTGCTCCCTTTGCTCATTTGGGAACTTGGGCCAAAGAAAAGAATGATCAGGTTAAAAGAAAGTTTTAGGAAAAAATCTGAAGGCCATGGGATATGTGCTCTCCTAACTTTTCTAAAATGACTCATAAGAATTCTTGAGCAAGAGGTAAAAAAGAAAATGAAATTGAAAATATCTCTCCTTGTCTTATCTGTGGGGATAATTTCCTTTCTCTAGCTGGGTTTCTGATTTCAGTAGCTTGATTAAGGAACAATAGCTCATGTGATGAAATGATTTGGCCACATTTGCGTATGAATGCTAGATGATACGGCATAGAAACTGATTAGGCCTCATCTGTCTCACATGTCTGGAGATTAATGCTAACAGCACTTAATGCATTAAGATTTGGATTAGATTTGAGCAGGGAAAATGAATTGAAAAAATCTTGGCTAAACTTTTAGGAACTTGACAGATATTTTTTCTCTTTCACTTTGGATGTGAAAGTTTCTTCTTCTTGCCTATTGCAAGCTTACCCATTCTTAGAAATAATAATCTTCAACCACTCACACAGTCTAGAAATCACATGAGGAAGATAACAGTGTTTATGATGGAAAGGTCTGTGAGGATATCTCTGACTTTTCCATTCTTGCGTTTAGATAAAGCAGGCAGTAGGAGTGAGGGTACTTGCTTTCAACAAGCTTTTCCTTTTCATAAACACAAGAAAAAGCAAACTATAATTTTCAAGACTTGACAAGGAATGGTAAGAAGTCACACTAAATCTTTGATATTGTGATCACTTATTTCTGATTTAAACTCTCAATATTTTGCTTATACTAGAATGATCAGAGCAGCTGATAGAATCATAGAACCATTTAAGTTGGAAAAGACCTTTAAGATCAAGTCCAACTGTAAATCTAACACTGTCAAGTCCACCAAATCAGATGATCCTGAGGTGGTTACAGTGGTACACACTGTACACTGAAAGGGTGCCCTGAGAGTTTGCCATTTGAAAATGGACAGGCTTCAGTTGAAAGAGTTCAAATGATGAATTAGGTCAAGACAGAAACAGGTTTATATTAAAATTAATCAAATAAATTGAGTTACACATGATTCTCACCAGTGACAAAACTTCACCTCTGCAGCCTGCCTCGTGGTAACGACAACCTCTTTTCACTGACTTGAGTAGCTCCTCCATGACCTCTTAGACTTCTCCATATCTCTTAGACGTGAACTGTTGACCAAGTCTGGGGCTAAGTTTGGATCCAGCCACACCTAAACTCCTCTCTGAGAAAGAGTTTAGAAAGCAAGGGCATCAATTCTGAAACTTGTGACTCAACAGAAGAGCCTCCCACTACCCTTTTGAATCTCCTGTCCCCATAGAGATCACTCTAAAACAACTCTCACCCAATTCTGCTTGGCATATTTCCTTCATGCAGTTAGTAATAGAGTGAACCTTGCCATCAAACTCTGTTAAGTCACCCTTTTCTTTAGGTGATCTAAACACTGCTCTGCAGCAAGCAGGACCCTAAATCACTCTTTCCCAACACATGGCACTGCCATGGTCCCTGAGGGCTCCTTTATGATCTCTATCCTTTTGTACCACGAAGGGCTGGAGAAGGAGCAGAGACCTTAGTGTGAAACTATTAAGTTCAAATTTTTCCTGTGTGATTTGACTAAAATTGTAGCATAACTAGAACACTGCAGAGTGATGGCTGAGTAATGAAGCTGAACTCGGACATACCCTGTATTCCTGCAACAGCAGTGATGCAGGCTCACAGAGTCAATATATTTATTTGAAGTCTGAGAAGGGTTGAGCACCCAGAAATATATCACGTTTAACCTAAACACTGCATTTTGTACATTTCCCTGAAAACTCCAGGTTTGGGGTAAACGAGTAGTAACTGACAGGAGATCGTATAATATTCTGTTTATACTTTTATATAACTGCTTTTTTTACACCTGTATATAACTTCTCTAACTGCAGCTCTAATCAAATGAGAATACTCTACTGAAGCTTCTGAAATAAACATATCTATAGATAGGAAAATTGGAAAAGACAGTATCTGGTAGATAGATAATAAGGAAATGAGAAGGTTTCACAATGGAAATGCAGATTGTGTTTCTGTGTACCACCTTTCCATGACCCTTCTTTCTCTTTCCCCACTTTCTTCTCTCCTCCCCCTCACTGTCAAGGAAAGTAATTTGAACAAGTAATAGCAGGGACTTGCAACTTGTCAGGGCTAATGAAGGAACTCTGAACAAGAAAACTTGCCCACTTTTTCCATCTATCAACTGGTTTAAAAAACGTAATGTCTCACCCTGCAAAACCTGCTTAAATGACAAGAAGCAATTTTAAAAGTATGTAGTGTACTCTATGAATAAAACATGTCATGTGGTAAAACTGGAATTGAGTTATGTTTGTGTATGCTATGTTCTGTCCCTCAACATAACTACTGTGGCATTTAGGGTATGCCTCCTCACCTTGTAGAAGTCCTCCTGGTGTCTCTGGTGTCTAGTGCCTACCTGTGTCATTTCTGGCATTTGAACAACCGAGAGAGAGGACTGGAATCAGTTCTTTGCAGGAGGCTGGAAATATGTAGGCATTTATGAGAGAGATTCCCATCTGTCTCGCACCAGCAACTCCCAATCGTCTCATCCTTCTTTCCTGGAGGCAAAATTATCAGAGCAAAACAGTGGAAGCTCTTGGAAGCTTCAAGAGTTGTGCAGAATTAGAAAGAAAAAAAAAAGTTTTCTTGGTTTTCACATTTGCATCTTTATGCTTGAGCAAGTCTGCTAGTGAACTGAATGAAATTGCCCTTCCACACACTCGGGGGTGATCATTTATTCTTTGCTGGAAGGGATATGAGAACTTACCTGCATATCTGAGATCTCTGTGTGAAGCAGTTTCAAAAGCAATTATGTAAATTATGGAGGTATCATGAAATAACCCAAATCACCTGTCATTAAACAGTAAGTTTTTGGTCTCATGAAATAGTAATTTCTGGCTTGTTTTCACTCTGCACTGTGCCAGGAGTGAGCTATGAAGTAACTGTTTACTCACCACCGTTGAACTGAGCCCTTAGGGGCTGATGTTAAAAAGATGTGGCTTCAGGCCATGAGTTACATGGCTGTTCCATATACCGTGTGTTTGGCTGAGGGAATAGACCTCAGAGGCAGAGCCCTGATTACACTGAAACCACTTTCCATGGATCTAGCCACAAAGAGTGGCCTAAGAATATTTGTCCTTATTGATTGAGCATATTGTATTCACTAGGAAGCAAAGCAAATTAATTGCAAAGAGGTGCATCAGGCAAAAGGTGGTGTTCAATGAAAATCAGCAAAAATTCCTCTAAAATAATGCCTGTATCAAAGGTACGTGTCTGAAAGAGGCCCAACATTTGTTATCGATGCAGATAAGAGCCACATGGTTCCCCAGGCTGGCTTTCTCTCCTCAGTCCTGTCAGCAGGTCCTCCCCGGTCCCCTCTGGGGTGCATCTCCCGTGCAGGTGAGCGCTTGTGAAGAGTCACGGGGATTCACAGCAAGTCCTGCTCCTCACACCCACCTCATTGTCCTGTGACAGCCTCTCGTCTCACCCTCTCTGAGACCACCCCTTCCTCCTGCCTGCGCCGAGAAGCACTGGGCACTGTGCATAGCTGTGTGATAATGATTATGGAGAAAAACTTGCTTGTGGGAAGTTCATAACCAGACTCTATAAATCACCATATTACATGTGGAATTCACTGCTTGTAGGCGATGAAGCTGCTGCTTTAGCAAGGGCAAAATACAATGAGAATGAGAAAAAGAGATAAAGAGCTCGATCCATGCCCTTGTATTTAAGAAAGCCACAGCTGATATATGGGGAATTATGTCTGGAAAAGCAGGCTGGTGTCTGCTTCGAAATATTTGGCAACCTACTCAATGGCTTCAACTACCATGGGCTGCTATCTGCACTCAAGACTCACATTCATCCTCATCAGTCCTGGTCCCTTGTTTGAGAAACACTGTTTTAGATAATGCAGTCATGAATGATGCAGCACCCCTTTCAACTGGATGATGAAAAAATTCTCAACCACTTTCAGGAAATGAATACTGACCCTCATGGTGCACCCAGGAAGTCAGAGAATAGTAAGTGATAGAGAGGAAAGCCAAGTAATGGTAGTTTGGGGACATGATGGAAATGTGGTGATTCATAGATGCAGCTTTCCCTAGAACAAACCAAAACACTGTATAGATTTCCCCATCTCTTTTAAAACAGTTCTGTTGTGCTTCGTTATTCCCAGGGCAGTAGAAAAAGTGCATTCTGAAATTCAATAGTAAATAAAATCAGGAAAACTGAGGCTATAATTCTGTGACCTCGTTGCACTTTGACATCTCATTATGCATTTCAAAACAGTGTACAGAAAAAGGATGCATACAAAAATGTATACCAAAAAGAACGAAAAAGTAAACAAAGAAACAAATACCACAGAAGAAGCAGAGTAGCATTTTATGTAGGCTAAATAAAGCAGTGAGCATCATACACTGCTGCAATTATTTTCAGAATTCAGCTTTAAATGAGTTACGAATATAATGAGGGAATGAAGAAGGAGAATTTGTGGCACTTAAAACATTTGATTTCTACTGGAATGAAGCGTGGACTACCTGCTCTCCTGAAATTCAAGATTCAGTCTCCAGCTCCCTGCTCGCTGACTCCCATTTTCCTCATTGCATCTAGTGATGTGCTGTTCATAACATCAGCTATACATTCATGTAGCAGCAGCTCC
The DNA here is from genome assembly GCF_036013475.1 of Columba livia. Lineage (NCBI taxonomy): Eukaryota > Metazoa > Chordata > Aves > Columbiformes > Columbidae > Columba > Columba livia. Next base: position 176,441,439 of record NC_088602.1, read on the forward strand.
ATTTCGCTTGGGACATTGACAAAAAGTCGATGCTAACTCCCATAAGCAAATTTTAAATATGGTAGATCTGGGTTTCACTGACATTCACCATGAGGGCAGACTACTAAAAGGGTTGCCTGTTTATTTGGTTTGCATGGCAAGGTTTTGAGAGTGGTGGGGGCTGCAGGGGTAGCATCTGTGAGAAGACACCAGGAGCTTCTCCCATGTTGAACAAAGCCAGTTCCAGCCAGCTCCAGAAAAGACCCGTCACTGGCCAAAGCTGAGCCCATCAGCAATGTTGGTAGCACCTCTGAGATAACATATCTAAGACATGGTAAAAAATGCTGAGCAGCAGCGGTGAGGGAGAGAAGTTAGAAAAATGTGAGAGAAACAGGCCTGCAGACACCAAGGTCAGTGAAGAAGGACGGCAGGAGGTGCTCCAGGCGCCAGAGCAGAGATTCCCCTGCAGCCCATAGTGCAGCCCATGGTGAGGACCACTGCCTCCCTTCAGCCTTCGGAGGTCCAAGGTGGAACAGAGATCCAACTGGAGCCTGTGGAGCATTCCACGCTGGAGCAGGTGGATGCCTGAGAGAGGCTGTGACCCCATGGGAAGCCCACGCTCCTGGCAGGACCTGTGGGCCCATGGAGAGAGAGGAGCCCATGCTGGAGCAGGTTTGCTGGAAGGACTTGTGACAGCATGGGACACCCACACTGGAGCAGTCTGTTCTTGAAGAACTGCAGCCCATGGAAAGAACCCACACTGGAGGAGTTCCTGAAGAACTGCAACCCATAGAAAGAACCCATGCTAGAGCAGTTCATGAAGAACTGCAACCCGTAGGAAGGACACGTAGACTGCAGTGAAGTTGAGCCAGGGAAGAAGGCAAGGGTGGGGGCAAGACAGTTTTAGTTTTGTTTTTATTTTTCACTATCCTATTCTGTTACTAACTGGCAATAAAGCAAATTAATCTTTTCCAAATTGACTCTGTTTTGCCTGTGATGTTAACTGCTGAGTGATCTCCCTGTCTTTACCTTTACCTTCACTCTATGAGCTTTTTATTGTATTATCTCCCCTTGTCCTACTGAGAAGGGGGAGGGAGAAAGCAGCTTGGTGGGCACCTGGCAGCCAGCCAAGGTCAGCCCACCATGCCCATAGAGCCTTTCTCCCCTCACTTTGCATCCTCTGCGCTGGGCACAGCCTGTGTGGTGTGCAAGGGAGCACAGTGCCCTGCCCCGGTGTCCTCAACCATGGCCTTTCCGGGGACAGCCCTGCTGCGGCTTCCCGAAAGTCGTGTAGGGTTGGAGCCACTAGCCACCACCTCAGGCGACAATTAAAGGTGGAAGTTAGAGGAACATGGTAGTCATGCACAATACCCTCATATCTGAAGGCTTGCATAGGGGGTGAAGTTAATGAAAATTTTGCCTTTTTGCCGTGGTTGAGATGGACAAACGACATGGACCAACTTCTTTCAAGATGAAAGTGGTAGATGCCATTTATTGTCACAAGTGCATTTTTATACAGTTTTACCAATTCATGTGTCTCTTCACTATTGGTTACAAGTTACAGCAGTAACATCTCATTGGTTAATTTTGCTATCATCAATGTTACTCTTCTACTCCCTTCTCTCTCACGGGTACATCCTTAACATCTCCGGATACTCCTTTACTCCCATCTTTCTCACGGGTAGGCCTTCATATCTTCAGGGCTAATTTCTGTTCCCATGCCCTCCGTCAGGGAATCCATGGACCCACTGTAGTCCCCCACACCTTTTTAAAGCTGGGAGGATTTTATTCCCAGTGGCTCACTTTCCATTTTAAATGCAGGGAAACCTAAGGCTGGTCTGATTTAAAGATATTATCAAGCTCTTGCCTTCATTTGGCCTTATGCCTAACTTATTAAAAAAAAATACTGGTTTTGATCAAATTATTTTTTCAAATATTGGTGTTATGAAATAGTATTTTGTAGCCTGGTTGTGCATAAGTACTGTCCTGTAAATAAAAAAAGAGAAAATATAACAAAATACAATATCATGACTCATTCGTGTACTTTTTTTCATATTTCAATGGGAATGACGCAGCAGAAAATACTGCATGGCCTGATCAAAAGTACCAGAGCCTGATCAAAAGGATTTGTTGAATTAATTGTTAATGGTCATTGCAAAATACCTGAAATCGTGACATAGTTAACGGCCACAATACTCCTCCATGGATGCTGAGCTCACTGGGCGGAGTAACTTCTTAGTTATTACAGACGCAGGAAAGTTGCTACATTTGAAATCTTCTTGTCCTCATGCAGCTCATTTACATTGAAATTGCCTTTCAGCGTCACATCATCAGTTATATTTATGCTGTCCATTGACAGTCAAAGTATTCTTTGGGAAAAACAGATGCTTGGCAACATAGGAAAAAACCAGCACCTCATGACAGAAAATTAACATTTTTTGTATCCACAACTGTATGAAAAGTGTGTGATGTTCAAGGAGACTGTGAGAAGGACAGGGCAAAATGAAACTTGCATCAAATGTCTTTTAGTCCCGCATGTCTACCTTTCCAGCCTTTGAAAATGTCAGATCCTTGTGGAGTATTATCTATTGTGAAGAGGAATCATTGTTCTTGCTGGTAGTGGTATTTTTAAAGAAATGGGACTAGATGCGTCACCACTGAAAAGCAGGAAATTTCCATTGACTTCAGAGAGAGTGGGAAGACAAGGAGAGGCTCCTTAGAATATTGTATAGGAAGAGCTCAAAGAATTTTTCTTGTTGTGTGAATGACAGATAAGAAGAGAGAAATTCACACGGCAAGGTTTGTGATGTAAGGATCTGGTATTTCCTTGACATGCTTTGCCTTTTGGACTGGTGATCAAATATTAACTCTAAATAATTACTGTGATGAATGCTGACTTTTCTCAATGCCCTCTCTGATACTGCAATGTGAGTCATCATTAATAATACATAGCTTGAAATAAAAAAACCCTTTATCTTCAATAATTAAAAATAATAGGCAGGAATTTTAGATTGGGTGATTTCGACTTTCTCATATACCAGGTTGTCTTACTCATTTCACTGCAAATGCTACATTTCCTCCACTGACATTGCCTCTGCAAGTCACCTCAAGGCTTAACCTTGATCCTACCTTCTAGGTGTGCTTTATGTATGTGTAAAACTGCTTTTGAACTGTAGTATCTGGGAGTAAACCTGAGTCTCACTTCTCATACAAAGATTGTTAGAATGATTTGCCCAAATTCTATGCTCTGCTGTTATTATTTTTTTGGAGTTGCTCAGACTTTGCACCGAGGTAGCACAGGGAAATGCAGCAATCCCTACGCTGGTAGCCAGCTTCAGGTCTGTGACCTAAACACGTTGCTGTTTCGATGTCTCTGAATAGCATGTGGGTGATATGTGAAAGGATTATATATATATATATTTTTTTTTTTAAATTTCATTAAATTAAGATAAAACTCCGAAGACCATGCATTTCCAAATTATCTGGTGATGGAGTGCGAGTGAGGATACGCTCACGCTAAAGTTCGGTGTTTCCAGCACTTCTGGGCAGAGCTGGGGGTGCTGGTGAGGTGGAGCCTGTAGGGGAAGATGATGGGCATCTGGGAAGTTGTACCTCCTGGAGGAGCTTTTCCACTCCCTACATCTGAGGTTCTATCCTTAATGACCTTGTCCTAGAAAGGGAAAAACACAGCAAAACACTTCTGAAATTTGCTTTTTGCTCTGTCAATTTTATTTGAGGATAATAAGGCTAAAAAAAACCAAAACACCCAGAGGGTCAGAGAGCAACAGCAACTAGTCCAAGGTTAAGGCAGAAGTCCCTTCCAGCCTAGACACACTGCTTCAATGACAACAGGAATATCCTGTGTGGTCAAAAGATTTTCACTTCATCTTGAGGAAGCAGAGCAGCATATATTGTCATAAAATTTTGGTAATATTTGCACTGCTTCAGAAATAAAGATGAACATAGGATTTTAACCCAATGAATCAGTATCTCTCCAGTACATAAATAATGTCCTTAGGTATTTTGAAAATAAGCTGTTTCCTTATGCCATACAATAGCTTCCTAGGACCAGGAGATGGAGCCCTGCAGCCAAAGCCTACCGTCAATTGCTATCTCTACACCCAGAAGAAATAATGCTTCACTTAAATTGGGTTTGAGGAGAACATGTTTCGTTTCTGCTTCCCCATGATAAGATTTCATGTGTGCCTTCGCTCAGCAGATTTGTGACTACTTGGTAAGGAAACAGGCCGATGGACATCTGTCCTCAGAAGAGGGTCAGCAACTGGAAGAGTGAAGGTGGCAAATCATCCATGCAGTTTTATACAGTGATAACAAATGCTCCAGGTAACACTTATAGGGCTGAGATGAAGCTATCTGCTGGGTCAGAGAGGGGAGTAGAGCAATCCCCCCATGCTGGGGCAGTGGGGGCCCTGGGCTGCCCCCCAGCCCCTGCCCCCCCAGGGTCATGGCATGGGATGCCTGAGGGAGAATCACCCCACACCAGTGGGGTGGCACAGATAGGTTCAGGGGCTTCCTTGGCCGACCCTGGTGCTTCAGGGCCTTTGAGCTCCAGACACCGGCTGTTTAAGGGTCTGCCATTTGTGTGGTGTTTATATTCAGCCATGCTGTGACAGTTTAATTAATTAGCAAGGCAATCAGGCCGGGGGGACCTGGCTGCGAGCATCTGGTGTGGCCTAAAAGCCCTCTGTGTACTCAACACTCAATTTACCCAGCTTGTTAAAGTCTGCCAAAACTTGCTGCTTCCCTTTTTGTGTTGCTAGCCAGTTATTAACAAGGCAGTGCTTAGCAACTAAATTCAGTAGCTTTAGCCAAGATCCTCCCAGAATACAGGTGTCTAAGTCCCACTTGTTGCCTGCACTCCTTGGTTTCAATAGGAGTGTTGCACCTCGGTAGGAGTCTGCTGCCTAAACGGTGGGACAAGCAGGGACTTTTCAAGAGACATATATACATATACACACACAATTTCAAGGAAAACTAATTACTTCATTGAATATATACATGCAAAATAATATGAATCTTGCAAAACCGTTTGCTCTCTGGACTACATATATATACCAAAAAATACCAAGCAAGGAAAACCGTTCACTGCACTTATTTTGCTTTGTTTTGGCAACACAAAAGACTGGATGCGAGCTGGCTCTCTTGCCAGTTCAGACAAGCACAGGGCTGCCGGAGCAGTGCAGAGCAGCATTTGCCATGCCAGTGACCCTCAGCTAATTCTTTCAGGGTGATTTGGGGGCAAAGGAGTCAAAGGACAGCACCAGTGTCAGACTCCAGACCAACTGGGAAGATTTCAGCCAGCTATTTCTTCTGAGTAAGGTCTTCAGATTCATAGCAGTTTAAAAGAATGCTTTCAAGATTATATTGCTATTGGTGTTCAGCTAATCGATTTGTCAGTCATACTAGTATACTGTATGCCAGCTTACATTCTGATACTAATAGAAAACAGTGAAAAGTAAATTAAAAAAATGGAAGTTTAAATTGTCATGCTTGCAAGAGCCACAAACTGAGGCCTGCTGAGGAGGCTGATGGCAATGAGTACATTTTGAAGATTTTCTAACACAGTAAGAAGTACTCACCACTATCCTGACTACACTGGGGTTTCCAGCTGCTACAATGCTCATCAGCACAGCACGTAACTAGGGAGTACAATGTAGAAACTTTTCCCAAAACCACTATTTTAAAATATAATGAAATGTTATTTTCTGGTTGCTGGTGTTCATGCTGGGTATGGAAAGCATTGTACGGCACCGAGCGGCTGCTCCACATGCTTCATGCTTCTGCAGCTGGTGGAGAAATATGATGTAGTGAAAAGAACTAGGATGTCATTCATCTACCATTATTAATGAATATATCAATTTCTTGCTACTATCTCAGTGAAAAATATTTTAGAAATAAGTTGTTGCCAGTCATGCACAGAAACAGACCTGATTTAATTGTTTGGATTTGATGATTTTACTTTGCAGCCTGTAAAAGGCACTTCCCCTGCAGACTCACTGTCAAAAACACTCTAAATATTTGAAGTGATGCTTCAAATGAATTTGGGAATGGGGAAGTGTCTCAAAAAAACCCTTAACAAAACAATGCTTAGAAGTGATCTGCAAAACAAACTTCACATACCAACCTGTACTGTCTGGTTGTAGAATAATTAACTCAATAATCAGGTCCTGGCTGTGTATGCCAGACTGGCATCCAGACATGACAAGGTGTTTGCAGTGCTCCCTAGATGACTGTGAGGAACCAGGAGGAGTTTGTCTTCTTCTTCCCTGTTTATTTCGGTGGTTACGGAGACCAGCTAGAAAAATGAAAGTACAAATAGCCCTAACGTATGCTATTATTTGCAAACTGTAAAGATTTATTGCAAATAGAGGTTGGAAGGGTCTTTCAAAAAGTGTGTTTAACATATGTTTAGTGGAGTTTGGGTTGCGGGGAGAAGTAGTATCTTTTATTAAGTCATCTGATGCGGCTGGATGAAAAAGATTAACTTTTGGCACGAAAGCCCTTTTTGCATGGCTGTTCCTAAGTCTTGATGTGGCCTGCAGGTAAAGACAACAACTAATCTAAAAAATGGTTATATAGTGTATGAAATACGTACTTCGATGTATTTAAAGAACATGGCCTCATGCTCCACTGCTGGACGTGTTTCATGGGAATGTTAAAAGTCAGGGGATGTTTTCTCCATTGGTTTGCTGCCTTTGTGTCAGATGATTTAAACCAGCCTTGTCAACTGCCGAGTGTTTCTTTTAGAAATAATTGGTCCATAAATGCAGCTTCACAGCATATGGATTGCTTTAGAGAGTGTCAGGAGAAATTCACTAAAATTGACTGTTTTCAAACTGAATAATTAAAACTTGTGCTTTGAAAGGGATGATCTTGTCATCAGCCAAGGAAAATAAACCAGCTTTTTATTTATCTGATACCATGATCAAATGCTTTTCTCTTGCTATTTATGATGTGCCTCTACCCCTCGCTTGATTGTTGTCTGGGAGGATAAAAAGAAAGACCTGCCAACCCTCTTGTAATCCCCACAACCTCCAGACAAACAAAAATTTTCTTTACCTGCCTTGCTGTGTTTTTTTGGTGAAGAGTGTATTCAATTTAGGCGAATGGCTTTGGGATGAAAGTTGTGGATTTAATATATTTAGCTGCAATGAACTCCAGACAAACATATGCAGTGAATAATGTCATGCTGTAAGGTGTTTGGATTATCTGAGATTTACCCTCTCCTCCTTTTGCTAGGTGGTCTCTGGACATCAATTAGCAACTGCTTTTCTTCATCTTTGGATCAAACTGAATGGAGCTCTTCATCACCTCCTTTTGAAAGTTTCATAAAATACTAGTCCCTGAAACGATTTTCTATGTATGATCATATTTAAAATGGATAAATTTTAATGTATACAGGATATATTTTCAGTACTGGACTATAGATGCTATTATTGGTTCTAAATTTCTTGGCCACATTGCTCTATACTTCTTCTGAATTACTAATTCCTTTATTTACATCCATTATTGAAAGTAAAACCTGAGCATAAATATGTTCACATGTTATTTCTGAGAGAATCATGCTAGGAAAAAAAAAAAGGAAAACTAATGCAGCTAGAACGTGGTGCTTACAACAGATCTCTGTGACTTTTCAGAGCACTATGTCACTTTACACTGAAGGAAGATTCAGGCCTCCAGCTGAGTTCACAATGAGAGCAGGTAATAATGAACTGTATGGGATTTTCAGCTTAGGAGCTCATCTTTATTATACTACATTATTTTCTCTGAGAGAAGAAGGAAGACATAATCTTGCAAATTTTAATTTAGCACACTGAAATTGGTTATATATGGGATGATGCTGCTGGAAGCTGAATGAGGGTGAAGAAAGGTACCAAGAAGAATGAATGGTCACAGATGTGTCCCTGGGTTGCTATATGTTGTCGCATTATGGAATAACAAGTATACTTGGTGCTGGGTGAAAGTTCATCTAGGGTTAACAATAATTACAAAAAAATATTTGTTAATTTTTCTTCAGCTTCTTTGTTTTTAAAAATCTCTGTTCCACACACCACCTTATTTCTGGTGCCACTGTAGCTACCTGGGCAGACAGTTGCTGGTCCCAAGGGCCTTGTCCTGGGGATCGCTCTCTTGGCTGAGTGAAGCTGCAGCTGAGAGTGGGTTGGATGTGTTGCCTGGGTAGCTCTGAGAAAAACAATCACTACAGAAATCCCCTCAAAGCTGGTGAGGCTGAATGTCCTGCCCAGCAGCTGAGAAGGAGCTGCTGCTGTTGCTGCCGCCACCTCACTGATTTCTCCTCCATATCTGTCTATATTTGTGATAAAACTCTGATAGCAGGTCTTCCAGGGGTGTTATTCCTTCTCCAATGAGCTTAATGACATAGCGCTCTTCCCTTCCTTTTTTGGATCTAATTTCTAGGGTACTAATTCTATGGGGCAATAGGGACTGTGAGAGAATGTCATATGGCAGATATTTCAAACTGTTTCATCTACATGCAGACTTAAAAGCACAAGAGCATATGTATTTGGTGCTCTGGTGCTTTGCAAGGGACGGGATATCTAGCAACTCTTGCTAAAGATTTCTTGTGTACATTGTGAAATAACCTTTACTGTTTTGGAAAACTTTGGATGGTGGAAATACTATTTTCTCCCCCCCTTTTTTTTTCTTTCCCTAATTATAAGAATAAAAGAACAATTTATCTGTACTCTAGATGACATGGTACAGAACAGTGGTTTTTGGTGATAACCAGTAAGGTATACATGATGTCATTGTTATCAGTAATTATGTTGATATATTTGCTCTACTTACATTGATTTCCTTCTGTCATTTGATTTCTTAATGTTGCTGGGGCACTGACTGCAGTATGAAGAAAAATGTGCAAAGCAGTGATATGTGCCTAGAATTGATATTTAGCAAAGTTTTCTTTAAAAATGGAGGAAAGGAAAGAAATCTTTCTGCTTCCTTAGTTTGTCATACCCCACAATGCTAACCCTCTGAGTTTGGGAGAACACTAGAATAACAAACTCTGCCAGACATGCTTCCACAAATCTATTAGAAAATTACAAATACATAATATTGCATGTAGACACTAGGGTGGTTTAGTTAATTGCCTTTTACATCCTTTTTATTTTACCTGCTTTGTTCATTAGGTGTTAGATAAGAGATTTCATATTTGCAATTATTTCCTCCCATCCATCTTGGATATTTTCCTGCACGTATTCTGTAAATATTTTTATTATATTAAGATAGGACCTAAAGGTCTCAGTGATGATTAGGATGGCATTGAGGAGTTTACATGCATTGATTTCAAAGCCCCAGAAGATAGCTTTGTCATCCAGCAAGTGTAGGTGTTAATGAACAACAACATTTCGAACAGGAGCGTGTGCAACAGTTGGAATCATTCTGCTGTGCTCTGAAAGTAAATGACATGAAGCTAATAGCTTGAGGTTGGAACAAATTAAACATGTTATTGCCTAATAAAATATGCTAATGGTGTCCTTCACAAATTAAAATTATGTTTCTTATTTACATGTGAATGTCCTATTTAATCTTCTTGTGGTTGGATTCTTCTTTGTAACGTGTTATGATAAATAAGGCTATACAAAAAGAAGTATCCCTGTGGACCTCATATGAAAATAGAAAAATAGAATTCCAATATACAATTTTTCTTGGTTCCCACTATGCTTCTCATCTTCTGTAACAGGTTAGTGATAGACTAGACTGTGTAGACTATATGCATGTTTTTTATAGAGAAGGGATTACATATACGTATTTCATCGCTATCCCACAAAACATTGTGCAGAAAAAAAATACATTCAATGTCTTTTACCTTCTAAAAATGTACCTGAGAAACGAAACATGAAGTAATTTTATTCAGTTTTGTGCATTTTTTAAACTTTTATAGAAAGCTATTATTAAACATTTTACAGGGACAAAGTGTGAAAACCAAGCATGTATTCATACTTTTGGGTTTATATATAAGATAGCACAGAAATATTTTAAAAGCATAAAAACATTTACTTTAACAGCAAAGCTCTGTCTGGTCTTACAGCCCCTTTTGGAAATGGCCTCTCCCAAAGAGAATCATAGAAAGTCCTGAGTTGGAAGGGACCCAGAAGGATCATCGAGCCCAACTCCTGTTCCTGCATATGACAACCCCACAATTTACACCATGTGTCTGAGGGCATTGTCCAGTATCTTCTTGAACACTGTCAGGCTTGGGGCTGTGACACCTCCCTGGGGAGCCTCTTCCAGAACATACAGCATGTTTAGATTTGCTCTGAAGTTACAATCTGACTTTCTCAAAGCTAACATTGGCAGAAGGTTGATAAGAAAACACCCTAGATTCAAGGAACCACTGTTTAGAATTTATTCTAGAGGTCAATGATAAAAGTAATCAGATTTTAAAATACTGGAAGTCTCATGCTAAGTAGAGAAGAGCGAAAAAAGGTCTCGCACATATGAATTAGGATGTTGTAAATTTTACATACCCCATGATTAAATGCACTCATATTCCATGTAAATACAGAGCTGTTGTTTGGACTGTGAGTTTTAAGTGACCTTTCCTGAAACAACCAAAATGGCATTTAAGGTGCAGATGGTATAAATAATTCCTTCTGTTTACTAAACTTGCTTAGTTTTGTTTGTTTGTTTGTTTTTAAACCTGGAGTTCATGTCCAGCCTGCAGCTGAAGCCCAGAGAGTCTCCCTGATAACCGAATAACTGTGCTGAGACGGGAAAGCCGAGGAGAGATGAAACTGTGGTGTTTCGGGCTCCCTGGAGGGGATGTGGCCGGCAAGGGAATGAGCCAATAGAAAAGGGGGAGAAATGTGTCGTCAGAGGGATTTGTAAGGGCTGGGCAACACTGGAAATTTCCTTCTCACTGGCACTCTCCATTCAGGTGAGCAGCTGGAGAGGCTCAGCAAGTCACCAAGGCAGACACCCAGGACTTTCATCAGCCACAACTTTTATTGTTTTGACCAATTCCCTCTAGCTACCCCTGAGTCTGACTGATTAAGCTGGGAGATGTTTCTCTATTAGGGACTGTTTCCAGCAGTAAAATAATTTTTCTGACTTCCCCAACCTCAACTCCAAGTGACTTTTAGTGAAGAATGCACCATGCATATCTTTTAGACTATAAAAAAAATGAACTACCCAACACACAACTGTATGTAGCTGCCAGATTTTACCACTCTGTAAGAAATGTTGAACATCTGCATACTTGGAAGACACTGTCCTGCTTTTGGGGTTGTCATTCGCATTGTCACAGCTCCCTGACACTAACACTGGCAGGTTGTCCTGGAGAGGTTTTAGGTGTATAATGTAGATACAGGTTGAGATAATCCATGGGGGGGACTTATGTCCAGATGTTATTGGCTGGGAAGAGGTGAGCAAAGGTCATTCAGGCAGGAGCTGTCACTGGTGGCTGCCAAGGTCTCATGGCAGATGGGAACCTCTTTTGGAGACTCTTTGTGGTCAAGCTTAGGAAATGAGCTTGGGGACATCTTAATTAACACTTTCCTTGGTTCAGAGGGCCTTAGTCAGGGAAGAGATGTGACGTTTCTTTCATGCTAGAATTGTTAACATCTAATTATTTATTTTGAATGATGAGGACTTCGGTTGAGTTGTCTTTTCAATGACACAAGTGAAATAGATGGACACACTCGGGGAGATGCCAAGCTAACCAAATGGAACCTGATGAGTTTTGCCCTTTATAAAAAGTTGTAGCTGTTGTTTGCACAAAAAAAATCTGCAAATCCTTCCTCCATCTAGCAATGGTATTGTTGAAGTGAAGCACTGGTTCTAATTAGAAGAAAGCTATTTAGTTTCCTAGAATATTCTTTTTATATTTTTATGGAACAAATCCAGTCACATGCATAAAAAATACCAAAACCAGAAGACTCAAACACTGTAATGTGTTGTAAAACCAGTCTTGCACTTGTGAAGTTTAATGAAGTTTAGCTACAGATTTAAATGGATCGTGAATTAAGTCTTATGTACACTATTGAGAAGATGTGGATAATTTCCAAGGTAATGGTTCTGTTCAGATATATCTAGATTTCTTCACAAAGGAAAACAGATTGTATATAACTGGTATCTTTTAGAATCAACTGACTTCAAACAGCGATTTAATCTTTATTACTCAGAAATGCACTTCAGAGCTAACGGGGCATTTTCATGTTCAAAGAAATTTTAAATAATGTTTTTCAAACATAGCCTGTGATTTTTTTTTCTTAAAGGTGTATTTTGACCAAATTAGGAAGCTGAAAGTACTGTACACAATTTGTTTAACCCAGAATTAAATGAACATGGTATATTACTACACTCAAAAGACATGGATACAGATTCACATTCTGGTACAAGTGTCATCTCTCTTCTCAATAACAGAGGGGAACTTTAAAGCTGGACTAAACAGTGAACTGTAATGTTTTATAGGGTTTTTTAACCCTCAAAGCTGAAAAATCATAAATAAGGCCTCTAAATCAAGACTTACATGTGCAACATGGCAATATTTGCAAATCACCCCATTCAAATACTATGATCTTCACAAAATAGATCTGCTAGTATTTTCCGGATACTCTGAAAGCTGAGATCCTTAGGCTGTCTCTTTATTCAGCTGCTGAGGCTTTATGAAGACTACATGATATTGGTTAAAGAGTAGAAATGCTACTACCTCCAGCAATGAGTCCTTCAAAACAATGATTAAAAATCCCATGATCATCGTTGCACGTGATCTGGTTTTGCCTTGTTCAATGTTTATGCTTTTTTCTACTAGGAATAAAATCCTGTAACTCTCCATTGTAGTTTTTGTTCTCACAGTAATGGCGATTAGAAGTTGTGCTGGTTTTAACTGGGATAGACTTAATTTTCTTCGTAGTAGCTGGTACGGGGCCGTGTTTTGGATTTGTGCTGGAAACAGTGTTGATAACACCGGGATGTTTTAGCTATTGCTGAGCAGGGCTTGGAGAGAGTCAAAGCCTTTTCTGCTTCCCACCCCACCCTACCTGTGAGGGAAAAAGAAGGAATTGGGGGAGATGTTTGGAGTTATGATGGTTGTCACCCCAAGGCACTGTTACACATAATGGAACCCGGCTTTCCTGGAGATGGCTGAAAACCTGCCTGCCCATGGGAAATAGTGAATGAATTCCTTGTTTTGCTTTGCTTGTGTGCACAGCTTTTCCTTTACTTGTTGAACTGTCTTTATCTCAGCCCTTGAGTTTCCTCACTTTTACTCTTCCAATTCTTTCCCCCATCCCACCAGGGGGGAGGGAGTGAGCAGCTGGGAGGTGGCTTAGTGGCTGGATGGGGTTAAACCACAACAGAAGTCCAATGCATCACAAAATTATGTTTGCTCTTTTGCCACAAAAATCCAATAATCAGTGTTTGATCTGCTGTGACACTTATGTTAGGATTGTCAATAGTCTTTAGGGACTTTAATTGGAACCCACACATTTATCAGTACAAGTTTACTCTGAAAATCCTGGCTGTAGAAAAGACATTCTCTTCAAAATACTGATGGACAAACCAGGAAATAAGTAAACTAGAAATTTATGTACATCTTTTGAAGTAAAAAAAAAGAGTAGTTTTGCCACATGAAAATATTACAGCTGCTAGAAAAAGATAGAATAATTTCAAATTTTAGAAGAGAAATTAAGGAGAACTGAGATGGAACAAAAAATAGAAAACAGTATTCAGCAACACAGATTTGGAAGAATGTTTTCTGACAGCCTGTATTTTTGTTTTTGCTAGTAAAGGTAGAATTCTACATAAACAGTTAAACAATGATGATTTCAGTTACTGACATAAACTGGTGCTATTTAGTACTACTTCAAAGGTATTGAACTTCAGAGTTACAGATCCTTCAGCCCCCATTTTGGTATCCTTCTTCTGCAGCTTCTTCTTCAGTTTTCTTGCTCTGTTTTAGAAAGCAAAAATAATTTAAAAGAAAGGTGGAAAAGAAGTCTTCAAAATATTGCTAGTCAGATGAATTTGCAGTTCTCTTGACAGTCCAAACATAGTGTCTGAAGACAGTACTTTGTCATTTTAAGGCAGTATTTTGTAGCTCTTTGAAGTCACTCAGTCCAATCTGATTAGTAGGGTTAGTTATAAAGGATGAACCACCATAGCTTGCATGAGTACTGGGAGTCTCTTATTTTCCTCAGTGGGCACCTAAGGTGCTCTTGCTATATGCTGGAAACTCTTGTGTAACTTTTCCTTTGCAGGTTGTGGTCCTTATACAACAGATGGAATGGGATACAGATGCAAAGATACTATCAGATGCAAACACATCACAAGGATAAAAGAGGAACATGAAAACAGAAAGAACTATAAAATTTAGTTTTCTATGACTAAAAATGAGTGTCTTCCGGTAGTCAATACATATGCAATCCAGGGCACCTGCTCTGTCCTGACCTGAAAGGAGAGCTACAGACTACTATGCCCCTTACTTTCCCTATATCTTATCAAGTCCTTTTGTATAGATATACATTTGTACTTTAGTACCAAAGACCAAAAGAAACTCAGAATACTGTGACATAGGAAAAAAGCAGGACCTAGGTGTTTCCAGTGCCTTGAATCCTCCTGTCCCTACAGACATTCATTGTCAGAGTATGCCCTACGTTGACATGTGGGGTTATCATACTAATACAACATAAAGGGTGTTGCAACAAGGCAACTATTTGGGTGCACTAGGAGTTACCTGAGCACCGGGGTGGCTGTCTGTTTCTGAGTGGATATTAAGATCTTGGCCTTAAATCATCTAAGGATAATAATCGCATCAATTTGAATGGGAGGTTTAAAAACTCAACATAAGTAGAATAGAAAAGTTGAGGTATTTTTGAGCTTAGAAGATTATAATGAAGAGGAATATTTTAGTGACTGAGGGAGATTATCACTGTGCTTAGTGCTAAGGTCTACAAGGCCATTCTCATGGATATTTTGGCCTATTTGCAGTCTGGCATGAAAACCAAACCTGTCAGTCATTGTAACAGAGCCATTCCCTACTGCCTCCACCATGGCTACCAGCTTCACCAACCTCTGCTGCTACAAAGGCTTTCTGAGGTACATGGCAAACATTTTAAATAATATTTAGATAAGTATTGTGTTCAAGCTTTTGCATAATGTTTAAGCAAATCCTGAAACTGCAGGACATTTTTTAAAAAGTTGTGCCCACAGACTTCTCTTCGATTTTTTACCATGAGAGGCTTATGTTGGCAAAGACCATAAAAGCTCTAAGGAGAGATCCATCTTAAGGCAAAAGAGGAAAGGGTTTGCAACTCCATCCCAGGTGGAAGCAGGGCAGTTTAGGTGCTGTAGGTGCTCCACAGCCTATCTACACAAGTTTCCCTTCTCCAGCAAATCTGGCAGAGACAAGTTTTGGTAAGCAGAGATGGATCTATCTGGCATTTTTGTACCTACCCACTCAACAGGGGAAAAACATTTCTGGGACAGGCAGCTCTATTTCCCTAAGGGGGATAAAGCAAGAACAGAGGGTTGGGAACGCCATGCTTAAGGCCAAGTGGTATGGCCACATCTTACTGGGCAGAGCTCAACATCTGGAAGTCAGCTGAAGGACAGCATGAGGCCCTGGAAGGTCCTGCCTGTGGCATGGAATACAACAAAGGCGTTGGGTTGAGCTCCATCCTGCTTCTGCCAGTTGCACCATAGACGTTGCTCTTCCTGGAGCTTCCCTGCTTTTATATTGTGATGACACCACTGAGAAAGTTCAGTCTATTTTTCTCCTCATGAAGAAAGGCTCAGCAACTCAGAACTGGAGACACAAACCACTAGATGTACAAAATAAATAAGAACAGTGGGACACAACCAAAGAAAGAATATATATTCTTTCAAATTAGCCCAGTAGTTGAGAAACTCTGCTTAGAAAATCTGTGGAGACTGCAATCGAGCTGTGGCTATATATTCCTGCATGTTGAGAAATTGCTTTAGAGGAATGGGATTTTCTGTCTTTAATTTTCTCAAGATATTAAGAAAGTTTTGTGCTATTTTCCTGGTTTCTGCAATAGATTACTATGTACTTAATGCTCCCAGCACCAGAAATCATCCAGGCATAACGAAGATAACAGTCAGTGAGGGATATTGTAGATCATTTCTCTCTGACACTCTCTAAGCGCTCATTTTGTGAGACCAAAAGGTTTCTCAGTGTGCATTAGCCGAAATGTACCTTGAAATCATGAAGTATCCATCTACCTGGTGCTCATGGCTAGCTACTTTCTTGGGGAGAACTTGTGTCCTAGCTGTAGAGGCTCTTCATAGGTATCCAGTTGTAATCTCCCTCCTGAAAAAGGGAAAAAGAAATTAGGATGTAAGCTGTTCTTGCATGCTTTCACAAATGAAATAAATTTGAGTAGGTGGTAATGCAAGCTTGATCCCTCCCATCCAAAAAAAATTCATGACCTGAGGGCTTTCTTGAGAGGGGAAAAAAAAAAAGAAAAAAAAAAGGAGGTCATTTTTATTTTGGGTGCAGTTGGCTCGAAGTAGCTTTAGTGGAGTAGAGGAGACAGAGGGAAATTTAGACAATTTGCCAGCAATCCTTCCTGGCTCCTGGCAGGTACCATAGGGTGTGACAGAGGTCAGATGGCAACTTAGAGCAAACCATGAGGTGCAATGTAGAAAATGCCTCCAGTAGCACCGTTAATATTTGTTCTCCATTTCCTCTGATCTAAAGCCAAATCTCCCAGCTGCCCCTGGTTGCATGGTCCCAGGCACCGCCAGAGAAGAACCAGAAAGATAAACTCTGCTTTTAAACAAAGAGCTTGCTGAACATTCCTAAGCTTGTTAAACAATGCCATTAGGCAAGAATTTAGGAAATTTCAGAAAGACCACAAGATATGCAAAATTAATCTGCTGTTGGGTCTTTATAGCCTCCTCTGTATCCTTTCTCCAGCTACGGAAAATTGAGAACAAAGGAAATAAATTGTATCTAAACATTGAAGAGGAGGCTTGTTAATTGATACAGCAAATCAGTTACATACCACTTTAAAGTCCTTTAGCTGGACCATACTGTGGGTTAAGAGCAGCTTCCAATTGAAAACACAAAGCGAATGCTGATGACCTTCTTTCCCACAGCAAGCACAGTGCTATAGTGTTAATTCTGGAGAGAAGCACAAGGTGTGGGCTGCCAGCTGAAGGTTTAGGTGAATTGTTGAAAGGCAGAACTTGTTAAACTGTGCCCCATGAGAATGAGAACCTTCCCACTATATATTTTCATTGTTACCTTTAGGCAGGGTGTAGCTCTGGACACCCCTGGAAACAGTCTCAGGTTTATGTGGACTACCATGAATGCCCAGCGGTCTAGTGGAGCTCCTGGGCGTATTTACCTTTGGGAGATACGTTTCACTCAGATGGTCATGGAAAGGTCAAGTTGCTGTCCTGCGAGCACAGTCCCACTGGTTACGAAATTTAGAATACGAATCGCAGTTTGATTTGATCGAAGTGTGGATGCAAGTGAGTCAGAGTATTGATGAGGAGAGACAGTATGTCATTTGGCTATTAGCAGCATTTATTCCTGACATTCAACAGATGATAGCTTATCTTCCCACAAGGACCTACTAAAATGTTAAATAAATAAAAAAAAGGGAAAGCGCCAACCTCATTATTTGTGTTCACTATAAATAGCTTGGCCCAAGTTAACAAACCCGTCAACTGGATATACAGTATCAATTTCTCAAATATTAGTATTTTTTCACAATGGTAGGGTTTCTCTCTATAAGTAGGCAAGAAAACAAGCACAATGACTGTCATATCAATATATGCAGCAATAATCAGTAAATACTGTATTTTAAAATTTTATATGGCCAAGTATTTAGATTGAACGGTACTAATGGGCTATTAATTGTATAAATCAGTGAGGCTTAAATGTTGACTTATCTTACAGAATAACTGTGTGCAGTCAGTATTTAGTGACTTGTATAGTCACTGAAAACCTAAGCCTCCCCAGCTGCATCTACTAGAGAAATAAAATCAGTTTCTGAAGAGTTCAACAAGTTGCACACAGTATCAAAGGTTCAGAAAAAGCACCTCAGGCTCTACAAAAGTAATTAGTTACCTTGCTGACCGCACTAGGAAAAAGAATTCTGAATATGACTGTCAGCACCTGTCTTTATCAGCATGGCCAAGAGAAAGAGGGACAATGCTCATAATTGAAACTCAGCTGAATCACAACCAAGAGTGCTGCAAAGATCATCTGCCTCAGCACTGCCGGGATACCCTGAAAAGATGCAAGTTACAGTCTCTAGCAAACAATGTTACCTCATTCCCATTAATTTCAGGTGGATAATTGGGCACAATATAGGCTGTGTAATTAAGGAGAGAGAAGAATATACAATTTTAAATACCTTCTGTTCCACAATGCTGCAAGATACAATGATCTTGCTGCTCAGTGTGACATTGATTTTTAGACAAATCAAAGAGTTAAAAGAAAATGTTAGCCTTTTTAGTACTACTTACTGCTTTTTAAAAAACAGAAGGTGATACATTAACAAACTGCCTATGTGTTGACTTCTTAGTACTACACAGCTTTCTGGTGACTGATGGCACAGGGAGTAGGTACTTTGGGCCTGTCACTGGGGAGGAACTTAGGAAAATTTTCATATATTAAGTAAGAACAAGAATTTATAGTGGATCAGTTAAACTGCGCTATGTTCTGTATGTCATATAGAAATGAAATGGCTATATTCTATTTCCAAATTAATTCAATTTACCTTAATTCCCATTAAAAGCAGAGTCTCCCAAGAGGATTTGGTTCAGTTTAATCAACCCATTCTAAAAATTAATTCTGATCAGTTTCATTGAATGTCTTCACGTGAAGAAGCCCTTTCTTCTTAATGAGTAGCTATATAAAAATATATAAACTAAATTGAAATCAATAAATAAATCTACATAAGTAATTAAAAGCAAGATGTGTTTATCTAAAAATAATATTGGGTGTAGGAATATATAGGTAGTAAGATGTTATAATAGTTCAGTGACTAACTTCTGTGGAGTTCAAGCTGTCATTGTCTCCATGACTGAATGCTGCAGAACCTTAATATCTGGAGAGATCAGGCTCTTTGGGCTATGATGGAAACACCTGATCTCTGCCCTTGCTCTGGAAAGGAGCAGACACAGTGACCTGTCAAAGAGGGCAAGTGAATGAGAAGCTAATGGTGAGAAAATGTACCCCAAAATACTTCCCAACCAGCTCATTTGCAGTTGATCTGTTCAGGGAAGTTCTCTTCACAGAAGCAAGAATAATTAATTTTGTCATTTTCTCTGAGGTTTCTTTAGACACTCGCTAACATTGCTTTATATGTCACTGTGTCTGCACCAGCAAACACCTCACCAGCTTCATCGGCCCTTCGCTTGCACCCTCTTATGCGGGGGGGATGCATTTGGCCATGGGGGCTGCTGTGCTGGAGGTTGCTGAGCCGAACAGGCTCTGCCACTGGACTGCATCATATTGATAAATGTATTTGCTTTGGCCCTCTGCATGTGATCCAGGATCAACAACAGAAAACATCTACTTAATATCACTTTTAGTGCTGTTTTCTTGAGGGTAATTTAACAAAAGTTTCCTACGGACTACTTTATCCAAGTTAATACAGATGAAGTCCCTGTAGTCATTTTACTCAGTGTTCACTTCATGACTCACAGTCTGATTGATATTTTTGCCCTGTGAACTTACTACTCAAGATGAATTACCATTGCATAACATTTTGCTCACAGTAAAGTAATATATCACCTGCTTTTAAGAATAAGTTTGTTTAGGTTGCACCCTGGTGGTTTTCTTCTTGCTGCTTAAACTTCTCCTTTGGGTGTAATATTTCCAAACTAAATACAGTAACCTTTTCTTAGTTTTAGTAGAATTTGAAAATAAAGAGAAATGGCTTATAGCTAGGTGTTCACAAGCATTTTCCTTCAAATGCCAGGGCTGAGGCCATTATAGCCGTCAACCCGCCAGATTAACAACATCATAATGATGTTACGAGCTTTGTAAAAGGTCTATTTATAAAACAAACGATCAACTGAAAAGAAGGTAACTTATCTGTTGTTGTTATGGATACCAACACAAAAGTCCTTGATCAAAAATAACAGTTGCAATTTCAGATTTAAAAATTATTTTGATATTTTGACCAGGAAAAGATTGTATTGGGAAGAGTATTGGCATACTTGTCTTTTAGCTGAGTTTGGATTCTAAAAATTTCTGAACAAACTGCAAAGGTCTTAAACCACTTTCTGTTAAGATATGGAAACCTTCCAAAGACATGTGCCAAAGTTTTCAGTTCTCTAGGACACACGCATTCTGACATGGTCTTTAGAAGTATGACCACATCAACCAGTTTGACTTGCGTTCAGTAAATGAGATGACATTTATGCCAACAAAGGAAAAGTTCAACATTTTCTATTAAAGCAAGAGATTGAGCAAAAGAATAAAGAAGAGGAATTTCTGTCATCAGGGTTTCCTGAAGTCAACTTTTTTTGACTGATGGAGCTCCAAACCATGGCGGCAGTTTGAGAATGAAGCAGGGTCAATCCTCACCTGTGCGGCTCAGGAACATGCTTCAAATACCCTGTCTCAGCTCAGCAAATGCTCTTTGTTTTAACAGTGAATGATCTTTACCATTTACTTGTGTGAAAGAGCTGTAAGATGTAGGTCTGAAATGGCGAAGCCTGGAGATACTGAGAAAATAATTGGATTTTATTTTTTTTCAGAATGTTTTCCCAATAATTTTCACTCTTGTTGGGACCCATGCACTTCCAGGCTTTACGTAGACTTGTATGGCAGCCCTGTGTGAAGACGGTCAGAAACTAGTACCTAATGACTCTTGCCATGGTGGAAACACTTGAGCCTTAACTGGGCAGTGCACTGTGCAACTCAGTTGGGACAGCAGAAAGATTAAAGCAAACCAAGTGAGGAAAGAGGTGAGTGAAATTCTCCCTCATGCCGATTAGGGAATCAAACTGTCGCTGCCGAAACACCATTTGTTATCTACCCTCTGTCTGCAGCAGTATGGCTTACATGGGCTTCTCCACTGACTTTTCAAGGGTTTTCACCCAAACAGCTCCTTACTTTTACCAGAGAACAGTAAGCTTGATGCAGAAAGTCCTGTGTTATTGCCATCAGTGCTTTGCTGGGCAGTGGGATCTGCTCCACACACTGCAGAGGCCAGGTGGCCGTGGAGACATCCAGGTGCCCAGTGCAGCCCCCGATGTACAGCCCCGACACTGCAGAAATGTTCATTTGCAGTCTCAGACGTGGAGTTGTTACGCTGGCAGCAACCCCGGGCAGACTACTTTCTGGCAAGATTGCACCCACTCTGATATGTATTTTTGATTGCTGCTAACGAAGTCTCCAAGTTCTTCTTTAGGTGTTATTTTTTCCCTCCTCAGAAGAATACTTCACAGCAACACAGGCAGCAGGTTAGCAGCTATCTCTGATTGATTCTCTTCAAACTCAGAAGCAATCAGAATGTAGTAATGAAATTTATTGACCACTGCACAACATAGAATTCAGCAGTCAAAAAAAGGTTATGACAGTCCCTATATACAGCAAGTACTATAACACTATTATTTCTTTTATAACTTCTGGATGAACTGAGCTTCAAGAACTTTATTAAAAGTAATGAATGTTTGGTTCCTTTGGGTAACACTGTGGTACAACTGGTTCAAATGATGGTTCCAAAAAGTTGTGTTATTTTTCTTTTTAATGTATTTTAACGCAAATAGTTGTTACAGAAAGCCTCAGAAAGTTCATTTGTGCACGTCTGTGAACCAAAAAAATAACACTGCTTGCTATTTTATAAGAGACTGAACCAGAGGCTACAGTTAGTTTTAAGGAGATTAATTTGGTGATTGGATTGAAGGTACTTTGACAGAAATCATGGTGTGAAAACTAGACAGATTATATAGAAATTAAGGAAGGGACATGGAAGGTTTTATGGCTTCCTTATTACTTTCAGGAACAGCTCAGCATACACTCCACTTATGCAAAACGAACCAGGGTTATTTGAATTTGAAGACGGAGCTGTTTGTTTATTACAAACAGAATTTGACCAGATGTTTTACATGAGATGGTTCATGTTAAGGATTAAAAGTCTTTCCTACCATTATTTTTAAAGAAGCATAGAGCAGAATGAGAAATATATCCAGACACAGCAAATCCTAAGAACACTGTATTTCAGATCTGATTGAAAGAGTAGTGAGTAATGTTATAAATACGTGTTTCTAAAGATGGTCATTCATCTTAGTGAAACATCTTGCAAATTACCTTCACTCTTTCTTACAAGATCTTCAAACATTTTAACTAGTAAAAGATATAATATATCACTATATTGTTGCAAGAGTGGTTCAATAAAACAGCTTGTGAAATTTCACAAAGCTGGTCATCCACAGTAGCTTTTATAATGGAAAGATTTCTCATTTGTCTAAATAATCTTCCTTTTCTATTTCATGTATGTTACACTCCCCAAAATTAAGAGGTGCACTAGAGTTGTGGCACTGTAGCAACGCCATGTAATTGGTAACAGCCTGTGTGCATACTGACTTTGCAAATATTATTGAAAATACAGCCTAGCACCAGCACAAATAAGGTGATGATGATGGCCAAATTTACTAAGTTCTAGGTAGGGCTTCACTTTATTTTTCTCTTGTGCATCACAGCCAAAGCATATTCTCCTCCTTTGGTAGCATGGATTTAGAGGTAGAGTCATGGGTTATAAAGGATATAGATGGTTTACAGAGATAATAAATGATTAGTAATCGTTGCTAGCAAGCTGTGAATTTCAGCAGCATTATATACATCAGTGGAAAATGCTTGGGGTCTCTGGCGGCCAGCCTTTTGGCCAGGGAAGTATCAATATTTTTGCACAGCAGCGAAGAGCCACATGCCTGTTTGCAGTCCCCTCCACGTCAGGAGCAAGGCCCCCACGCAGGGCCCTGGCTGGCTCCAGCGGAGCCAGGCTGGTCCCCTGCCTGGCCTGGCCTGAGGGCCCTGGGCCGGTGCAGCAGGGCAGGGGCCACCTGGGAGAGCTGGTTTTCCAGCGTGATTTTCTTCTGTGCTCACCGCACCGGGGAGGGCGGGTGACTGGAGAGAGGTGGCCGCTTCGTAGCAACATGGGCATTTTGGTCCTGATCCCCGTCTGTCCTGAGGCATCTCCAGCAGTGAGCAAGGATGGATGCCAGACCCACAGAATTGCCTGTCAGCAGCAGCCCAGGCTGAGACATCATCTTTTCATGGATCCTTTGGGATTTCCAGTGGAATCTGTTGCTGCTGGTTATCCTCTAAGCAAAACACGTTAATTGGTTATTACTCTTTGGACTCAATATTAAATACATATAAAAAAAGAAACTTAAATATGACCCTTTGATGCTGTAGCATTGTCTTCTGATTTCCACAATACAAAATATGTTAATCAGATCAGCCTGCTATATTATGATTGAAAAAAATCACTTGTCAAAAATAATGAAGAGAATATACATTTTGAATATTACCCTTATTTTATTTACCTTTCATTCATTGATTTCACAGCTCACTTATTTATAGTGTGCCTTCTAGTCCTTACTGTTAACAATACTAAGATCCTACCGTTCTTTTCAATGAAGAGGCTTCTTAGAGTGAGCAGTCAAAATAGCCTGAAGTGGTATTTTCATATATATGCAGGGGCAGCAACAAAAAGCTTTTCAGAGCAGCCCCTGATCCAGTGCCATAAATAATCCAATGAAAACTGTAGCATAAACCAAAGTGGTATCTGTACTACCTTGTGAATTATTGATTTGATTGTTAAAAGAACTACTTTGCTATTAATCAGAATGAAAATGTCAGTGCTGCAAAACTTAATTTTTGAAACCAACATACAGTTTTTAGCTGTGCCTTTGCACAGAAGCTCCAGCTACAGAGTTCACTTTTGTGGCAGCATTGAGCACAGTCTTGGGGATGCAAATTACATCATGGGATCCTTATCAAAGAGCCGAATTCTGCACAGTGTCTAGACACAAGAGCCATTACCTATATTTCAAAGAAAGAGAAAACATTAAGTCACAATATCTAGCAGCTTATGGCAGATAATATTTTTATGTGTCTGAAATTTAACTTTCCTATAGAAAAAGCCCCCATTCTGACACCTCCAGAAATGTGTTAGAGAATATGTCTAAATTTAAGCACTTGTATATCTCCACTTAAGCATATACAACTAAGCACTTATGTACGTTCTCTTCTGAACTAGAAAATCTGTTACTATTCTGTTTCACTGTTTTTCTGCCCTTTTTCATGCCATCTGTGGTTTCTCAAAATCTTCACTTATTTTTCTGCCTCTTGAAGGTATTTATATCCAAACAGGCAGCTGACTACAAAACTACCTCTGTGGTTATTACACATATAAACAAGGCTGTTTATTTCAAATTTAGCTGCAGATTAGTTTGGAACAACTGTGGCACAAGTGTCAGCATACAGATGGGCTTGCATGCTTAAATTTGCAAAACTAGAAGCTGCAGGACAAAATATGAATCCAAATAGTCACAACACAGCAAAGTATTAAAGCATGTGTTTAAATATAAGAATGAATTTGATGCTTTGCTGTAGTGGAATAAAAAAAGAACTGTACTAGATACTTGCTTGGTCAATTCCTTTTACGGTGACTGTCTGGCTAAGCAACATAAAGACAGTCTGATCCTTCTATAATATTCTTGCTGACCCAGTAGTGCCACCTTCTTTTCCACATTAAGTGAGCTTCTCTTACTTAATGTTTGTTCACCATGTCTGGCTGAACAGCCCTCTCCTCTCCATTTTGTATTGAAAAGGTTGGGGATTTCTCTGCCAAGAAAAACTTCCAGACTTAGTCAAAACCAGGGTACAGTCACTGTATCAGTACAATCTGCAGGATGCTCTACTGCTGAAAATTATTTTGTGCTTTAATCATCTTAAGTCAACTTAATTTCTAATGAATGTCAACATAAAACTCAAGCAATTGTTTTCCTTAATTATCTGCCCTTGTTTCCTAGACAGTGATCATTACTGGCTCTTGCACAGCTTTTCAACTGGATGTGTCCATAAACTTTTTATGGTGAAATCTTAAGGGTTTTTTAATCCTTAGTGTGACACTCTCCCAGTAAAAATATTACAGAAAACACTTTATAAATGTCAAATACACAAATAGTCCCATTCATTATACGGATAGATCATGTTTTCAGTAAAATATCAGCTTAAAACAAGTAAACTATTGAAAATTCTGGAGTTGCGGTTGAGAGATGGGTCCTAAATACCTTTTTGGCACCTCAGAACATTCTATACAAAACTGTGTACAGAGCTCATGGAATTTTTTTTTAATATCTGAACAGGTCACTATGCCATATAAAGGACAAATGTGCAAGTCGGTGTAGAGTTCTTCTATTCTATTAGCATATTCTTAGAGGTGGCAATATCTTGAAATGTACCGATTGCTTCATTTCCTCCCCAGTGGATTAGTTTAATAATTTTCTTGATTACTGTGGATATTAAAACTAAAATAAACAGCAGTGAATTCCAGTGTGCCCACAGTCAGACAGACCAACATTGTAAATCCTGGATTGGGCTAGTTCTCAAATGTAACATTTTTATGAGCTATGACTATCTAATTCCCTTGGGGAAAAAATGAGTCGTTCTGATGCTGGTAAACTAATTGTTTTACCTGCCTGTGAACCTAGATGGGTGATGAAATTAATGAAATGCAGAGCTACTTTCTTCTAAGCTTCAACAGTAATTGGTCCAAATGATTACTTTGCTTGGAGCTGTTGCAGAGATGTGATGTCAACATCTGTTGGTCCTGTAGCCCACACATAATGAAAGTCTTCACCCAGACTTCACACTTAATTATCATGCTCAACCACTGGCCTCCTTTCAGACTCAGTGGGTTTTATTCCACGAGTGCTCTCCTCAGTAGATAGCAGGGATGTGTTTTAGGGTGGCACCTGGATGGTGCCTCTTGTCTTATTGTACACATACCTGGGGAAAGCACAGCAATCCTGATGAAAAAGCCACCATCAGTAAAATGGCTGAAGTCTTCCTTCTCCTTGTTGACCCCCTCCAAGCAGTAGGAGCTGTAGGGGCACAGATGTGGGAGGAAGCTGGACCAACAATAGAGAGAGTGCAGAGAAGGTGACGAAGCTGGTGAGGAGCCTGGAGCACAAGTCTGATGAGGAGCAGCTGAGGGAACTGGTGCTGTTTAGCCTGGAGAAAAGGAGGCTGAGAGGAGACCTTATGGCTGTCTACAACTACCTGAAAGGAGGTTGTAGCATGGAGGAGATTGGTCTCTTCTCCCAAGTAGCAAGTGACAGGATAAGAGGAAATGGCCTCAAGTTGCACCAGAGCAGGTTTAGATTGGATGTTAGGAAAAAATTATTCACAAAAAGGGTTGTCAGGCATTGGAACAGGCTGCCTGGGGAAGTGGTGGAGTCACCATCCCTGGAGGTGTTTAAAAGTCTTTTAGATGAGGTTCTTAGGGACATAGTTTAGTGCCAGAGTTAGGATAGGTTATGGTTGGACTCAATGATCCTGAGGGTCTCTTCCAACTGAAATGATTCTGTGCTTCTAAGCAGGTCCTGGTGACTCCCAGACCCAGCTGTGTACCCCCTTACCTCAGTGTGCCCCAGAGATGGGCCACCTGCTCCACCCCGGGCAGATTTATAACCGCCTGACACCCCTCCTAGGGTAGCACTGAAAAACAAGAGATTCATTTGCTCACACACCACACATACCACACCAAACCCGGAGAAAGGAGGTTGGTGGAGTAGGTAGGATGTCATCCCAAAAAGGTTTTATTTCCCCCAAGGTTTCTTTCTGATAGTCATTTTTATGTGTTGCTTTATAATACTGAGATCATGATGGGAAAGAGCAAAGTTTGTACGTCATGTTAATAAAAATGTTCTGAGATGAAGCAGGTCTGGCCTGTTTCGGGTATTTCTCATATATCTTATGTATATTATTTATTCGTATATAGCCTAGGCTGAAGAATGTTCTCGGTTTCTTTCTCGGAATGTGAAGCAAGCATAATAAGATAATGAAAGTGTCATTTATTCTTTTTATTACCTCCTCTTAATATAACTGGGAAGAATAGTAAAAAAATGCTTTACACCTCCTACCTTAGGAATAATGCTGTTGGGAGGGGAGGGAAGCAGGAGGGTCTGATGCTCTGTATTAGTTTTGTAGGAACTGTGATTTTATAAGCAATGACTATTTATAAAGGATTTTCCTTAATTTTGTTATTACCATTGGTCATAATCAAAGTAAATGCTTCAGATGAGCACAACTATTATTAACTGAAGCTTTCAGGGCTGTATTTTATGCAGTCTGAATATGATTTAAAATGAAGTAATTGGAACAATTCTAAAATGAGATAGACGAAATCTTTACTGAAAAGCAAAGGATCACACACATTTTCTCACTGAAAAAAAGATAAAATTACAGAAACTTTTATCTGCTATTCTACTGCTGAAGATGATACTACCTTTGCTAGTCCCATCTTCCCAGTAATTTGTAATGCCTCAGAATACAGCAGTAAAAAAGGGTAGATGGAGTTGGATAAACTAAACAGAAGACCAGAAGCTCATAAAAGAACTAAATGCTCTCCAGACACAGTGGTGAAATTTCTGTGCTTATGCCTATAACAGACAGCAGACTTCAGAATTTTTGAAAATATCTGAGAGAAACCTTAACTGGCTTCACTTAGTACAGTGATTTAATCAGTTGTTTGTGAAATCTGTGTTTTCATTTCAAGGTAACAAGAAACTTTAACTTGAAAGTATTAAAGCATATAGAAACTTCTGGTGAAGCAGTGCAGCAGCCTGAACATCTTTGTGCAAATGGGAGCAAAACCTCAGCCCAAGAGGCTTGGGTCAGTGTGTGACAGCTTCAGAAAAGGCCTCACCATGCAAAGACTGTAATTTTTCTAAACACCTTTGACTGTGAGTGAACTGACAATTTAAAATATTTGCTTTAAAAATCTCAGTGAAATTTCTGTAAGTGCTCATC
The DNA here is from genome assembly GCF_036013475.1 of Columba livia. Taxonomy (NCBI): domain Eukaryota; kingdom Metazoa; phylum Chordata; class Aves; order Columbiformes; family Columbidae; genus Columba; species Columba livia. Next base: position 176,469,436 of record NC_088602.1, read on the forward strand.
TTTGGCTCAATCTTACTCCTGCAGTTGCTGAGTTCTTCCACTGAACAAAAGCTCCACTGAGCAGCTTTGGGCAGCCAAGCTCCAGAAAGACAATATTGCCTTCTTTACAAGGTCCTGCACTACCTGTCAACTTTCGTGATAAAAAGTTTATAACAGCCTAAATCTGGGATTCTCTTTTGAAACAGAAAGTACAGGCTCCAGGTGGGTTAAGCTTTTCCAACAGTTTTCTGCTTCAGCTTTGTTCTCCATCCTGGATTTCCAGCATGGACTTTGGTGTATTACCAGCACTGCGCATTGCACTCACACCACGCAATGGGGTCCTGCTCACCTGAGCTGGCAGGTCCCCTGCAGTCACACAGTGCTGCCGTTCAGCTGTGCTTCTTGGCTGCTTCGTTCACGTGGGCACCGAGGTTCGTCCTTCCTCAGGCAAGCGCTACACGGGGACACAGCTCTGGTATCTCATTGTGGTGCTCTCAATGTGTCAGATCATCGTTCTCTGTTCCAGCCGAGTAGACATGCCCTACCTTTTGGCTTGATGGGGACTTAGGTGCGTTGAGCAGAGAGCAGAGAGTCTCCAGGCTCATGTAGGGTGATGCTTGAATGATGGGTACTGTAACACAGTGCTGTTCTCCAAGAACCTGGCCTGCACAATTGTTTAAAAGAAAGCAACACATTTTGGCAATGTCAAATGTCAGTTTAACAGAATTTAAAAAGATGTTTGTGAATACACTGGATTTGTCAAAAGTACCTGTTAGCTCTGACTAGAATTTTAATGCCGGGAATATTCCCAGGGGAAGATCAGACCATTAAATAAAGACTTGTGCTTGTAACCATCACTGCCAGAAGAAGATTCTAATGAGCATTTGTGTCACAGAATAAATTATTACTAAAAATGAAATCAACAATATTGAATTTGACTAACAATTCAGTAAGTCAATAGATTGTACTCTTGTCAGCTTGCTGGTAGAGGCATAGAATATTATTCAGGAATAGTGAAGCAAAATAAAAGGGGCTGTGCCTGTTTCTTGGAATAGTTTCTTTCCAAAACATCATATTACCCATTCATTCTCAAAATATCAGACACATTAATTATAAGGAGACACAGAAGGGCTTCACATTCTTTGGATTACTACCTGACATGACTTCTAAAATAATATTTTACTGATGTTCTGTGGTGTAAATATTTTTATTGGTAAGTCACATTTAGATTTCAGAATTGAACTGGTTGCAATTCTTCATTTGCTTCTAAAAAATCCCGTAACGCTGACTTTATGCTGTCCAATAGCAAGGAGATCAATGGGTCGGAGGACATCCTGGGATGCTACTGGAGGACAATCTCAGATGACAGGAATGAAACGTGATTAATTCTCAAGCACCAAGTTTCATTGCTGGGTACTGCCTGGTTTACCCCAGATTCAAGTGAACTACCACTTTGGGTAGCTTGGATGACTGGCAGATTGGAAGTGAAACAGAAATTGAAGCAGAACTAAGATCTATCAGGGATGTTATTGCTTTCAAGAAGAATAGGACTGTTGTACAAAAAGCAGCAATTATTTGCATAAAACAGTGATCTGGGTCGAACCCAACATTTATTCTTCATGTGGGAGGGTCTAGGATGTTGCTGTGGCAAGAGTTTTCACGGCTCAGGTACATGCCTTAAAGTAGGACAGGAAGCACTCTGCCAGATACTTTTTATTAACTTAAATCTATTTAAGATTATTTCACTCTCTAAAAGAGAAATTCTGCAATCCTCAAGGCAGAAATTAAAGTCCTCAATGATGCTGTTTTCTGCAGTCCACGTAATTCACTGGCCCTTCTGCTTGGTCGAAAGATTTTTTTCTTCCTGCTTTAAGCAAGCATGCGTTTGGTGTTTACTCTGCATATACTGATATGCTATTGAGTGTCTGGGATCAAACACCACAAAGACAGCTTATCACCCTCTTCTTGGTGTGTAAGAACAGGGTAAGTAGTCAAGTAGACAGAGCCTATAACACCCTGAAAGCCTTTTTTCCTGAAAATTAAGTATTGCTCAAGGGTCTTCTTGCTGCACTCCACAGAAAGGCAGCAACCTGCAAATCCTGGTTTATCTGGCTGCACATAACCTGATATACTTACTGTTTCTTATTTGCCAAACATATTGGCAAGAATCTCTGTGTCAACATTTGTTAATAAAATCGGCTCATGCGGAAAGCAGCTAGTCCCGTTTCCCCCCTCTTTAGGTATCTGAACCATCCAAGCTGCTATTAAAGAGGACTTGAGCTACTTCTCATTGTTGATTTTGTTAAATAAATAAATGAATGCACACCTTTAAAACCCCGTAAAAGCCTCGCTTTTCCTTTCTGCAATACAAGCTATGCAGCCACTATCTATTTTCTGTTTTTAAATAAAGAAAATACAAGTCTTTGTGATAATAATTTTCTTTGTTATTCTATTATTGTTTTGAGTATTACTCTGTGATGCCCAGGTTTTTATAAAATTTTCCAAGGATGTTCTTTATCTCATCTGTGCTAATCATCAATTGTCCCTTATGCCTGTGGGCTTGCCATCCTGTGAGACATTTTTTAATGTTTTCTGCCTAAGCTCTTATCTGCTGTCTTTATATTGGCACAATATAGTGGGAGATCTAATCCGCTTCATTTTTTCAGTATTTTCTCACAGAGTTTGAGAATTTACATATTTTGATGCTTTACTGAAAAGCTGAAGGAACCCTATTCCTTTTTACTTATGTTTCATTTAACAAGACCGAAAGTTTTCTTATCTCTTCGATTCTTAACATGTTCTCCTGGACATTTATAAAAGTCTGTAAATACCTTAAGCAGCCTAAGAAGTTACTATGTGTAGGTTAATTCCGAGCTGAATAACGTCAGATATAGTGATGATAAATTAGATCATCTCACTCTCTTGAGGTTGCAGTTAAGTGATTTTCTAAGGTACTGGAGAAATGGGGTATATTGATCCTGTAATATGAGTCATGTAGTTATAGCCTGGCAAATACACTCTCTATGTTCAAAATCCTTCATTCTCAGACCACCATTCAGATTCTGTCCTAACAATCTGCTGTCTATCGAAGTCCACCATTGTGGCCTCATTCAAATTCTCCCCCCGGTTCCCAAAGTTTACTATGAACACCTCAAAATAATAAGAGGGTTTGTGAATGCATGCAGAGGTTATTGTTAATGTTCCCTTCATGGTACCTTTGATACAACCACACCTGCTATCAGTATCTAATAACTCATCCTTTACAAGAAAGGGCAGATGACAAGAGTGAAGATTTTACCCCTCTCCTACTGACAGACCTCAGGATCAATATAAGGGCTGTGCATGTGTCATCTTCAGGTATTTTCCATCGCTTGTCTGCAAAGTGGTTTATTGTAATGGGATTCTGCTGTATTTATCTTTGTTATTATTTATTATTGTTATTATTTAAAAATTATCATTCTTTCTGACAGGGTCTCTTAGTCCTTTCATGTTTATAGAAATAAATGTATGTTGGCTGACTCATTGCATTGGAGTTTACCAGGCTTTCTGGATAGATTTGTCTCCTGTTATCCAGCTAGGATGGTTATACATTGGTGAATGCTGGCACCTGTAAGTGTGCCAGTATTCAATTCCTTGAATAAAATGGTCTTTATCCCTTTAAAAGACAAAGGGTAATCAATATGCAAGGCAATTTTCGGTCTGTTGCTAATACTGATATTGCTCTTTGGTCCCCATTTATTGAGTTGAAAGGAATGTTTTTCTTCCTTACTGTGCAAGGTAGTGCCAGCCTGGGTTAACTTGAGGGAAACTGTCTGAATGTTTATCAGAGATTCATTTCTCAAGACCCTTGCTTAGAGCCATAACTCAAGTCACCTGAATTATTAATTCAACATCACAAGATAATTAGAGATCTTTCAAAAATGACATGCTTATGTATCCTTAATGTAACGTTGCTCAAGATAGCGAATTAATTACAAGGAACGGTAAAAAAATAGAGAAGTGTAATAATTGCATTTCAATCCCTTTGAGTTATGTGCACCACTCAGCTGTGTTCAGCTTCAGGGTTAGGAGAGAAATGCTCACCATTTTGTGTCCCTCCCTTCAGACATTTTGGTTCACATGAATTTGATTCTTTTTGAGCTGGCTTTGGAATTTCTGAAGCGCTCTGTGAAACTCAGCAAACTTGACTGTTATTACTGAGGCAATGTGACATTGAAACATTCTCCTTTGATATGAAGGTTCATCATCCAAACATAAATGGAGGCATGAAAATGATGGTGTTTGGTGGTAAAGTCCTGGGTATGGAGCTGACACTAAAAAGACTTGCTATCAAAAGAGACATGCTACAGCATTTAACTTAGCATCTTCTAGCCTCCAAATGATGCAGGAAGAATTACAGATGTGGGTTAGCTGTTGGAGAGAGACTTAAAGCAGGTCACAGAGGTTAAGAGGTAGCTTATAAAGTGCGATTGTTTACAACATCCCTGAGAATTGCCTGAAACAGTAGGAGTGATAGCTAGACCTAGATCAGCTCTGTTTGACAGACTGGCCTGGATCTTTCTGTGTTTATTGCTTACACTGTTGTCAGGCAAGGTCTCTGAAGAGATCAGCCTCTGTATTGTGTGCTCAGTATGCAGATGGTTGGTTTAACAGACACACAGCAGGAAGCTTGGCTTCCCGTTGATGCGTGTGTTGCATTCAGATTCTCTAATGTGTTTTTAGCAAATGAGTCCCAAAGAGTATTCCCCTGCACTTGGCCAGTCACAGCATCTCTCTCGTAGATGGAGTGTTTCTCAGAGAGTCTCAGCTATTTGCCATGCAGACTGCTTTAAATGCCTTGATATGTATTTATAGGAAATGAAGAGGAAGGTAGTACCTTTGAGGTCTCTATTCCACTGCCAAACTTGCCATAATGGGCTCATGGGTTAATTTGGGAGATAAAGAGCTAGAGAGATATGTGCAACATGATCCTCCACCCCTCATTTCTGTAGCAATCAGTGCTAAAGAGAGTAGCTGTGCCAAGGAATGTGCCAGACCTTATTGCAGCTTATCAGTACTTAAAAGGAGCCTATAAGAAAGATGGGAACAGGCTTTTTAGTAGAGCCTGTTGCAAAAGGACAAAGGGTAACAGTTTTAAACTAAAAGAGGGGAAATTCAGGCTAGATATAAGGAAGAAATTTTTTACAATGAGGGTGGTGAAACACTGGCCCAGGTTGCCCAGAGAGGTGGTAGATGCCCCATCCCTGGAGACATTCAAGGCCAGGCTGGACGGGGCTCTGAGCAACCTGATCTGGTTAAAGATGTCCCTGCTCATTGCAGGAGGGTTGGACTAGATGACCTTTGAAGATCCCTTCCACCCCAAACAATTCTATGATTCTGTGATCTCATCTAGACAAGACATATCATATTTGTTAATTTTATCAGAAGTGGAATCTAAGACTTCTTTTCTGCCCTTAAACTCCTCCTGTCTAAGAGCTACCCTGGCTGGCACCTCTGCAGGGGGTCTGAGTGATCAGTGCTTCCTGGGCTGGCTGCATGTCCAGCAACACCTGTTTGCCAGGTCCCGCGGAGGGGACCTGTGTGGCACGTGGTCTGTGAACCTGCTTGAGGTTGAAGATTTCTGATTGAGAAAATGGAAGCTCACTGTGTCGTCTTAGTGATTTCACAATGAGCTTCACTAACCTGACGGTCCTTGCCTATGTCTCATCTCTAGCTTTACTGACATCATTTTTAATAGACTTCTCTAGGTTTCAGAGGTCTCTAGAACTTCACAGAATTCATAGCGATTGCACTGAGCTCTGTGGGTGCTTTTCAGTTTTAGTTGTAATTCGTGGTATATTATTTATGTGCATACACATTATTTATATGCATATGTATTATTAATATGCATATACATTATTTATATGCAGTATCTAGGTAATAATATGTATATTACATATTATTTATATATCTCCTGTATTCATTGTTATGAGATATTCATATTGTGGTTACTACAGAGTCTGATGTAAAGCCAGAATAGCACTGTCTGTATCATTTTTAATTGGGCATCTGGAAGAGGAGACTTCAGACTCTGATTAAGAAAATGGAAGCTGTGTCTTATTAGTAATTCCACAATGAACTTCACTAACCTAGCAGTCCTTGCCTGTGTCTCATCTTTAGTTTTATCTACATTATTTTAATAGGCTACATATATTCTTCTTTCATACACTTCTTTCTTCCACTTTAACCAAGGGATAGCAAGATAAGGCTTAAAATATCTTTTCAAGAATTAAAGAAACCACAGCTGTTTGCCCTATGTACCTTATTGTCAAGGTCACAGTTTTGGGTTGGCTGTAAGATTCCCCTTACAGTGTAAAAGATCAAGATTTCTGATTTGATTTATGTCCAGATGTGTCTGGAGGACCAGAGAAGAGGGTGATTGTTATGTGACAAATTTTTTACTAGCTTTTGATTGCATAGAAACCAGCTTAATCATTTAATTTAGGAAAACAGTGGAAGATTAGGAACAGCTGTCAACTCATACAGTTAAGATAGGTTTAGGGTGAGCATTCCAGAATTGTAGGAAAGGAATTGTGTCTGTTTTGAGCTGGAGGTGAAGAGACTAACATAGAAAATACAGTTTATGAAAGAAGGCAAGTTCACTGCCAAAGACATGTGGAGCTACATGACAAGTCTACAAAGCAGGGGCTCTGAATTTGATGTACAGAGCACTGAGGAGGTGGTAGGGGTTTGAAAAGAAGGGTAGGAAAAAAACAAACCCAAAAACAAAACAGAAAAAGAACGCTTAGCATGAACCTCTGGAAAATGTGTCACTTTAGCAGGGTTATAATAGCTAAATAAAGAAACTTTCAGCATTATCACAAGACTTGGACCTATTTCAGAGGTGATTTTCTGATGGTATAAACAGGCTTCTGATGATGCATAAGCTAGCTCGGACAGTGTAGTCCACTACTGCAAGTGACATTTGTTAATATTTAAATTATTCCTTTTAACCAGACCTATAGCCAGGTGGTGAGGTGGATTTACCGTAACAAGCCCCAGAGAACCGTGCATGTTCTTAACTGGCCATAGACCTTACAAATGACTATATATCATATCCATTTTGTGCTCCAGTGTGACAAGGGATGAGCTCAGTAGCAGCTGTAGGTACTTTCTGACTTGAAAAGCCCAGACTTCTAAAAGAGCCTTCCTTCAGGTCTGTGTGATGCTTACACCAGGGTACAAGTGGTGTGGACCGGAGACCGGAGGCTCTAATTAGATGCACTATCAATGCAGAAAGGTAATTGACCTGGTACGCCCTATTTTTCCCATTTTGAAAGCTGTTGTTTGTGTGGGAAATTGCAGCCTTGTATTTACATAGTGGAAATGGCTTTTTCGTAAAAGCAAAAAGCAAACAAGAATCTCTTAGGGATAGCTGTGTGTCTTCACAGCAGAGTTAAAAGTAGATGATGCAAGGAAAAAAGGAGGAAAATAAAAGATTCGGTTGGCTAGCAGAGCCTCTCGTTGATCAGAAATGGTAGGATGGGAACAAGGGTGTCCAAGCACTGTTTTACGAATGTTTTTCAGAGTTCAGAAGAGCTCTTCCTCCTCTGAAATGAGTTAATGGAAATATCTCTTGGGATTATTTAATTTGTGCAGATGTTGCCATGAGAAGTGCTTGTCTCTTTCCAGCCAGCATCTCTCTGCTCTTCAGTTCGCAAAGCATTTAGTGACCAGAGAAACGGAGGCAAGTCAGGAGAGAGGAAACTTAAGAACATAATTGCACAAGCTTCACATTTAGAAGGACTCAGTAAATTTTATGCTGTAAAATGCTGGAGAACAAAGACTAATTAATTCCATAACTATACCCCAGAATTGACCCAATCTGCTGCAACAGCTGAAGGATTTTGTCAGACCCTAAATCCTTCCGTCTGAGACAGTTACAATGGCTTTAGTGCGCAAGTAGAAGTAAAAGGCTCATCATCAGTGATGTTTCACTTACGGTGAAAGACTTTCTTGTGGAGTAGAGTTGTCCTGGAGTTAGGTCTGACAAGCCGTATAAAGAGCTTTGGTTAGAGGTGGAGAAAGCAGGGGCATTCAGGAGAGATTTTTAATTTCCAATTTGGTGGAGAGATAGAGAGCAAACAGGATTGCATTTGTGGAGAAAGGAATAGCTGAGATCGGCTGGGAATGTCTAATGCTAGTGCAGATGGAAATAGAAACTGGGAGATAATTTAACTGATAAAGAACTGTTCTGCAGCTCAGAAATTAGGATTTATCCTCTTTGGGAGAAAAAACAATTTCTTTCACAGAAATTGCAAGCACAAGAGCAAGATACCATGGCATCTCAAAAATGCCAGTTCATACGTCTCAGCCTCAAGCTTTTTGTTTAAATTAATTGGCAGATTTGGGATACGGGCAGAGATTTTTCCTGAGGTTAGGCAAGTAGTTGTAATTGTGTGTTTCTGTCTTGTAAAACTCATTTTGTGACTGGAGGTGTGGCTTGCTCCCCAGTATCATCTGGGAACGTTTTGCTTGTCAAAACACCTATAAATGAAGTTTAATAGGCCAAGAACCTCCCCCTCCCTATAACTTTGTTCTCCTCCCATCTGCTCCCACTTGAGAATTTGAGAAATGGTCTTGCAAGAAAAACTTATTTTATTTCATTTTAACCATTTTTAAGACTATCTCTAATGTGACAACCATAATTACATCCAAACATCAAACATCCTGCAATGCTCTAGGGGGTGAGTGGAACAGAAAAATGAGTTGAACACTAAAGAAGTGATGTTTCATGCAGCTCAAGTTAAGACGGTCAATCATGACCTTTACTCTGAGCACTTAGATGTTAATCAAGGAAGTAATGTTTCCAAGTTTCTGGAGTCAGGAGGCTTTGAAAAGTATCAGTGTTTGTAGTGATTTCTGTTCACAAAAATTATGTCCCTAGAATATTTTGGTGAATGCCCTGACATGAACTTGAAACCCTGTTAAAGTGTTTAAGGACCTAGCTCCAGAAAAACTAGGTGCTGGAAAGAACTGATACATGAAAGAGCTTTGCTGAAAACGGTAATGATGGGCTACATCAATTCACTTAAGTCAGTTTAAAATTACTATGAAGACTACATAAAAGTGATACTTCACTAGCATAATTGCTATGAACTTTAAAGTGTTGTGCATTGTGATTTCCAGATTTTTAAAGTATTGGAGAAGAACCATCAGGTGTTCAGAATAAATCTCGTCCAAACTTCAGATGACAAGCTACAAGGAAGAAAAAGTTTTTCTGGCTGTGTCCTGAACACAGACAGCTGGGCACAGAGACAAGTTCAATATGAAAGCAGAGCCTGTCTCTCAAAATTTAATTACTAATGAGGAAAAAAGATATCACACAGATAGAACAAGGAGATGTATTTAATTTATCGTCCTACTCTAAGTGGACTAGAACTAAACTCTAGCCTAATATTCAACACCTGAAACAGTGTGATCTTTCATGATCATTTCTAGATGTTGAGGTTAAAAGTTCACTGATTTTACTGCCTGTCATCCATGATCTTTTTTCTCAAGTCTTTTTTTCACAATCGTGCCAAATTTACTCTAAAAATTCTAACTTATAAAGCAAGATTGTTATGTATCCCCTAGCAGGATTTGGGAATAAGGTTTAACACACTATAAAGTGTATTAACATCACTAAAACCCCTCTAACATTCTTTGTATACAGTTCCTCTTTGATGTCTAGGTAGGATGAGTCTTTTATCCCAGTAAAGCACAGGCATACTGAAGTCATAGGGTATGGCTGGAGTCTCCTGCAGAACTCCAAAGAGCCCACAGTACCGGCCCTGATGCTGGCTGTAGGCATCACTCTCTTTAATTCCCTGCTTTGGTGCTCAGTTTTCATGGTTTTCTCCTTTTGTATTGAACTATGGCTTTCTGGAAATATGTTCTTTCACGTATAAATGCACAGACCCTGAACTGACTGTTCCTGCCTGTCCAAAGTTTAGAAATTAATACAAAGCCTTCTGCTGGCTTCCAAAACTTGAGTCAGTGGGATGGACATCATTTGATCATCCTCCTTACAGGAGGTTTGTTTTTTGATATTGCTCTAAAACTCAAAAAAAATGGCACCGTGGAGCTGTCACTAGGGCTTTAACAAGCCTTCTTCTCTGGGGATTGAGTCTCACTCCCTGCCATGAGCGGAGCATCTCATGTCTTCATTGTCCAAAGGTCTCCCTTGCCTGCATCAGATTAAAATCTATGTTAGCTGTTCTGCCCAGGAAACATCACCAACTTCTCAAACCTGTTGCTGAGCCTCTGTGCTGGGATCAGGCTTGCTGCCAAAAGGTTGGTGCCATAAAATTAATAATATCTTATGACACTATAGGCACTGGTTTTCCATGACATGGAGGCAACACAGGGCCACTAGGTGACTGATCGGTGTGTCTGACTCTCTGTTCCCAAGGGACAGACATGGCCACTATTTATGGCCCCCTCCCTATCAACAAATGGGAATTTTGGGCCCAGATAGCACTACCCATCTGGATGAACAACAGAAGGCACAGTATTTGTGGATATAAAGTCTCTAAAGTGCTCTGCTGGGAAGTAGTCCTGCTATCCAACAGCATCATCGCCCCTCCTGGAACCTGTGCCACGGTAGAGGAGGCTGGCTATACCCTCTGGGGCCTCATCACCTTGACCTCATGGAAGATTTGCTGTGGCCAAGGCCTCAGAGGCCACCAGGTGCAGCCACTGTGGGAGGGAGGTTTGCCTTTCATGACCCTGCTGGGACTGTATGGCTGTTTTTCTTGTGGATTGCTGATTAAGGGACAATATCTGCAGGCAAGACTGAACCACATCCAGGGGTGGTGTTCATACTACATGATAGCAAAGAGTATGTGTGATGTGCCCAGAGGCACATAATGAGCAACGGAGCATGTGAATGTGCAGAGCCTCTCAGAATCAATTTGGAGACTTGAATTTGCTGAAAGAAGCTAAACTGCAGTTATCTTGACTATGCTTTTTATAGAAAACAGTTAACAAAAGACCTCTTTGTCATCTCTGACACAACTAACTGATTTTCTATGAAAGGACCCAGAAGCAAAAATTTCTCCTCACATCTGAAGCTTGCTCTCAGGTGCTGACACATCTTGTGGTATCACATACTGATATGCATTCCATCTTTTTTTTCCAGCTGATAAGTCTCAGGTTGCAGCCATTACTCCCTCAGGATGTGTGCATAGATTCAACATTTCTGGTATGCTCTTCTAAATTATTATGGAAATGGAAGATTGGGAAAATGAACTAAAAGAAATACTGTGTCATTTCCTGGCAGGTGAGAATGCTGCTTTGCTAGACCAAATGCCACTCGTGTTTGTTTGGCTAGTAAATGCTTGTTTGACTATGGGAGAAAAATCTTCCTCTTGCACATCCCAAGATTAATAAACCATACTTCATTCAGTGCCAAGTCTCTCTGGTCTCTCTGTCTTTTCTTTTTTCCTTTTTTTTTTTTTTTTTTTAAATTTATTAGCAATCTACATATTAAGAAACATAAAACAAATTTAAGACTAGTCATCAAAAGGAAGTTGATTACCATATCAACCCTTCTGGATGTAATTTGACTAACTGCCAAAATCTCTCCCATACTTCTCTTCTGAGGATACTGTAAAAGACCCTAGGTTAATGATGGAAAACTCTAGACTTAATTAACAAGAGGAATTTTATTTTTGCCATTTCCCCATTTAATAGGAGTTCTTATCAACAGGAGACACATAAGAAGCTCAAATGTACAATCTCAATCAGCTTTTATTTCTGTATTATGGACAATATATGCAAGAAAATCCTCTAGGACCCTATATATGCTCTAATCTTTGTGGTATTGCCTCATCAAAGAGACAGTGACAGCTCCGTGTTGTCTAGAACACATCCCAAGTGACTAAGAGCAGTTTGAAGATGATTAATGTCATAGGATCAGATATTCTTACCGTGAGGTTCCATGTATGAGCATCCCACCACTCAGGCGCATGGTTTCCTCCTGTCACCATGGCTCTGGCCTGGCTTTCTCACCCTCTGTCTCTGCCTCACAGCAGTCTCTTGACCACCGTGCCTTCCCACCCACCTGCAGCAATGTCTCCAAACCTGGAGGCCCTCACCAGCCTCCTTGATTCAACAGCTGGAACATGCACATCAGCTGTTTGCAGCACAAACGTGCTTTCCTGAGGAACAAACTAATACATTTGTTGTTCAGGGAAAGAGATGGGGAAATGGGATTATCTCCAAAACAAAATGCCTGGGGGCTCCTCAGCCATGCCTGGAGGAGAGGCATGGGGCAGAGGTGGGGCGGGAGGGGCAGAAGACCTTGAGGAGCAGGAGGATGGGTGGAGGTCAGGGTCAGGGAGAATAAAAGGGGCTGATGAAAAGGCAGGAAACTGGAGGGAGTCTGGGGAAAAGGAGGTGTCCTTCAAGAGTCACATGCAGGGTTGCTGCAGACAAGCTGCCCCTGGCTGCCCTTGGTCCATCTGGCTGCAGTGGTGATGTGGAACATGAGACAAGCTGCCAGTGAGGCCTCACAATGGGCTGGGCTGCACTGGAAGAGTCTGGCCACATTGGTGGGTGGTGGGTGCTTCAATTTTGGTAAACCGTGTAGCTGTGTGAATGAGGACATGTGCTGCTTTCTGGGGTGGCAAGAGATAGCCCAGCTGGAGCAATGTCCCACCACTTCTTGCATGCAGACACCAGTGCCTCCTTCCTTCCCTGCCTGGTGTTGCCCTCTTGGAGTCACCACACTCCTCTCCACAGCCATGACGGTGTTTCTGCATGATGCTGAGGCTACATCTGGCATGGCCTGGGGTGAGGAGGTAACTGGGGTTTTGTGCTCCAAAGCACAGCCTGTTGCTGTTTTACTCAGCAGTGTGGAAGTGTTAATGTGTGCTCCACACAATTTAGAGAAAATGTCCATACAGGATGTAGCTGATTGTTTAGACATGGTAGAAGTGTTCAGACCTTACTCTGTGGGAGCTGAAAGATGCTCTAACTGGCTTCCAGACATTGATTTGGATATTACCTACCTCCCAGAAAGCTCTTTTATAGTCCAAACTGTGCAAAGGTCTGCTCTGAGACCTCTTGATCATGGAGAATCAGATAAAGCACTCTTAGCTACAAGTAGGTGATGGGCATGGGGATGTGGAATGAGAGGCCTGTAGCCTGACTGGCACAGGGCAGCTGGGGAGCTTCTGAGTTGAGCCAGAGCCTTGCTTCTCACAGGAGTGAACATGCCAAGCATTTCACTTCACTTCACTTCTGCAGAGAGCTGGCTGCAGCCGTGGACTCCCAAGCAAGGTGAGCTGTCTGCTTTTAGATGATATTCCTTGAGGAGTCATCTTCCCAAGCTGAAGGGAGTAGAGCTGGCAAATCAAGGAGGGAGGTTAAGGCAGACTTTTCAGGGACATGTCCTTCTCCTTCCGAAGCACACTGCTTGGGCAAACACCGCTGTTTGTCTCAGGGCTGGGCTGGGGAACTACTCCTACTTGAAAATCAATTCCTGGACCTTGGTGGCACCCCATTAAGCAATATGGGAGACCAGGGAATAAAGACATTGTGGTTATGTTTTTATTTTGGGACCAACTAATGAATAATGTCACTACTGTTCCTGTATTGCTGTTGTTTTCCCTAATGGCATACTGATTTAATAATGTTAATGCCATTCTATCTATAATAGGATTTACTGTGATTAAAGTCTGTTTCTGCTGGAATACGTTGTGGTTGCTCTCAACTATATTCTTAAAAAGGATATTCAAACTTTTCCTCTACAGATGGATTGCATCTTATCAAAATAATGTAGAAACCGGTACAGTTAAAGCAACGTGTTTCGAAAGATAATGATGGCTTAAAAATGGTGGATCACAATTGCTTCAAAGCATTTTACAAAGTTGGCAGTACTTATGAAACATCCATGCAGTATAAAAGGAGCAAAAGGGATATTCCTATGCCTCAATCGTAGGCCAAGGAGTCACCAATTTATTTCCCTACTTTGCTTAACTTGCTGCTTGCAACAATTAGTTTGGTAATATAACCATCAACTTGCACATCTGTCAGCTTGCAAAGTACATTAATAGTGTATTTCAATCAAAAGATATGCACCCAAAATATGTTTACAAATTAGTTTCACATCAAAGTGTCAAGCTTCCTGCAATTATGTACAGAAAGTTACTAAATCCAAAATCCCAGTAGTGCTGGGATTCATCTCAGTAGAAATGACTTTGCTGAAGGACTCTGCTGAGACACGGCATAAAATTCAATACACAGAGTTCAAAACAATTTAAAATCTAATTCTGTGTGAACTGAAATGTTGTTTTTTAAAATACTTTACTCCACTTCCCTCAATATGTTTGTTTAGTACCTTCACAATTTTATGTTGACTGAACTGATGTTTGTTCAATCACTCTTCGGGAAACATCTCAGTTTTTTGGAGTAAGACAAATGGTTCAACATGACCCTTTTTGCTGTTTGCTCTCCTTTTTCTTTTTTTTCCTAGCGCCTTCACTGAGAATGCTGTGAAGTGGATAGCCAGTAGCATTTGTTTGTCGGTGTCAGCTGGCAGGCTACTACTCCTGTAATTTGCTGGCCTATAATTTCCCTCTGCAAAGCTACAGCCAGCTATAGACTCTGTGGACAATGAGGTGTGCAGCACTTTCATTTTGCTATACTAGCTGGCTATCCTGGAGGTCTGCCTGGCAGAAGGTCTCTGTAGGAGACTCTAGCCAGTTCTCCAACACAAATATCCTCCACCAGGGTTGGGACACTCATGTGCTGGAGATCGAAGAGCCAAGGGGCTATTGGGGGTAAAGTGACCAGTGGGCAAGGTCACCAGTGGGCAAGGTGAACACTGGCTGGCCCAAGGACCTTGTGTTGATGGTGGTCACTATTCTTACATGTCCCTCCATGGGGAAGGTTTGGATGTGGACAGCAGAACTGATGTAATCATATGTACTGGGATAATACACAGTGGAGCTGAAACTTCCACATGGAGAAGCGCATCTTAAGAGCTTTTCTGAAGCTACTGTGGTAAATTAGTCCATCCCAGTTACCAAAAGAATAGCCACTGTTTTATGGAAACTTGCAAACTAAAGTTGCTGCAGCTACAGCAACAAATTCATCTTGAGCTAGAGAGAGCTGCAATGGTTGCAACTGTATGATAAGAACTGTAGAGAAATATTTTACAGTGGCTCTACTGGCAATTAAGTAGTTGCTGTACTTCAGCACATTGTAAAGTTAAGTAGTAAACAACATAAAGATTTTGTAGTCTAAAGTTTATAAGTTTTCAGTTCAGCTGTACTATGCTATGTAATTTTTTCAACAAAAATGGTTAGGTGAATCATTGGTTACTGTGAAGGAATGAAAAATCTCAGCCTTGTTGTGCATGGTCCTTCACACGACAGTGAACTATTGAATTATATTGACAAGCTGCTTAGTATAACCTGCACAATGTAGAAGACTTTTGCAGACAGCATTTCTATGTTAAAATTATTATAGATCCTTTAGTTGAAACCCCTGGAATTACTGGACAAGATTATACTAATTTTACTTAAGAAATGTAGTCATCATTAACCATAGAGATGTATAGGTATTGGGAAGGGTAGATTTTTCAAGAGGAAGTCTAATAGTGTGAAAAAGTGAAGAAATAATTTTTCACAGAATCACAGAATGGTTAGGGTTCGAAGGGACTTCTGGAGATCATCTAGTCCAACCCACCTGCTAAAGCAGGTTCACCTAGAGTAGATTGCACAGGAATGTGTCAAGGCAGGTCTTTAATGTCTCCAGAGAAGCAGACTCCACAACCTCTCTGGGAAGCCTGTTCCAGTGCTCTGGCACCCTCAAAGTAAAGAAGTTTCTCCTCATACTCAGGTGGAACCTTCTGTGCTTCAGTCTGTGTCCGTTGCACCCCACCCTATCATTGGGCATCACTGAAAGGAGTCCGGACCCATCCGCTTGACATCCACCCTTGAGATATTCATAAGCATTGATGAGATCCCCTCTCAGCCTTCTCTTGTCCAGGCTGAACAGACCCAGCTCTCTCAGTTTTTCCTCATAAGAAAAATTTTATCTTTTATAAAATGGATCACACCTTATAAAACAATTCTTTTGCTGTATTGGCTAGAAAGCAGTCCAAAGTCTTTCCTGGAAATCCTGAAAGCAACCACACTATGTAAGACTTCCTGTTCTTCAAAAGAGCATGAAATGGGTGTAGATGGTCCATCGACACTTGCATCTGTAATCTGAAATAGAGAAGAATGGGTCAGCTCTGGTTTAGCAAAGGTTCTTACACCATAAGATTCTAAATGGATTGCTAAGACACAGAGTTAACAATAATAAAAATAGATTAAATACTCCAGACATGAGCATAACTTTCTCGCAGGAATGGAAAAAGTGTATTTATGATTTAATATACAAAAACATTTTTAATAAGGCTGGAACATTACCCGTAGATAGTTGAAATGCTTTTGAAATCCAAAACAAGTTGGGTACCAACAACAGTTCAAAATTGTACGCTTTACTGCCTTAGTTGCAACTCACTGCCTGCTAGTTATTTCCATATCTCAAACTAACCAGTGCTTTACAAGCCTTTTGACATTAAGAAGTATCTGGCTGAAATGTCTGAGATTTGAACATTGCAAGTATGGAAAGCTCTTGTTCACTGTTAGTGCCGTGGTAGATAAAAGATTTCCCTGTGCTTGCATTTAGGACAGATTTTTTTATGCTGTCTGATTTTTTGTGAAATTCGCTAAAAACGAAATGTTTTTTTCTTTCCATTTCCCCACAACAGCTTAAGATCAGATATATTGCTGTTGCTGTCTTATTTAAATCTTTAATTATAAAGATAACAGCAATCTGAATCTGCTGTAATGAGGAATGGAAAGGAAGTATTTTTGGTATGAAGACATAGGAAAAGAAGGGAAGGGAGAGCTCCTTTTGCTTTTTTAAATGGAGCACATTGTGGCATCCTGAAGCATGCTGGTATTATGCAGGGCAAATGATGCCTGTGCATATTCAATGTGGACCTATAACAACTCCATTTGTTATGTATAAGATATTTTTCTTAAACCTTTCTAAAGTCAGTAACATACAGTCCCACACAGGTGGGAGGTACATTTCATCTATGAAATGAAATAAAGATTTTTGGCTTTTAACATGGTTTGTGGTTTAATAAATGTCTGATTCAGTATCAACATGTTTTGTTATACTACTAAAAAACAGACTTGTATCTCCGTAGACTGACATTTGACAATGTCTAGACAAACTTTAATGTTCTTATTAACTTTTTCTATATAATGACCGATATTTAGTGCTTATACTGTAGCAATTTTAAGCTAATTGTAACCTGTCATAACTCAGCTGTATTTGCTTACTTGGTAGCTTCTCGTAAGACAAATACTATCATTTTTTATTGCCTCTAATAAAACCTTTAATTTTTGTTTTTTTATGGTTCTGAGTGACTAGCTGTTTCTGCCTAGGCTGAAGAAAGAGAGATGCCCGGGGGATACTGTGGAAGTCTTGGAGCCTGAATAATTCTGGGGCCCTGCAGCAGGTGAGGGGAGGCCTGAGGCTGGTTCAGTTATCTACCAGGGGTTCAGCATGATGGAAGACTTGAGGTGAAGAGACATGACCACAGGAACAGCTCTTCCCCATGCACTGGTTAATGAGATGGTAACTGGTGTGGTGCAACTCATAGGACTGTTGTGAAAGGAATGGTGGAAAGGATGAGGAGGAGCAGGTTGCTTCCTTTAAGCACCCATCAGCTTTTCAGATTTCAATGTTCTGCTTGTCTCCCATCTGTCAAAATCCAGCTGCAAGTTTGCTGTGCAAGAGAGATGACAAGAGCAAAATCAGTGTTTCTTTTTCAAGTTTTCAAGTGTTTCTTTCAACTGAATACAGAAGATGCTGCACAGCTGACATTACATCATGTTTCTGCAAGCTGTGGCAGCCGTGGAGGAGTGCATGCTGGTGTACTTTTTGCCTTCGTGGGCAAATCCCAAACTCACTGCAAGCAAGGCAGTCTGGGCTAACACCAGAAGCTGAGACCATCACAATACCCTGCAGTGGGTCCTTTTTCCTGTGATTCCCAGGAAACAGATATCAGAGGGATTACCACTTCAGCCACACAACCACAGCCAATTTCTGAGTCTTGAGAGGCTTAACAACTGATCCACAGGGCTTCCCAGTGGTTTCTGGCTGTCATTCATCTCCTCTAACTTAGGCACTTGGAGACCCTTAAAGTGATCCTCTGCATTTCTCTGTTGTGTGCTGTGAGATCAAGAGCAATTCCTCCACGTGTTCACAGGGACCTGTCCCAGTTCCTCAGCCCTTTGGCATGACTGCCTTCATTTGTATCTGGGGCTAGGTAACCTATTATGCCTGCAAAGTAGTATTGCACACAGTCCATGATGGTGTAGATCAGCAAAAGCTGTTCTTCATGCAGACCAAAGATATTGCCTCCACAAAATAAACAGGGGGGTGATGAATTCTTGGAGAAGAGGCAACCTAGACTGTATCAGTGTAGTGCAGTCCCAGAAAGTGCTCAGGGGATATTTCTTCACTATCTCAGACTGCAATTCAGCTTTATAACTCTTGCTGGGGGATTGAGGTTAGACACGGAAGTAGCTAAAGTGAGGACATGGCCCCTGTGTAGCTTCAATTCACTGCATGAAACTCCTCAGTATAAACCATGACCTGTCTATGTCAAACACTGTCTGTGTCTGCACTTGTTTTCTTACAGCTGCTGCTGTAAAACTGCAATCAGTCAAGTGAACCTCTTTCCTTGGATGTTAGCAGCCTGCTTGGTTTTCTAACTCTGGATATCTTCCTAGGGCTTTTTCCATTCAGAGAGTTTGACTCTCAGGAGTCCATTTCTCCACCAGTGGTCTCTGTTCTAATTTTCCTGTCCCTTGATATTGTCCTCAGATAGAGGGATTTCCCAGACACCTAGCAGAGGGCCTGCTGTTTGTAGCATACCTGTGTCTTGGCTGAAGATGTGACCGAACTCTTTGTGGCAGCCACAGGACACCCTGATACTCTCGGTCGTGCCCTCAGGGAACTAGTCACAACCCTGTCTAGTTGGTAGACCCCTACAGGGAGGTCTCAATTTGCACTGAAGTAGTAGAGTAACAAGAGTCTTAATCACACTAGCAAAACTTACATGAAAGATGCTTACTAGAGATTCTGAATTGGCCTGTTACTGCTAGATGTAATTGGGAATGCAGGAGACACTGAGAAAGGTGGTCTCTGAGAAGGCATTGGGTTAATTGACCAGCCCGTGCTGTTATTTGTCTTGACTATGGTTACATTGTCGCTGAGATGGTTGAGCCAGGTAATTGGAAAACAAGTGAGGAGATGGTCAACTATGGTGAACGCTGAAAGAGCGTGTATATAGCCCAAAATAGTGTATGAGAAACAGTAGTAGCATTCAGGGAAGGAAACTGGCATGGAGACCCACAGACTAGCTGAAGGAGGTTGAGAGAGTGGGGAGAATGCTTAGTACCTGGTTTGATATGAACTGCATTGGACTAATTTATCTCCCTCAAAATGAGAGCTTCTACTCTCTCAACACTGAATTTGTAAATATCTCGATATAACTCCATGGCCTGGTTCCATTCCTGGCAGCTTTATGAGAACACTCCCTTCTCCCCTGAATCAACTTCAATATTTCTTGGATGACTTAGGGAGGCGGTCAGTGCTCTATTGATTGTGTGAACTTCTGCATGCTGTGTGTCGGCTGTGCTATGGCATCTACTTTTAAACTGCGTTTCTCATACGTTTTGCAGGAAAAGTAGCATTCTGCAGCTATCTGCCCCACTGAGAAACACTTTGCTGTTGTAACTCCTGTGTTATCTCAGCGATTTATACACAGTTTGTCAAGTTACTGGATTTGCCCAAAGGGAGGACATTTCAGAAGGCACTTTTGAGGTTGCAGTTTTACAACTGGCCTAACTTAATCTAAGGCTGCTCTGCTAACATAAGTGAGAGATCCTTGACTAGAAGGACTGACGAGGGTGAAGCTGCCCCTTTTGATAGCAAACTGGCTTAAGACAGGGTACAGTTTCTTCATTTCCCTAAGCTTAACTGCACAGATGAGAACAGTCTTACCTTCTTTGGCTTCATTTATCCCACCATTCACAGTCAAAGAATGAGAGCATTTCTTTGACATTGCGCTCTATAGACATAAAAATAACGTGCACTTTTTTTTTTTGTTCTTTTATGTCTTCCAAAACTTCGGGTAGAATTTCATTTTATCATAATCAGCATGTTAGAGGTAACAGCTTGATAGTTTTCTGCCTTGGTCTGTGTCCCAAAGGTTCTTGTCTGATCAAAATTCCGCATCATATCAGCCTTCTTTTATCTGTGTATGAATTGTCACACATGATTGAGTTCCTGCTTAATTAGGTGCATTGGTTGCATCTCTTAATAGACTTCAACCATTTTCTGTTTTCCCTCTGAGAGCTGCTGTTACTTCTATCTTGTGTATGAAAAATCCGGTGCTAGGTATTATGGCTATGTGATGAGAACAGACTATGTGATCATTTGGACTTTGTTGCATTTTATGTGTCAAATAGATTTAAGTCCTTTTTCTTTTTTTAATATATCAATATGTTACACTGCAGAATTTAAAGCACTGGAACTTTAGCTGAACAGCAGAGTAGGGCAGCCAAAACTTTCTGTTTGCAAACGTCTGGTTTTGAATTAAACTGAGGCAAAAGTACTTAAAGCTTGTCTACACTGCTTAGAAATGAAGGCTTACATGATTGCCTTTTTTCACTTTTTAGCAAAAGTTGTTCTTGTAAATGTGTTTTGTATATTGAGTTTGTACACCGTTTATTTTTCTCTAAGCTATGTTGAGTTCCCACTGTTTTTCTGATAGAACTGACTAAAGCCACAGCTGAAGTAGAAGAGGAGGGCAAAGTTTTATGTTAGCTATTACAAAAATTTGATTTGAAGAGGAAAGTTTTTATAGTTTATAAGGCATGATTAAATTTCTTGTGAGTCATTTTCAGCTTGAAGCTTTTTATCCAGACTGATGTGAAGTCTGACTGAATGCTTTCAGTCTTCTGCCTTGTAGGTTAAAATAGCATCTCCAACAAATGTGATACGGGTCATCTGGAGCCATCCTGTCACGCCAGTGCAGAACACCTTCTGCCTTAAACAGGGGCTGGTTTCACTGTATTGTTTCAAACCTAGGCTAAAGCCTTGCCATAAGGGTAAAGCCCAATTATAAATAAATTCCCTATTTTAGTAGGAAAATAGGTTTGGGAGAAGGAGGGAGAGTTAATTTCCATTTATGTTCTTTTTCATTGAGGTCCTGCTAATCTAACTCCAGGCATTTCAATAAAACAAACATTCAGAGAAACTGTTGGCTCTAAGCTGTTTGTTCCAGAGTAGTAAGGTGTACACAAAGGGAGAATATAAATCACCTGAAAGACCTGTCTAGGTGAAGAGCATTTTCCTACTAATTTAGCATTTTTCTGCTAATGAAGAACTGAGGGTTTTCTGCACATCCCATTTTTCAACCTACATGTCTGCTCACCCATGGTAGTCCCAAGAATCTATCAAATTATGAAAACAGGGGATGCCTGAGTTCTGTTTCCAGTCATGTCTTAATTTACAGATTGTACGGTTGCTTATAAATCTTGCTTTAAGGGTATTCACGGAGGTGCACACAGTTAAACAACCACAGCTGTTTCCAATGTCCTGAAGTTTTCTTCCTCCATAGACTTAAAAGCCAAGGCCACAATGATCTCCTTGAGCTATGGGAACTTTTGGCTGTTGGCTCTGTGCACTGGTGACTGCAGGAGGAGTTCTTACCTGCATTGCAAATGGGTACAAATTATTTGCCAGACATCAGCATGGAGGTTATGAAGCAGAGGGAATATCTTGTGTATTCAGGCTGAAAGGCAGCTTAGATGTGTGCCCGTGAAGTCCGTCTTTCTCTGTGTGCCATTCTCAACTTCTAAAAAACCCCAAGTTTGAGCATCTTGTGACAGCCGTAGTTTATAGACTGTTATATGGATGGAGTTCTAAGACAGTGGCTGTCCAAATGTATGCCAAGATGTATTCTCTTTGCTTGAATTGCAGGTTGTTTGGATGATGAGCCATCTCTTTTACTCATCCTGTGTCTTCTTGCATAATAAATACATACACATTGCCCATGGTATACTTACTTTTCTGACATGTAACATGAAACAAAACTACTTTTTTTCTTATGAATAGTTTATGCTTTACAGAACATGCACATAAGGACCTGTAGTTTTACACCTGTATGAGTTTTGGCTTTGCAAAGTAGGACCCTCTTAAACTGCACCCACAATTGACCTAGTAGAGTAGGATGTGCACACTTGACAACATATTACACGATTTCAGTGCTGCAAAGATATTAGTACCTCGTGCAGCAAGGATTATTTAGGCTTGAGTTCACTTAAATTCCTTTCCTGAGGGCGTATCAAGGGAATGAATTGAATGAATCGCTGGTAGGAAACTATCAATAAATACTAATGGAAAAATACAGTGGTGGGAAGAACAAATAAAAGAACCATTTTAGGAATGTAAGTTGCTGAATTAGACAATATTTTTCAATAGACAGCCAGCTTTAAATTAATGCTGATTCCCAAGTGAAAGATAGTATACACCACAGCTACTGGATTAAATGACAGGTCTCATCTTTAATTCACAGTAATGTATTTGTAGTAATATAGGTGGTATATGCATTCACACAACCTAGAATTGCAGTGTTATGAAGCTTTATTGGTTTGGCTTAATTGGAAAATATATTAGATTAAAAAAGGAAAATACCCTGTTCTGCCTGAAACCAAAGGGGCATGTCTCCAAATTCAGTCACTCAGTCAGTTACTGGATCCCATCTCTTACTACAGAGATTTTTGGCCATGCTGTCTACAGCAGACTTCTACCATATGTATCCTATCACTCACGGCCATGCTTTGCAAAACTTGTTAAGTCTAGGCTACCAGCCACTATATTAAATCATTGCTGATGATGTACAGTACCCTTAACCTGAGCGCTCAGAGGGATGTGGCTATTCACTTGTTGGTTGTATAGACTTTCTGATGCAACTGTTTCAAGAAAGAAGGAATCTTACTGCTTTTAAACATGTCTTGCCAGATTCTCACCAAGAGAGAAAACTCTTTTATAATGCTTTTGCCTACCCGTGATTATGGTTATCTTTCTACTTACCACTCCATTTCATTTCTACAACCCAGAACCTGACCCCTTGGGATGGCTGAATGTGCTAAGAATATGATTTTTTGTTGGTGAAATCAGTGCTTCAGAGCAACTTCTTTAAATGACTGCCAGAAAGAAGCCTGCACACAAGCAACACCCCTTCTGTAGTTTTTGTGACACTGATATATTTTCAGCTCCTGCTGCTATTCAAGTTTCGAGAGGTTGCTGCCACAGACACAGTTGAACTACCTCCGGAGAGTCTGGGACATTTTCCTTTGGATCCTCTTAGTCCCCTCACCTATAGCACATCCTGACTTTACCCCAAACCACTTTTAACCAGTTGCTTCCAGGGGTTAGAGGAAAGGGAAAACGCCTTGTACTCACTGTGCTACTTTGTAATAGCATTGCCTCATTCTTGCAGGACTCCTCCTCCTGGTGTAGCATTCCTTGCACTCTGTCCCATTATTCACTTGTCTCCATAAACCAGCCCACATGTTTTTCAGGAGTACCCTCCTTCAGCAGTCAGACTATGTCTCCAGTCATTATCACAGTGACGTGATAGGTCCTGGCATCATATTTTCCCCAGAGTAGTCAGGGAAATGCATGGACAGGGAGGGGTCCACATTCCTTCACTGGTGAGGCTAAATAAGGCCTTGTACATGTCACTTGAACAGCAAGGAAAACACTTGTACACTTTTTTTTTATTGAGAACTTAGGTTTTCTCTTTCAGATTGATTTGGTCTCTCCTGAATAGTTGCCCTTTTGTCGTTAATATACTTATTCTTGATGATCCTTTCCGATGATATTGATTGAAGTCTGAAGAATATACACTCTGGAACAACCCAGTTGAACTAGGATTTCTTTTGGTTCTCAGATCTGGAAGCAAATGACTGAGCCTGGAGCTGAAAATCAGCAAATACCACCTGGATGAAGACTTAGTGGTTGATTCAGCTAGAACTGGATTACTTGAACACTGGGGGATCACTACAGATATTTCTCCTACTTTAATCTTCATTGGTGAGAGAAAATACATGCTCACTCTTGAAGGTACAAGCAGGGCAATGTCAAAGATATTACAGGGAATATTGGTAAAAGCAAAACTCCAGACAAAGAAGAACTCACCTGCCAGTGACAGATGACACCTGTACATAGCACTGGGGCACTAGAAGTACTCCTGCAGTGCCTCTTGGCTTGACTGTATCTCAACAAGATAAACATTTGTGCTATTGTTGCATGCTTGATATGACAAAATCTGCTGAAGTGCAAAAGGAAAGAATTACTGGCCAGGCAGAGAGTAAAGTGGAATAATATGTCTGGCTGTTCAAGGTCAGCAGACAGACACAGCAATTCCAAGTATGGCTGAGGAAAGCATCAAAAGTGTCTATAACAATGGGCCATGGAACTGACTGTTTTCCCTGGTGCTTTATTTGGGGTATAGGTTCTGATTTAAATGCCTTTTTATGATAACCATTTACTGACTCTTCAGAGATGTGGCATTCACCAATAAATCTGTTGTGAAGTTTAATGTTGTTGCTGCATACAGATCAAAGAGAAAAGTAAATGGAGAGGGTAGCAAGTGTTCTGGGGCTTTAGGCATCACTAAAGGTGGTGGGTGCTTGTTGACTCTATGCTAATCACTCATGCATGTACTGTGCTTTCCGTCTTTACAGAGGACCCTTAAGAATATCTGGCATGGTTCTGCCTTGTGTCAAGGAATTATGGAAACTGACTTGGGCATGGGTCACAAAATGTGCTGGGAAGGGGATATGTTTACTCCAGTGTGGTCAGTTTCCTGTTCACACCGGTGGTGACAGGGGGAATTCAATGCTCAGAGCTTTGCAGAGCTGCTACGTCCTGACCACCTGTCCAGAACATGTGAAAGAAAGCTCATGTGGTACACCATGGCTCAAGCTTTCCCTTTTTTCTGGACATTGGTTTAAGTTTGTATCAGACCAGAGGTGTAGAGGTATCCGCAGTTATGGGGACAGGTATAGATTTGGCAGTGGGTTAATTGCCATTGTTGACCCTACCACCACCCCGCTCCGACAGCAGAATTCAAGTTAGCACCAAAGTCGTTATCACCTCACGAAGCAGGACATTATGGTGTGGTTACCGAAAGGCTGTTACAACCAACATGACTAATCTTGCCCTTTCTATCTTCCACACACACAGCTGAGGCCTCGTGCCTTTCTAGGAGGGAGCCTTGCAGGGTGTTAAGGTTATTTTTACAAGGCTGAATCAGATGTGTGTGTCTGCCTGTAGTCACTGTTGTTTCATCTATTTCCTAGGCCCTTTGATGGGGATAAGGCCTGTGCCCACTGGGAAAGGTTCATGCATTTTTCAATGTTGCAGCCCTAAACCCTAGCAACTGCTTTACAATGAAGTTAGCAAAGCTTCTGTAGCTCTTACAAAATTCTTAGCTAATTAGTGATTAGAATAAAAAAAGCAAATCACAATTCTTAGCCAAAGCTTTTTTGTCATAAATTAAATAGCCTTTTTTCAGTGATATGTTTCTGTCAACCTATTTTGAGGTTTTTGTGTGGTGTGGTGTGTTTTTTTTTTAATTCAGTACCCTTTCAGCAGAAGCCGCTGAAAGTGTTGCCCCTGGCCCCTCCAATCTCTTCATGTTTTAGGCTGATCTTACTTTTGAACCCTCCTTTTACTGATTGAAATAATTGAAGCACTTCAGTGGGAAGCTTACTGTGTCTGTAGCTCTCACCTCCATTACTTCTGATCACAAATATCCTCTTCATATCATAAAAAATAGACCTTTTCTCAAGAACGGCTTTAGGTAGAATATGTCACTTATATACGTAAATGCCATTAGTACATCAAATTCCTTGTCTAGTCAGTGGAGGTGGGAGGAAAAACTGTTGTGGAAAAAAAAAAAAAAAAACAAACAAATGAAAAAATGACATCTACTTTACTGAAATGGTGAATGGCATAATAATTGGGCAGCAGATAAGGCAGCTGAAACAAGAATATTCCAAATAAATGCTTCTGATCTTTGCAGTCTCCCTCACACCCACCTCAACACTGCCCTATGCAGCACCAGTTCAGGAATGACTGAACATCTGGCTATTGATAAGCTGCATGACTCATGTCTGAACTTACACTTCTCCTTGTTTTGGTAATTTGGGTACTGCTATGCATAAACTTCAGATTCAGTAATATATTTTTCCCTCTGTGATTTCTGTATCTTCATTGTGAAGTACAGGATTTTCCTCCCATCCTAAGCAGCTTCCCACAGGTTTTTGGGGAGACCACATCTAGTGAAAAGAGAAGGGGGAATAGCAGAAGAGCACATTAATTTATGGGATTAGATTAGAACAGATGTTGAGGATGGGAGAAGCTAAGGGGAAATAAAAGCTGTAGATTAAGGGATGTGGGGAACAGAATTAACAGGAACAGGAGAGTGCTTGTGGGGAGCATCTCACCCTTGGGAACTCTAGTGAAAAGGCCAAAAGGTGCTGCTCACTGAAGATATCCCCAGTGGCCAAACTTATTACTACAGGTTATTACAACAATGAAGGCTGGACCCTATAAAAGATCATCTGCTGGGTCCAGGTGCTCACAGAAGTTTGAAGAGTTTTTGCATGCTGGGCACTTACCCAGGCTACTGACGTATGGTCTGCAGCTGCCTAGAGGAAAAGTGGTAGGAATAAAGCTCAGAAAATATGACCACTCTGCATTGCTGCCTTTTGCTTCAATTTGCCTGCCATGTGGCTGGTGGGATCTGGTTCAACCACCACAGAGGACTTGACAAATACAGTATCCGCTTCCCCGTCCACCCAGGCTGCTCTGCCTTCCTCTTGCACAACGGTGGCTGTGGCCTACATTGTCCTTCTTTCTTTCCACGAGTTGCAGGCCTTGTCCCTCCTACTGAGATCTTGAGGACCTGAGGTCTTTCCACATCCCAGTGCTCAGATTCTGATCTGGTGCATGGTGGGCTCTTGGGTCTCTGGGCTGACCTGGAAGGGGCTAAATTCCCATATAAAAGGTAGAGATCCCAAGCACCTCCCTGACCTCTGACTACCCCTGCAGCATGCTGCCTTCCAGACACAGAGGTTGTAGCTGGAGATAGAGGTACTTGGTGATATTCTACCATTGCTTACCTAGTCCCAGCTTTCATATCCTATGCTGGTTGTGTCTGAATATCATGAATTTGCTACCTATTACTCTGAACATGTTGTCCCCTTGCTAGTCACAGAGCTTATGCACAGCTTTATTCAGTTCCATAATTTCCAGTTTAAATGTCTAGGGGTTTTGAGTCATTTCAAAACAGCATAGGGAAGGTCCTGTTCCTGACGCAGCTGTATGTCCCAAACATACAATGTCATTAGCAACAACATGCAATTGATTGGGCTAAAACCAAACCCAGGGGAAAAGTATCCTTTGCTGTTTCTGTTGAATGACCCTATTGTCTTCTGCACACTGGCAGGAACTGAGTGACAACTTGTGCTTCCAAAGGATTTAAAACTGTGAGGAATAAAAGGAGAGGTTTTCACATGAATAAGCGGGTGGTTAAAAATAAGAATCAAAGAGCTGGAATAAGTGGTCACTTTTCACAGTAAGTAATTATTGCAGGCCCATTAGTACCTTTATTGTCTCAGGTATTCACAGTGATCCAGAAAAAAAGTAAATAGTGAGGTGGCAAAGGCCTCTGAAGACATTATACAGGGCAGCCATTACACAGAGATGAGCTAAATGTGAGGAATTCTAGAAGAACATTGCGATAAAAAGGCAGACGAAATTCAATATAGATGCACACAGAAAAAACAGTCATGAAATAGTGGACCACTAACAGGAATAAGGTTTTGGCCTTACAATGATCCTAGAAAACTATTTGCTTTTAGGATCAGCCAAAAAACACTTGAATGTTAGGGGTGATTAGAAAGGTTACAGAACAGAACAGCTACTCCACTGTAAATTGATGGTGTGCTTTTATCTGAAATGCTATGTTAATATTTCTGTTCTTCCATTTCAAAATGGGTGATACAGATGGAAAAGTTGTAGAGATAGGCCACAAGAATTCCCACAGTACAGAACATTTTCTGGACAAGGAATGATCAAAATGCCTGGTAAAGAACAGTCACAACGATATTGTAGAAATTTCTGAAATCGGGAGTAGCATTGGGGAAGCTTTTCTTCGGTGTCTATTTTAGTACGAAGATGAAGGGCACTGAGACAAATCAGTTGGTGGTAGGTTCAATACAAAATAGAGTCCTGGGTTTTGGTCCTTCCCACATTAGCAAGCAACAAATGTCTGGCCACCTTAGAAGTGTATGGGATTCATAAGGCAACTGAACAAAACTCACAGAAGAACCTCTGACAGTCATTAAACACATTCATGCCCCCTGGATCAGCAAATTCTTATTCCTCAAACTGTTGGAGGGTGGGAAAATGTTTGGAAAGTACAATTACATGCTTTTGCTCTTCTTTAGGTGTAGGCAACTTGCAGTGACGGGGTGCCGGCCCAGAATGCCCCTTGTTCTGATCAGTTGAGCCATTCTGACATTAGCTTCTTGCAAAGGGGGACTGTGAGAGGAGCAGGCAGAGAGGATCTTGTCCCTTGGGAAGCAGGACAAGCCACTGAAAAGGAAATTGTCCATCTGGCTTGGAAAAATGGCTTCCTTAAGGAATCAGCAGAGGCCCTTTGGACGTCTAGTGTAGGGGAGATTTATCTGGAATGAAAATGGGAAGATATCTCACATCTTTCCACAGAGTAATCACACATTAAAAAAGGTAAAATAGAGCAAGCTGCCACAAAATACCTCCTTTAACTCGAATGACTCTTTGTTCTCTTTCCGAGCGTATATTAAAGATACGGTACTGCAGTTGTGGCAGCAGTCTATTTTTTTTTTTTTAGCATGATAGAAGGCTCCACTTCATAAGCTACATGTGCAGAGGACAAGGTGTTTTATGAATATTAGGCCATTTATCATTACAAGTACCATGAAGCGGAATTTTAAACACTTAGAATTTTAATACTGTGAAAAGGAAGAGCAGAATTGTGGGGACAGATGGATGTTCAAAACATCGTGTAGTTGCAGAGCAACAAGTTATTTTATATAGTTTCTTTTTAAGATGCTTATAAGCTTTGCTTAAAATTATTTGAGGTCTGAGTCACGTACAATGGAAATGACAAATAGTTACTGGGGAAAAGATTTTTACAGAATGTTCTTCCAGTCAACTGCTACCCAGCCTTGTAAATAGTGACGAGAACTTGAAAACAGGAGCAAAGACCAGCAAACCTAAAAGACAAGAGAAAGTCAATCTCTCTGTCACTAAACTTGTATCAGAAAAATCTCTTGTCAGTATTAGAGATGGGGCTTCCAGACTTTTGGAAAAAAAAGCCTGGCATTAGTTATGGGAATTAAAGCTGCTTCTAGCCTTCATATGTGTGCTGCTGCTATGTCTAACCTGGGGAGAGCAGGTGAGAAAACGTCTGACGTGTTCGTTGTAAGTAAAAGGAAATTTTAACTGGTCTGTCCAACACAGCAGCAGCAAATGGAAGAATTTAGCAAACTGATGATTAACTCTGCTTTCTTTTTGACCCAAAGCATACGTAAGCATGTCACCTCCTATCTTGCACAGTACTGCAGCTGCACAGACTCCCCACATGAGCTATTTGCAGTAAGGAAACAATCATGTTGTGTTGCATTTAATACTGAGGATTTTCACAGTCAGTACAAGCAACTAGGGGAAAAATTAGTAAGATAAATGGACAGAGCAAAGCAGAAGACTAAGCTATTTTAGCCCATTTTTATAATAGAGCTTATAATCTGTGCATATTGTTACCAGGGAGCCATAGACTGTTGATCCACATGAACTCCTCTTGTGCTTTCACACAGGAGACAAAAAGTTATATGTGGGTAGACCTGACATAACATGTGAACCTACTATCCTCTTAAACGAGCTGCATGTCTTAGCACTTATACGAATGAATCAGAAGCCTTTAGGTTGAAAGAGGCTTTTTGAGATCATCTGGCTCAAGCCAACTGATCAAGCAATGCCACCTTGAGCAGGTTCCCCAGGACCATCCCCAGTCAGGTTTTGAATCTCTTCAAGGATGGTGACTCCACAGCCTCTCTGGGTAACCTGTTTGACCATACTTACAGTAAAAAGTGTTTTCTGGTGTTTAGAACACCTTCAGACTGCAGCTCGTGCTGCCATGTCACATGTTTCTCTGTATTTTGTGTGTATCTTACTGCAATGCATTTGTTTTGTATCCAATTGTGTAGGTGTTTCAAATATAAACACTTATGACTGAGCTATATTTAGCTTTTGCATGCTTCCTCCTGCAATAAGTCAGCAGATAACTGCTCTGCTGGCAGACAGCACTGGGCAGAGGTGGTCTGGGGAAAAGGTTCTCCAAGTTTTTATGCCGGGTAGATAGCTTACCACCTCATTTCCAAACTTCTCTTGAATAATTTGTCTGGAGGTTGACATACATGTATGATAGTCTCAGTAGGAAGTTTCTTTCCTCCAGAAAAAAAGCAGATTGGTAAATCATGCTTGGTTTTGGTTTTCTTCCCTGCTGAGAATAATGTACAGAGAAGTGATGGCTGTATCAGAAGTGAGTAGTGATATAAATGCTCATCTTACTTGCTTAGTTTCCTTGTGCTGATAACAGAAGACCATGTGTATAACTGCACCCACAGCAAAATCAGGGCAGTACTACTTGGCATAATAACAACAAATGGCTTAGGCTCACATTCTGCCACATCATGGTAAACAGTCTTACTCTTTTGCCCTGAGTGTAGAATTCACGGTGTGTTCTGCACATTCACACTGATAGAAAAGTGCAGTCTTGTGAACCCAGCATTTTAAACCACTCTGTAATGCACACAGATTGAGAAGTTCAGCTGTGATATACTGGTTTTGTTTCTATCAGTGCCACTTCAGTGCAGGCAGGTATCTGGACAGGTCCATTCCTCTGAAATGCCAGGTCAAATTCAAGAAAGAAAATCTCTTAGAAGAAATAATTATATTTCTTGCAATGACAGGGTCTCATAATTTTCTCAGCCACCCTTCTGAACTCCCACATGAGCACCATCAACCTTGGAACAATAACATACTTTTCCCTTGAGTCATTCTATACTGGCAAAATTTAGAGCATTCAGCCATATTTTACTTCAGACACAAAAAAAATTCCTTCATGCCAGAAGTGTGGTATCATATTTACTGTCTGCAGAGAAAGTGTTGAGAATATGTATTGTCTTTGGTTTGAAGGTCACATGAAAGCAAAGTGGGTTTAGTGCCTCATTTATTTCTCTGGAGCTGCAAGTACCCTGTTCTCAAATATTCTGATGCAAATATGAAAATTAATTGTAATCTGCTGCAGAGTTTGAAAAGATTGTGCAGGTTTACTGAAGGTCATGAGAGACATTTGCAAGTTTGTGGTGTCATGAAGTGGAAAGGGTACATAAAATTCAAACAGGTTTCCCACATAAGTGAAAGGAAACTATAAATACTGCAAGAGAGCAGTATAGTACAAGTGCCCCAGGTGTTCTACTTTTTTCTTTTGATACTGTGTAAACAAGCCGAATCTTCAGGTCTGACAGGCGCTAATACTAAACACAGTATGAACTGAATGTTTTAGCAAAATCCTGGATAACAAGAATGGTCCAGCATTTCTAGAGTTTCTTTTAAAGCCTGGGAAACTTGCTTCTATGACCCTTAAATACACAGAGGAACTTCAGTGCATGGTCCCCTGAAAGCAGAGAGGGAGATGTGCAAAGTGGAAGGGGACAACACAGTCCCATTCACTGGACTAGGTTGCTTCTGGAGCTACAGGTGGTGACTCTGCATGGGAAGCCTTGATTTCACCAGAGGAATTGAGAAAGATTGTGAGAGGCGTGAGCAAGAACTGAACACTGGGCTCTGACTAAATCAGCTGGAAAGATCTTTTCCATGTCAGCTCTGATGGCAAATGGGTAACACATTTGCTGAGCCCTTGGATGGTCTCAGACAGAGGCCCAAGTGACATGAAGGAGTGTCATTGCATCCAGGTCCCAATTGTTTCTGCAGGACAGAAGTTAGGACCATGTGAAAGAATACGCGCTTTTATTGCTCCTTTTACTCCTCTTCATTGCCCATCCACTCCATGAGCAGTTTCTCTGAGAGATCTTCTGGTGTTGCACAGTCTCAGGGGAGAAGCACCACCCAGCTCGTCCCCCTCAGCACGCCACAGAGGCTTCCTGCCTTTGGAGGGATTCCTGGGGGTTGGGCTGTGCAAAAATCTCCATCTCCAGGTGCACACGAGTCCTGACCTTTTGTGAGATGCTGTTTACTGAGATCTCTCACAGATTCTCTGTGCTCTGTGATTTAAACATGTCTTGTGCCTAAAATTTGAAGCTGGGAGATTTTTTCTTCTGGCAATGGTGCCAGTCGTAGCTTAAGCCCTGTTTTTCTTTGTGACAAGTATGAGAGTCAGCCCTTGTGCCTGCTGTCTCCAAATATGCAAGTGGTGGATTTAAGCTTTTGTTTATTATTCATTTCCTGGGTCCTAGTGAACAGTTCAGGAAAATGCTTATTATTACCTAACAGCAGAAAAACAGGCAGAAGCAGGGAATGAGTGAATCAGTGGAGCTATAAGCCATGGAAATACGAGGAGGGAGACAATATTTTTTTCAGTCTGCACCAACAGCAGAAAACCAAAGATTACCTCTTCTCTGGTTGTGGAGAAGAAATGTGGAAGACTGTAACTTTAGTGAAAGAAAAATGTTAGAATTTTAATGTGTGAAACAATCTGCTTCTCAATAACAAATCATTAGGTTTCTGGTGTTATTAATATGAAATTTTACTTAAAATTTTCTAAATCATGCATACAAGTATTAACAGACTGGAAAAAGCAAGTGCATCTCAAACTGCAGGGACCCGGGTTGGGGGTGCTCATGCAGAGCTCTAAGATGACCAGGAATAAAGGAATGACAATATTACTCAGTGCTTTTCTGCAAAGTTATTAGCATAATGGATGGCTCTGCCTCACATTACTGTGGCAGTTATCAATCTTTACAACAAAGCATTTGAGTGTCACTGAATCTGTTGAAACTGAGTGAAAGAAGAAATCTGTGTGAGATTTGGGACGTGGCAAGCACTGGCTTTGCTGTGATTATTGATGTTGAAAGGGGTTTCTACACACAAAGTGCATATTTGATCTTAGCTATTCTGTACCTAGAGCACTGACAAATACTTGTTTTATTTCACAGTGCAGGAGGATAGCAATTTTAATTTAAATAGCACTGACTTGAAGTATTTCAACTTACTTTAATGCTAACTGAGAAGCTATAATAATCCTACTTGAACAGCAAAGCAAGGAGATGAAATGTCATTTTCTTGGCATAAGTATTTTCCCTCTGATCCAGCGGAGTTGCTCCCTGTAAACTGAGTCCTGCACACATTTCCCTGATCAATGTGTCAAGCAGAAGAGACAAGAACTTGGAAGAAAGTGTGTGGGTGTATGTTGTGTGCATGTGCACTTGACCTTCACCTGCCATTCGCAAGGTATCTCCTTTTTCTTGCCCTCTTCTTCCTTGCTTTTCACAGGATCTGAAAGGGTGCTGTGGAGTAAGGCAATGCTTTCTGCTGCAATTGCTGCTATACTAGTGCAACACTGTATGTACATACATTGCTGCCGCTTTTTCTCCAAGCTGTACGCTGACACAAATGGGATACAGAGCAGAGCTCACAGTCGCTAAAGTAGCCAAAAGCTATGTTAATCCCTCTGCAACTCCTGAAGAAGGGACAAAGATGACAACAAGTTCAAGGCAACTCTTTTTGAGAGCTGATGACAGAAGCTGTCAGCCAGCAGAATGAGGTTGGAGGCTCATGTACAGAGAGGTGGAGCAAAGCAGGGTTCTGCTGAGAGGAGCTAAAATCAGTCAGGTGGTGGAGTGGAGGGTGATTCTGTCCCACATAAATTCACTTACCTGCAAGGGGGCCATGTCTCTAGCCATACTAGTTATATCACAAGGCAAAAGGGGGCCAAAATGTCCCAGTGGAAATATAGCGGATTAGGGAAGCCCACTTCTGAGCCTTGTCTTCACTGGACCCCAAGCCTGCCACATCACCCACAAGAAAGCCACATCTTGCTCCCGGCTGCCAGATCATGTGCAGGCATTCGCTCCTTGGTATGTCAGGGCACCAGAGGCTCCACAAAGCTCAGATAAGGCTGACTCTGACCCTGAGTAGCACTGCAGGATGGCTGGGGCTTAGAAGATCCACAGCCACAACTGGAGAAGAAGTACAAAGGAACGTCCTGCCTTTGGGGTAACCCTGAGCAAAGCAGGGATGCCTGATGGGATCAGTCTTGTCTGGGAGATGAATGCACTCATCTGTGTTTGCTGCCTGTGTGCACTGGGAACAGCATCTGCCATATCTGGTTGCTATTTGAAATACTTTCCAGCAGCTGTTGCTTCATCTGCTGCAGTTGCTGTAAGAGACTCTGTGAAGCTGCAGTGCAGCTTCTGCCAGCAGGACCCTATCACATGGCTCCCAGGGTGTGTTTAGTGTGATTCTCCTTCCTTCTGTCTTTGTCGTTTGAGGTAGTGCTAGGAAATAGTCACAAATAAGTACAGCAATCAGGCAATAAGATAAGTTCTTTGGAGCCAGAGCAGTCCTTTTGGGTAAACAATGATCTCCATTGATTCAGCAAAGTTAGTTTTAAACTTTTCGCTTGATAAATATTGTCATGTTCAATGACACTCAATGGAAAAGTGTATGCATTAAAATTATGCATCAAAAGGGGATGTTAATTTTAAGTTATTTTTTGCTGCTATCAGTGTTAAGTTTTTCACAGGAAAATTTAAAATTTGAAGGTTTTAGGTTTAAAGATTTTCCACAAAATCATGAAAAAAAATTCAGATTAACATTTCCTAAATATACTTTTAGTAAACAAAAACCAATGGACAAAAACCCAAGCCAGGCAAACTTTTTGACAGAAAACTTTCAGCTACCTCTGGTAGTTGTCAGAACAAGAGGCCACGTTTGTAGGCAAAGGTAATATAATTTATTAAACCAACTGATATAAATCATTAGTAATGATATCACCTGCAAACCTTGCCCTTCTCACTCCGGCATCTCCTTTGCCACAGCACTGTTCCTTCCCTCCCTCATACAGATTTCACCAGAAACATCTTGTTCTCCCTTATTAAAATGATCAACAGTGAAATACTTGCATATTGCCCCTTAATGTCATAACTGCACTTCAGATTTGAAGTCATTATAGGGACACTCTCTTCCCTCAAATCAACTGTTATACACTGTCTCCAGACTCAGTTTATTAGGTAACTCCCACGCCTGAATAGAATATACTCTCATAACTACAAAATCTATGAATTTTTAATTTGTAAATCAAAGCTTGAATTCCACAAACTGCACATTACAATCAGGACAGATTTCACTTGCTTATATAAGTGATATCTGAGTTAATGTATTAGGCACAAGAAAGGAATTGGGACATTATATTTCTAAATTTGGTTCAATCCCCAAAATGTTAGGCATGTGTCATTCTGGCATATAGTTCACATTTCTGAAAGTGTACTTCATCTCTACAGTGCTCCCTGTCTAGTGCATGGTGTTCGTTTAGGAAAAAACCCAGCATTTATGTAGACGCTGGTTATCAGAGTTCCTAACTTGGGAAAACAACTCTGTTCTACAGTAGCATTTAGACACCCGTGCCACTGCCTTCTTGAATCAGGGCACAAATGTTGAACAACAGATAACAATAAAATCTCTTGGTCTACTCTACATACTCTTTTGCAAAATACAAAGAGGCTGCTCCTCTGGCATCTGCAATGCACATACAAATTGCTCCAAGTCTTAGTTTGTTTTCTTACAAACCCAGAAAGATAGGAAATCCATGCAAGAGGAGCAACGAGAAAATGATGCGTTTTTTTGGAATGGTTGTACAAAATTAATTTTGTTTGAGGAAATAAATTTCCTCAAGAATTCTCATGCAAGAAAATCTGCAATATTCCTTAGCAAATGTTGGATAGTGCATACATGGGATGGCTCAGTCTGCCTGGCTTTGTATCTTGTGCAATCACCTGTTATGCAAATGTTCACTTTGTATTCATAGGTCCCAATGCACTTACTTAGAAAAAAATTTATTCACATTCTAGGAAGTGAAATAAAATCCTCAAGACTTTAACTTATATTAAAACCCATTATGTTTCTTCCTATTGCTCTGCATATCTGCTTGTTTTGCTGCAATGTGCAATATGCACAAGAGTTCCTTGGGGATTGTCTTATCGTTTAGTTCCAGAAAGTCTAAAGAGATCTGTTCAGTCCAACAGAAATTTTATCTATGTTTATTCTTACTAGAGAAGAAATAGCCTCATTCTGCAGATAAACCAAATCCTTTCATAAAAACGCTTTTGTTACTAAGCGAACCTGGTAACAGACACCTAAGAGAGAATTTTCTTCTTCATGCAGAGCAATCAGGCAATGTTTTTGCATCATGCACTTAAAAATCAAACTTCTTGCATATTGACGAACCAAACTGCACCAAGGAACAGTGCATAATCATGCTGTGAAGGGCGTATTGTTTAATTAATCTACAAGCTAATATTAATTTGGCTATCTGTCATCTTGAAAGAACATCTACAGTACAATCAGAGAAGCTAAAATTTATGAAGACTAAACCAGTCCTTATCACACATTCTGAATTTATCTGTAGTTCTTCTCTACTGATTTCAATAGGAATAGTACTAAGATTGCCAGGCAGGTGAGGATGTGTTAATGCAGCGCAGAGTAGTTCTGTTCAAAGCACATGCAGCAGCAGCATCCAGACAAGTAAGAAAGAGCAGACCAAATCTTAATGACCTCAGTGAATGCCTATTCAGGCACATGTCTCCCACTTTGCTAGTTATAACTAATGTTCTCCAAAGTGTCTATGGAACTGTGTAAGTAATTTGCTCCAAAGCAGACATTCCAAGAGCTTATTCAGCAAATTAATAGTTGCTAAGAATTTCTACCGAGGTTTGTTCATGTCAGCTTTCAAAATATAATTTTGTTAATGTACATTGTTATTCATGCTTAAATTTAAGTGGCATCTTTTACATCATACTACCGTTATTAAAGGGAGTTCTTTAAACTAATTGCTGTACTGTGTTTTGGCAAACTCATCTGGGATGAGTCTAACTGAGACTTCTGAGCCAAAGAAATAGTGCCAGCTTAGGTATTTGTCTCATCTTAATGCCCTGCAGTTGTCCTGTCTTCTTTTCCTGTTTTCCTTGTAGAAACATGCTGAGTAAAGCGGATAAGGTGTAATGAAGAATCATTTTTTTAGCTCTGGAGTTTCTGTATGTTTTATTCTCACAGTATTTTGGAAAGTGAAAGCTTATATTGATCTTGTAGCTTGGCTTTATTTTTTAAAGAGTCCTTTTTGCCCCCTTTTTTCCTTCTTTCAGTAGTTCAGTACCTCCACTGGAAGCCCGTGAATACGGAGTCTGTTAATATATATTCATCAGACTTGTAATTTTTCCTCAGGTTAATGGTTATACTGCCTTCACCCTTACAGAAGGAAATTCTTAGGATGCTTTAAGCTTCGCATTTTCCCTACTCCAGTCTTTTACAGTTCTGCTGGAAATTATTAAAACTTAAAATTCTGATTTAAGTAAGCCCAAACTCTTCTAGATTCTTCAGGAGGTATAGCAACTTCAGAATAATCTTTCATTAGCAACCAAGAACTCAGAGTTTTAAACTTGAGTAGTTGCTCCAAATTTGTAAAGCCCCTGAAAACGTGGCGCTCATCTCTTGAGTTTGGTAAAGCTTTGTTCCTACAGTCTTTTAAAATCTAGAGACTTTTCTAAAAATTCTTTCCATTCCCTATCACATTTTCTTCACATAAGAAGATCACCTTATTTTACCAAAAAAAGAAAAAAAAAATTAAAACTATAAAAAAGCAAGGTATGCCTCTTATATAAGATCAAAAGTAACTGATTTACAACCTACTATTTGCAGGTTGCATCCAATTTGCAAATGGAGATCTCTCTTACATATATGTATGAAGTCAATGTTCTCTACTAATATATTTTTCTAAACAAATCATAAAAGGGTATGACAGAGAAAGCAGCAACAACATGTGTCATAAAAGCAAAACTTTCACGTCTATATACATCATGAGTTTTATGGGAAAATGAAATGTTGCCTTCCCAATACTTAGCCTGCCCTAGTGTAACACAAAGCTAAAATTTTTGAAATTAATTGGGATAAAATAAGCTATCAAAAATCATGTAAAGGCAACTTATCGTGAGGTTCAAGCATCAGAATATTTTAGTACAAAATCGTAGAAATGTAGAGCCAGGAGAATGTCAAGAGCTCACATTTCCTAGTAAATGAGTCTGATATCAAACCACAGAATACTGTGGCAAAAAGGTCCCAGTTCCTTGCTAGGGAGTTTCCCAAAATGTACGTGTGGACTTGCTATATATTCCTTTTCAGAGCTCCTGCAGTACTCGCTACTGCTGCACATAGCTGATGTAACTGCTTCAATCTCTATCTCGCAATGTTGTCATGACAAACATGAATTTGCTGTCACAAACACCCAAGTTGCAAACAATTTGGGTGTTAATGTGGTCGGGGTGCTATAAATTGTTCATGATCTTGCTTATCGAATGTCAGGCATATGAGGATGAAGAGTAGATGGCATGATGGACCATGAAAAGCTGTGTGATATTTTAACATTGATTATGGCCAGTCCTTTAGAACGATAAAAAAATGAGATCAAGATTTCCCAGTATTTCAAGTAGTCTTTTCCAGGACGTATTGTATCCAAAGTATGTGACCAGTGCTTTGTCGAGAATCACTCACGGGCAATTAGTTTCTTTACATCATTCATACATCTGCGTTGCCAGTCACATCTCCAGCAACCACCAACAGCTACATATGTTTATTCTTAGAATTTTTAATCTGGTCTAGTTAAATACTGTGGATGGTATCCAAATGCATTAAGCCTAAATAGTAGCAGCACCTTCATGTTTAAATACATGACTTAGAGCAGAGTCAACATAGGGTTTGTTTGGGACACAGATTATTGGATGAGAAGCAGCTGCCTGGAAAACCGTTCAGCCTATTTTTTCAGGAGTCTTTTCACAACCGTATCACATTACTGTATTTCTTTTTTACTATTCTGTTCTGACACTATTCCAAAAGGGGTGTCAGAGGTCAAAAACTATTTTCCAAGGACTTTAGGGTCTCATTGATGACTGAGACAGCACTACACTGTCTCATAAAGTTTGGGAGTCTTCCTCAGCTTGGGATTACACTCCCCTGGCCTTTTTTATTCCTGAACTTGTTGCATATACAAAATAATTTGTGAGTTGATTGATCAAACCTTTCTCTAGAATTACTATAAATACATGTGCACCTCTTGCATTACCAGCTCTTAGTTCTTTAGTTTGCCAGATTTAGATCTGCTGAATTCATAGGGTTATCTAAGGCTTCTGAGAGCTTGAAACCTTCAATAATTAAGTTTGAAAAAAAATCTTCTAAAGACCCTTCACTTGTCATTAAGCCAACAAAATATAAATTCAAATGACTTAATTACTTGTTCTTTGATTACTTAATTACTAGGTTCTTTGATTATACTAACCTAAAATTAATTTGGGCCATGATTATTGCATTGCTTCAGTCCATAGTCTCATAGATTTCTTGAAAAAACATTTTAAGCAGCTTATCCTTTCTGGTTGTTGATTTTGTTATCTTCTGAAGCTAGCCTGAAAGGTTAGTATTTCTAGTGAGAGGGCCAGAAAAGAATTCTCTACAGAGCTTCTGATTTCTGCTGGCAAGGTGTCTGCTAGTTCCATAACTCAGAAATGTTTGTTATGCACAAGGTAATAATGAAGCAGCAGAGGAGAGATCTATTAAAAGGGTGCTACCCTAAGTCATTCTCCAGCAGGAGCTATATTCTTACTTTGTACCATATCCAGGAACTGAAAATGGCAGTCTACTAATCTTAATCAATTCAAGTGATTAATAGGTGAATAACATTAGTACAAATCAATGTACACTTTAACCAGAAATATATCATAAATATTAATTGAAAGTACTAATGTAATAGGCAGTTTAATTGCTTTGCTACCAATAGACAAGAGAATAGGTGCATTCTGTGACAGCTCTAGGGATACCCTCCCCCCACACCCCAAAATGACAGACTCAGCCTTCCAGGGGAGATCAGGTCATTTATCCTTAACTGAATCTCCTCTCATAATGGTGGTGGTGGTGGCGGCAGAAGGAGATGAAGGATGCTGACTTGTTCAAAACAGGAACAAGCCTTTCCTTGAACTCACTTGAGATAATAAGATAGTGATGACCCATATTATTCAGGGCGAAAGAAGCAGGGAAAAGTGAGATTCTCACAAATAGGGGTGTGTTAAAAATAAAATACCAGAGTCTATTGCAATGTCATAGACAGAAGACAGGAAGGACTAAAATAAAGCAACAGAAGTTGATTTAAACACAAAGCCCATAACGTTAAAGAACTTTCTTTCATATGACATACCCAATTTATATCATGTTCTGACCTCCCTAAGAACCTGGGCACAAATGTGGTTTTAGATCCCAGATTTTATTGCCATTCCTGTGTTGTAATGTCTTGAAATTAACTTGTGCAATGTTTGAAGGCTTGTTCTGAATGACATTGCTGTTGTGTTTGTACTCTTCCTTATACATACTCTCCTCCTGATTCTCAGGGCTTTTCTAGATGAAACATGTCACCTGATGATTTCCATACCAGTTAGAAAAGATTCAGAGAAAATCACAACCAGTATAAAATAGTGCTATTTACTCATCACTGAATGATACCGGCATTCACGAGAGGCCACTGGGAGCAAACACCAATAGAAACCTTCTGTAAGGTCAGTTCTAGGAAGATTTCATTTTCAGTTTTGGACAAATGTGATTAAAAGATTTTCCTCATTTCCTTTTGAAAAGGTTCATACATAAATCCTGATAGAAGCCTAAGAAAATTTCAGGAAATCTCCATGTGCTGTCTTCTAACTCCAGAATTCTGTTTCACATGGTTTACTATTACTGCTAGTGGCAAATTAAGCATAAGCAATATAATGGCAAAACTTAACAAGAAACCATTAAAAATGTTTATTCATAGGGCATAAAATTATATACCTTGGCTTATAGCTTGGCTAGATCTCATGAGAGTGCTTTTCTTCTCTCGCCATGCTCGTAGGCTCATTAGTACCTCCTGTCCTCTAAAATTTATTGTATTATTATCCTTCATTATCCTGGAAGCACACAAATTTTTGCCTGGTCATAAAAGGAACAAGTAAAACATTATATGATATGGAGCTGCTAAATATGATGATGAGGAAGTGCAAAGAGAGACTGCTTAAAACTGTCATGTAGACAACTTGTTTGGAGTGAAAATGATAAAGTATGCTAGTTTAAAGTAAAAAGTGAGAATACCTCAAAGAGCCCTGAATCTGCAGTAACTAGCATCAGCAAGTTCTCCCCATCGAAGTACTTGGCATGATGAATTTTAACTTATAGCAGTTTGCAGACCTACACAAAAGTCTTGCTGTATTTGACCTTGGGCTGCTAAGTACCGGTCTCCACCCACATACATTTCAAAAAACCCAAGAAAATCAGCAGCCAAGATGCTCAATGCAGCATCTAAATACCATTACAGATTCCTTTCTTTCCTCTCTGCTTCTGCTGGTCTTGAACTCCCAACCCTACCTCATCAGTGAGAGAAACTAAGGTCGATGCACCAGCACATCTCTGCTGTGCCCGTGCCTCTTGTTACCTGCCTTGGATTCTCCATTCACATTCTCACACGTTACCCTGCAGACCCTGCTCCAAGGTCCACCTACATCCCTGCCCTGCATTTCAGCTTTCTTGTCTCTGACTTTCAATGCCTGACCATTCTCTGCCCTCCTCAATACCGCTATATTTTTTATCTCTGGAAAGGTCTGTGCTGTCTGCATTGCCAGCTTGCTGCTAGCTCAGTCAGGGACAGCAGATGTGACAACAGAAGGCACACTGGAGACAGGCAGGGAATGTCCTATTTGCTTCTTCTGCATGTTGAACATGCTGTGTGCCACAGCTCATGTTAAAGAGCGCAATACACCTGCAGCCTTCACGATCCTAAACTTGTGGCTTAAGGCAATGATTAAATATAGTCTGTATTTCCAGGCCTCAACCATTCAAGGAACTAATCACACAGCTGCAAGGACTAGAACAACTGATATATTACACATTATATTTGGATCTGCAGAATGCCAGTCCATACAAAGTTTTGTGTAGAGCTTTGGCACTTATGGATTGGAGCCTTTTTCTCCTGGATACCCACTAG
Source organism: Columba livia (assembly GCF_036013475.1). Lineage (NCBI taxonomy): Eukaryota > Metazoa > Chordata > Aves > Columbiformes > Columbidae > Columba > Columba livia. The sequence goes on from NC_088602.1 coordinate 176,511,923, forward strand.
GAGGCCCAATTATCACCAAAAGCAAAACCTGGATAACATCGAGTGTGAGCTCTACAGAGCCAGCTGGACTGCACACCTTTTTCCTCCCCACAGGTTTTCTCAGGCAGTGATGCAGAGCATTGCGCCACTAAAGTGGCTTCAGAAAATTCTACCTACAACATGGACATGATAAAAAATTAACCTTGGGGTGTATCAATACCTTTTTCCATCTCCCTCAAACTTTTAAATTTTGATCAGTGATGTGCTGAAATGAAGAAAAGCCATTACATAGACTTGCATGAAAAACTGTGATTTTGATAAACTGGCATTCTAAAGAAAAAGCATTTTGATGAGAAAATTTTAGCTAGCTCTGTTCCAGAGAGGGTTGGGCTTTCGACTGAGGGAACAGTCTTACAGAGGATAGTCCCATATAAACAGGAACAATGAATGTCCCATAATCATCCAAAAGACCAGCTGGCATTTGGGCCTTCTCCAGTCTGTTAGAAAGCCTGGATCCTATTACTCAGTAATGTGGTGATAAAATGACAGTGGTGTTAGCAGCCTCAGCTACCAAACCTGTGAGAATGTAGCTTCCACAATATCCTTAGTACAGATTATATGAGTGGTGTTTTCTTTATATTAATGGTTTCATCGGGATTCTGCATCAATCACCAATATTCCCTATCGACAGACCCTTCAAAACAATCACCATGAGAATACTGACATACACAGTTTCAAAACCAGTTAATTTTAAAATGCTTTAGAATGTGTTTCTTAAGGATAGCTACTAAAATTAATTTTGTCATAGTCGGAGGTGTTATTCCCTTTATTTCATCAATGTTAAGTGGTTCTGTCTTTCAATTAGAATTATGAAGCAGCAACACTGCCAGCATTATTCTCAAATACAGTGTGCTTGCAGTTCTTGGCATGGTTCTGAGATAAATAAGGCAATTTTGTACAATGACTAGCTTTTACACAAATATTTTGAACCATTTCCTAGAATCAGTTGGTAGTATCATCAGTTGCAGTTAAATCCCTTGGAAAAATTGTCTTGCATAGATTGTTTGTATTCCTTCTGGCTAGTTTAAGTGCCTGAAGAGAATTTTTGCTAGTATTAAATATTTTTGTAAGAGAATCACATCTCGCTGTGTCAAGTGCTTTCTAAGAAGAATTCACACAAGTAACCAGTCTTCATTTCACTTTGTTTTTACCTACTACTCCTGCTACCAAACTAAAATATTTTCCTTTGGTTTGGCTTAGCATATGTTAACTAGGAGAGAACACAAAAATAATTATTAAATTGCCCCCAGATGAATCAAAACTTGAAAAATGCATAAGGAATCGTAAGAAAGGTGTTAACACATGATAGAAGCAGTAGGTTACAGACAGAATGAAACTCTACATAGGAGTGAATTAAAAACTGGCTCCAGGCATACTAAAGATCATTGAGGGCCTTTAACGTCTCTGAAATAAGAAAACTGAGAGATAAAACTACTGATTATGTGCTTAAAGCACATTGGTGTAGTATCTGTAAAAGCGTAAAATGTCTATTAAGTCTCAGGTCTGGAAAGTCTGAGCTTATCCATTTCACAAGGTAGATGCTTAGGCAACACGAGGAAGATCAGTTCTAAATTTTCTGCCAACGGCAGCATTGAATGAATCTGTAGATTTAGGCCCTGATGATTTTAGTCCTTCAGATTAAATGAGAGATTGCTGGCTGAGGCTCTAGTTAAACTGCCTCAGACAGATTTTATTGTGCCATGGATGTGCTGAAAGTCTGAACAACGTGAAGCAACGGGGAAAGGCAAGACCTTTCACTGTGATTTTTGGTACGTTTCTTTGACAACCTTTTAAATATGCAAAGGCCCATCGTCCATTCAAACACCTCTTTCCTTCACTGTCTTGAAATCTGGACAGATCGGGAAGCTGCTGCATTAACGTTTGTGCCAGGGAATGGTTGAACTCTGTGACTCCCAAAGGCCCTGATAGCCATCAGCCAGGTCAGCAAGGCTGCAACGAAGGAAGCAAAGGGAGAAGAAGGGCAACATGATGCTTCTTCTGGTGACTTTTAGCCATATGGGCTGCCCTGTGGTTCTGCATTGAATACCGGACCCAAACTTCATCGCGGAAAGAGAGAAACAGGGGTGGTCAGATACAACTTCCTATGTGTACAAATTCTAGAATCTGGATCTGGATGTTGATTTAGTTAATAAGCAAAGAAAAACTTGGGCATAAGCTTCAGGTTCTGCGTTTCCTGGCCTCTTTTAGACATTTTCAGACAATGAAATGGGCTTTTGCAAACTGAATCCTGACAGCTAATCCTGAAGGCCTATGTCCTATTCTAGGTTTCTTAATTCCATGTTTTCCAGGGTGGGAGTTTGCCCTCAGTCTTACTCAGTTATTGGTCTTGTACTGCAGCCTTTTCAGAACCTCGAATTTAGATTTCTACTCCATTTTGAGTGTGGTTTTGGGGCAATTCTCTTCTCAGTTTTGCTCCGGTAGCCAAAAAGCTAGACAAATACAGTTGTAAAAAAGGTATTTTTTCAGGAGGTTGCCTTGAGTCCCAGGTGTCCTCCTGCCTGCCTTCAGGTGACATTTCCTTTTCAGAGATGGTAAATGGATGGGATGCGTACATGTCTCCCTGGTGTCCCCAGCTTTTGGCAGTCTCTCACACAGCACATGAGCTTTCTTTCATACTCAGTTCCCATAGCTGTGATTTTAAAGGTCGGGATCAGCAGTATCTAAGTCTTGTGGCTCTGGGAAGGGCTATCAAACTCAGCCTTACTTATTAAATAGTGCATGTGGAAGGCAGCAGTACAGATACTTTGAACTTGGAGACAGATCACAGGAGACAATCATTCATTTCTATGTAGATGGTTTATGTGCTATTTAGCAAGACAGCTGAATCCTCTACAAATAAACAGGCCTCCTTTTTTTAGGAGTACTTTAACCCTGATCCTGCATGAGGAATTTATTAGAAAAAAAAAGCTTGACCTTTTTTTGCTTATATTGCTTTTTTGCAATTCTAATGACTAGAGCAACTCTTTACAAAACCTGGCAGACAATCACGTTTGGACTATGAGTAACTACAATTCAAAACTGTCAGTTTTCCTGAAGTAGATTACACTGAAATCCCCCTACTTTTTGGTGAAAAGATGTCTTGCAGAATACAAATCATCATCAATTTTCCAGGATTAAAATCTTGAGCCTTTGACTTGCTCGAAGCATTTCTTTAGCCATGGAAGAAAGGACTAAGATTGTCCAAAGGCAGCAAAAATTACCACCAAAACAGCAAAGGATGAATGGATAACAGCTGAATTTGGCAACAAACCAGGTCATGGTCCAATTAAGTTTTCGAGTATCTTACAGAAGCCATTCAGTCACCAGTGAATTCAACATACAGAAAGATATCTGGGAACCTTTAAGCACTTTTACAGAAATTCATATGCCAGCAGAGAACACTAAAAAGCCTTGCCATCCTTAGACATTTTTATAGAAAGCTCCATGCCTAGTGAGAACAAATCAAGGATTCTTGTAACAGCAACCTCAATTTTCTTTACTGAGGCTTAAGCTCCAAGCTGAGCTTCAGGTGAATCACAGGGCAAAGATGTTCATTTTCTCTAGCAGCCTTTCTAGTGACAATTTTTCTCTTCAGAAGAGTATTCTACAAGTTTTCTGTTAACTGCTTTTTCCCCAAGTTGATCTCTGTGTTGCAGCTTTCTCTGGCCACAGGGACACTTTCCATGCCTGGTCAGATAGGAGAGCATTGCTTGTTCAGCTTGATAAAGGACACCTACTTGGAAAACTGAACATTATACTGATTAATTTGAACAACAGCATTTTATCTAAGGCTTGCCCTATCTACACACCGATACTGTTAAAATGGAGTAAACAAGACAAGGCTAGATCCCAGTCTAGTAGAGAAACCCCAAGAGCCCTGAATTTACTTAATATTCAGAGCAGAAGGACATTTTAAAAATAGTAGTTATAAATAAAAATTCTCCACTGAATTATCTGGATCTGTTCAAAGAAGCAAATTTACAACAGTCTGGTTAAATACATTATTTAAAAAACATAAATATTGACTAATTTGGGGATGGAAAAAAAAGGCATAAAGAGTAGCCCTAGGCTTCTTCTATCTGATGGAGTACAATGCAGCAAAAATCAGTATAAATTTTATGCTTAATACTGCACATAATCAGCCTTGTACAATGACACTGAGGCAAGTTTCCAGCCCTTTGCTCTGAAAACACTCTTACAAACACTGTTCAGAGGAACTGAGCATGGGTTGGGAAGGGATATTAATGCACCTGAAATGATGTGGTATTGACAAACTGTTGGTACTCTGAACTAGCACAACAACCCTCATCTTATTGTCTGGACTGTTGTAAATGTGTCTTTCTTATGCCTGAAGTTTTTGCCTCCTCTATTAATGGAATGACATACCCAGAAGAAAATGGAGTTTTATGATTTTTACATGGTTTGCACAGCAGAAAACCTGTTAGGACAGTTTCCTGAGTAACACCATTCATTTACGCAGCGTTGAGCTCCTGTAAAGCATGTCAGAGACACAGGCAAGGAATTCTTCTCATGGCTGGGTACAATGCTTTGAATGTGAAAGAAGCCTCGGTAGCTGAATGGTTTTGTGAGATTTGTGATACGTGGTCTTCATTTCCCTCTGTATTTAACCTGAAACCTGTAGTCACATACTCTGTTGAGTGGTCCATATGGCTAGGTTCACTAAAATGTATATCTAAGGTAACACTATGAATCTGTTGTTGAAAAGTTGGGGCACTGTGTGTGTGAGAGAGTATGAATGTGAGAACAATTACAGTTTTTGACTCCACAAAGTTTTAAGTTCTTACCAATACCTTCAGTGAAGTTCACAACGTAAGATGGAATAAGCACTAAGCTGTGAAATAGTGCACTGAACTGTTCACAAAAATTAGGTTTTAGAACAAAGATACCTTTAAAAAAGTAAGTTTACTGGAAAATTAGGACAGCCACATTTTTTTGTCCATATTCCAGGTTTTGTGGGTTATTTTGGAGCTTTTTACAGAAAAACTCATGGCAATTATTTGCACAGTTAGAGCAGGTGTCCTCCTGGACTACTACCACTGATGCCCAAGCAACAGAAGCTCAGTGGCAGGCTGGTGTGGGTGTACGTACCCTCTCACAGGCTAACAAGCCTGAGAAAGACAAAAAGCCTAGGATAAAGCCTTGCACAATTCTAGCATGTTTGGGAGCATATCATCTCCTTGTATTTCAAGCTGGAAGACTCTTCTGGAGTCAAAACTTTTGCAAACATCTTTTTAATAAAAGAAGTAAGATTCATTCTTTAATTCTTCACCCTTTTTCCTTCTCCCTGCAAAACCAGTAGGAAAAAACCCACATATTTTTAGCAACTAAATTTAAATGAAATCACTTGTGAGCAGACCCAGAGATTTTTATTAAAACCAAAGTAGGATTGGCATCTAATGTAATATTTCTTTGTTGTAATCTTATGCATTTATTGTGAGTGAAGGAAACAGTTTCTAAATGAGGGGTCAAATTCAGGTTCTGGTGAAATCAGATTCTAAATCCACGCTCCTGACAGTGGGACCAGAATTTGCACGGAGTCCACTATACCAATAGGAAGAAAACTCTTTAGTTCAAACGTGTTTAAACCAGAGATTTAATCAACCCACTGCCACAAACTCCCTAGGAAAGGAGGAGATTTTGATTGTACTTACAGAAGCACGAATTTTAGAACCATATGCTAAAATCTGGAGGATGTTTGTTGTCCTAGGTGAAATCCTGAAACCTTTCAAAACATTATGTTTAGTGAGTTGCTTTCAAACTCTGTGGTATTTTTTCTAAGGATTCACTTTGCTGAGGTTTATCCCAGTGAGACTGTGAGATGCCAGAGGCCCAGATGAGACTCTTGTTAGATCCAGAGCCGCTCTTCTTATCCACCAGCCACTTTGCCTTGGATAGAAGCAGGCTCGGGGGCGAGCATATCGATACTGAAAGACCTCCACCTGCTTTGCGTGGTTAAGGTAACAGTATTATTCTCAATTAAACTTTTAAGTGCTGCTTTAAGAGACCGTGAGGGAGCTCTCCTGGTGCAACGTTTCCTCCAAACCAGCTCTTCCCGCTGCCCCTTGTCCTTTCCCCGAGCCGCCGGGCCCCGCGGAGGCAGGGAAGGGGTGACGGGCCCCGTTCCCCCTCGGAGCAGCACTTTTTCTGGTCGGAGCGGCCCCAGTCCGTCGGCGGGGCGCTCCCCTCCGGGGACGCAGCGGGACGAGCCTCCCTGCGCTGGCGGGGGCGGGCGGGCGCGGACGGGGCGGCGGCGGCCGCCGGGGGAAGGAGGGGGCTGGCGTCAGGCGCTGGGCAGCCACTGGCACGGGAGCTCCCCCCTCGCCTCGCCTCCCGCGGCGGGGGATAAAGGCACCTGGCCCGGCGCTCTGCGCCGCCGGAACGGGGAGGCGGCGGCGGCGGCCGAGCGGGCGTGCGGAGGTCGGGCCGGGCCGGACCGGGCCGGGCCCCGCCGCGCAGCCCCCTCCATGCGCCTCGCCGGCGGCGCAGGCTCCTCCCGGGCGGCGCCCTCGCCCGGGAACGGCAGCCGGTGGCGGGAGACGGAGCCCGGCGGCGGCAGCAGCCCCAGCCCCGAGGCGTGGTCGGGGTCGCCCAACGGCAGCCTGGACGGCTGGGACCCTTTCGGGCGGGACGAGGAGCTGGCGAAGCTGGAGATCGCCGTGCTGGCGGTCACCTTCGCCGTGGCGGTGGTGGGCAACGGCAGCGTGCTGCTGGCCCTGCGGCGCACGCCCCGCAAGGCGTCCCGCATGCACCTCTTCATCCGGCACCTCAGCCTCGCCGACCTGGTGGTGGCCTTCTTCCAGGTGCTGCCCCAGCTCTGCTGGGAGGTGACCCACCGCTTCCACGGCCCCGACGGGCTCTGTCGCGTCGTCAAGCACCTGCAGGTCTTCGGCATGTTCGCGTCGGCGTACATGCTGGTGGCCATGACCGCCGACCGCTACATCGCCGTCTGCCACCCGCTGAAGACGCTGCAGCAGCCCACCAAGCGCTCCTACGGGATGATCGCGGCGGCCTGGGCGCTCAGCCTGCTGCTCAGCACCCCGCAGTACTTCATCTTCTCCCTCAGCGAGGTAGAGCGCGGCTCGCAGGTATACGACTGCTGGGCGCACTTCATCATGCCCTGGGGGCCCCGAGCCTACGTCACCTGGATCACCGGCGGCATCTTCGTCGCGCCCGTCCTCATCCTCGTCACCTGCTACGGCTTCATCTGCTACCACATCTGGCGCAACGTCCGAGGCAAGACGCGCCCGGGGGAGGTGGCAGCGGGCGGCGGGCGGCGGGCGGGCGGTGGCGGCCCTCGGCGGGGGCTGCTGCTCGCCCCCTGTGTCAGCAGCGTCAAGACCATCTCTCGCGCCAAGATCCGCACCGTCAAGATGACCTTCGTCATCGTCTCGGCGTACGTCATCTGCTGGGCGCCCTTCTTCACCATCCAGATGTGGTCCGTCTGGGACCAGCGCTTCCCATGGGTCGGTAGGTGATGGGGAGGCCCCGGCGAGTACTGGGAGGGCACGACGCCGCTTTCCCCCGGCCGCACTGTCACTCCTTGGGGTCCTCCGAGGGCTCAGCCGGAGCCGGCTTCTCGGGGCGGTGCGCAGTCCTGAGCCGAGCATGGGGGAGATGGGCGCGGAAGGCGAGAGCGGGACCAGGACGCTCCCTCCCTGCACCGTCCCGCTAAAGAACCCCTCTGCCCTCCGGGAAATAGCGGCTAAACGCCCCCCGCCCCGCAGCCGACTTCGTACGGCGAGGCGAGCAGGTCCTCGGGGCCGCCCCGCCGGCACCGCTCTCACTCCTCCCGGACGGGGCGGCCGCGGGAGCTCCGGCTCCACCAGTCCCGGGAGCAGGCGGAGCGGGGCGGCTGCCGAGGGCAGCTGGGCTCTCGGGAAGGAGCCGCAGCCGCTGCGATCTCACCCAGAGCAAAATTAGCGGATGGGAACTGAAATATTTGCAGCGATAATTTGAACCAGCAACTTCTTTTGCCATTTGAAGCTGCCTATTCGTAAAACTTTAGAAACATTTTGTGTTATTACCAAGCATGCACACATGTATATAGTAAGTAATTAAATGAGCTGGGAACTTACTAAGCCTTCTTTCCTGTAGCTGCCTTGTATGTCTGATAATGGGGCTGAGCACACCCTGAACCCTTCCTCTCAACAGGGCAGTCACCTCGGAGTAGCTCCTTTATCTGCCACCAGTTCTTATGAAACAGTGGCAATTTAGTATTTTGGAGATACTTGTGCATCGGTTGAATCTGGCTGAAAATAATCAATGAGTTTAAAAGTTGTTACATAGGCAATGACAGGCAACATAGTAGCATATACTCTTTTTCCTCATAATGAGAAAGCAGGAAGTCAAAAGGTTGAAATTCATAATTTCCTGTTTTTTTTTTTTTAATATCCCCAATTCGTCACTTACTGTAGTGAGATCATTGATTGCCCCTAATATACGACTAAAGTCATTCCTAAAATGCAGGTGTCTACAGGGAAATAAAGGTTTGCAGTGTACAAATAGATTTAAATTTTTTTTACTTCAAAATAAATGCAAACCTAACTGAACAGATGGGTATTTGGTAGTTTGTTTGAAGAAATTGTTTAACTCTTATGGAACTGTGTAACACAGCAATTATACTTCTTTGCACATTCATTATTTACAAAGAAAGTTCACTAATCATTGATTAGGCTAAATACGTACTTAAATTTAACTAGTTTTTGAGGGTAGAAGACTGTAACTGTTTTATGGCATAGTGCTAACTTCCATGTTTTCCTTAAGTAAAATTTGTTCAACCTCTGAAATCCAGATTTGATTCACAAGCCAGTAGTTACTTGAGCATTCAATGCTTTCCATCATGCAAATGTGTACAGCAAAATTCAGTATTATTGAAAGCAGTGGGAAATCGGTGGGAATTTTGCCACTGCCTCCCAGGGTGACCAATTTTTAAAACAAAAGTCTGAATAAAAGCTGTTCAGTATTTAAAGCATGAGCTTGTCAACGCATGGATAAACATCAGTGGAAACAGGACTAAAGAATTATTTTGTATGGATTGCCCCATAACTTCTTCTGTCACAGCTTTTTGAAGTCTCATTGATTTCAACAACAGCCTTACATAAATAAGAACTTTCCTGATTATGTGCTCATTATTCCTTTCAAATGCTGCTGCTTAACTTTAAAAAAGCAGAATTATCCAGTAATTGAAAAAAAAATAAGTCCAACAGTTAATGAAGCAATTGACTGAATGGTGCGAATGTTCTTTTGATGATTAAACTGCTTTCTTCCCTCTTTTCCACAGATTCTGAAAACACCGCGACTACTGTCACGGCTCTGTTGGCCAGTCTGAATAGTTGCTGTAACCCCTGGATCTACATGTTCTTCAGCGGGCACCTCCTGCAAGACTGCATACGAAGCTTCCCTTGCTGCCAAAAAATAAAGCAGACGCTGAGTAAAGAAGATTCGAACAGCAACAGCAGGCGACAGACTTCATATACCAACAACAGGAGCCCAACCCACAGCCTGAACACCTGGAGAGAGTCTCCGCACTCCAAATCCACCAGCTTCATCCCCATCCCAACCTGAGACAGGCCCCAGGGCAGGCCGGGCTTGGAGCCCCGTGACAGCGCTTGGGAAGGCCACACACAGCACCTTGTGCTGGGCAAAGGCACCCTTCATGGCAACAAGGAGTGACTAAGATGGCTATGAGACACAACAGGCTGTGTTACTCAGTAAGCTATTCTGCAGCATGTAAATTATTTTCTGAAAGGTATTTAGGACTTGGGCAACTGATCAGGAAGGTGTGACAACAATAAAGCAATTATTTTTCTAAATAGAATTTATTATTTTATTTTATTGTTTCTAAAATACTTGCTAAGTGCATTTTTTGCTTGTTGTGCAAAGCAGTGAAAATAGTGGAGTTGGCATGTGTTGAGGTAACTCCGCTCTGTAGTGTTAATGCCTAAAACTTCTTATGATTGTCCGATAAGTCACAGGTAAAGAAGATAATATGAACAAGATCACAATTTAGTCTTGAACACAAAAAGAAAAGAGTTGGGAGAAAGTCCTGAATGTCCAGATAAGCAATATGGTTAGACAGTCTGTGAGTTATTTAGAATTTAATTGATCATGCTCCTTTGTTTTGTAAAGGTCTAACAATTCTCAGTTAATTAAATTTAATGGCATTTGTGAAGGCAAATCCTTCAGTGCTGTCAATGTCTGTATGTGTAATGCGGAGTTTCATTTTTGGGGTGACATTTTGTCCTCTATGTTGGTGAAAGTTATACAGCATTTTTTGGTGTGTGTTGTTGCATCTACCTTGATTTTTTTTTTAATTAATTTAAAAAATGTATTGTTAAATAAGTGTGATAAGCTATGACTAGCTCAGTGCTTTTACAAACACATACACCACGAAAGCTCATCATCACTATGAGAACCACTTGCTTAATGGGTAAGAGTTGCATCTTTTTTCTTCACTAAGACAGCTAAGATCGAGCCACACTTGGTTGTCAAGCAAATAGCCTCATAAATTTGGGCAATGTGACTATTTGGTAAGAGCTGAAGAATCAATATATTCCAAGACACACATTCCAGAATCAATCTTACAGGTCCTCTGGGAATACATGAAAATTGTCAGTGTTGTTGGTTTGTTTTTGTTTGTTTGGGTTTTTTTTTTGGCAGATCATGACAATATAGGCTTTGAAACTGGCAGTAAACTGCAAGTAGAAGTCATCACACCCCATGTACTAATTGTAAAGAATTCGAGGTGTGCTTGTTTTCACTACAATGCATGCCAAGTCCGATGTAGTTCCTATAGCTTGTAAATAATCCTGTTAGGTCTTTGTGCAGAGTCTGTCTTTTACTGGAGATGGGGTTTTGAAGCTCCTTGAGTAAGTGGTGCAGTCCTGAGGATCTCTTTGAGAAATACAGCTACCTGTCTGCTCCTGAGCTCTCTGGATCCTGAAATGCAGGCATTCCCCTGGCACTGTGCAGGACTTCTGTTGTAGTCTCAGCTGGTTCTCTAGAAAATGACTGGGACATGTGCAGGGCTGTGTAACATGCATGCTTGTATTTGCAAACAGGGAGCTCAAAAGCAGGTTTCTCTTTCTCACCAAAACCAGACGAACAAGCTGATTGCTTTCCTAATTGCTTGAGGAGAGAAAAAGATGGGATCACAACTGTGGCTTTGACTGAGGATGGTGCTGGCCCCATGCCTCTTGCAATACTGGCAGCAGAAATTAGTGGAACTAGACGCCAGATGAGACCATGTTCAACCTGGCGTCCAGTCTGGAGCTTCCAGACATATCAGTGACTGTTCCAGGCAAAGAACAGGGAAGAATATAGCTCAAAAAAAATTAGTTTTTGTTAACATGAAAGAAAATCTGAGCTCTTCTCCTACATTTCTTGTTATAATTTTCTGCTCTTCAGGAGAGCAATCTGGCCTGATGTTTTATTGTTGTTGTTGTCCACTACACTGGAACCCAAAGGATAGCATGGTGAAACAGCTTATATTTAACAGACTTTTTGACCACCTTTAGTACACAGATGTGACTACAGCTGTCACCAGTCATGGGTGAAGGTTTCATGAAACTGAAGTCATATTTTAGTCAAAAAAAATGCATGCCATGGCACTGGGTGTGTGAGTATTTGTG